>NC_134578.1:64130228-64437814 GCF_050947875.1 Dermacentor variabilis
CTGTGTATTGGAGCATAACTAACTTCTCTATACGACGTCCACATTTACGCGGGTGCTGGGAAATGCAGGATATTCTAAAGGTACGGTAGGACGAATAAACTAAGCTGATAGTGGCGGTCAGTGCTGTCATTGTTAAAGAGAGTAGTGCAATAAGTAATCGCAATAACTCAGCTGAATAAGCGCCACAGCTTCCTTGTTCATATGGTTTCTTGTCCGTATAAAAACAGCCAAAACCGACGCAAAATCGTTTTTGAACGCCTCCAATGCATCGCCATTCAGCCCATGTCACATACCCATGTGCTATCATAGGCTGCATGCTGACGGAGGTACACTCGGGCATATGCAGCTTTTTCCGGATTCCCTCATTACATGGTTAAATAAAGATGGACAGCTATTGTTTTACATTGACAATTTCTTTCTGCTGTATCCGATTTCAAATTACAATTCCTGAACTTCAATGACACAAAATTCACTCTTTTGCAAAGGGTGTATGGAGGACATTAAAGTAAATGATGCCACCGAAATTAAATGGAGCATTTCTATTCTGCACATTTCAACGAATCCCAAGTGCTGACTGGTATACCCCTAACGTTTTCTGCTGAAATGTCGTGGACACAACCTAAAATAAAGAAGGTTCCTTCTTTTCACCATAGAATTTACAAGGAATGGTAAAGCTTTTTTCTAATGCTTATTTTCTGCACAATCATGCGATATAAAACTAAGACGTGCAGCGAAGGTGTTGACGGAGTACCCAATACATGTTTTTACGTTTTTCTTTGCACGTGCTCCCAATTCCGAGTAAGCATTAGTCCGCTCACAAAAAAAAAACAATTACCTCGGTGTTATTTATTAATGAATACGCCTACACTTACGAAGAAATGGCACATTGCTGTTAAGTGTACGGCAGAGTAATAAAAATTTTGTGTGTTTTACCGTTACAGTTTAGATAATTGTCGTTTAATTACCATGTAATAATGACCAAATAAACAGGTGCATTTTCGCAAATATGTTTGACTTACTGGGTTGAATCTGATGTCCTCTCCCTCTGGTACTAGACGGGAGCAAAATATTTTGGTGTTTAGTAGGGCAGATTTGATTTTACTAGCAATAAGCTTCCGCTTGTGGCGGTGCACATAGCCGCGCAGGCAGATTCCCTGTGGGCTCCTGCAAACAATGTGTAGCCATATTATATAATTGAAAGCGAAATGCTTCATTCTGCAATTGCTCAGACACGACCACGAGTAGAAACATTTTATTTTGTTCCTTTATTGCCTATTTTAAACCACAGCGCTGCACATACGTGTAGTACAAGCACGGATGAATCGGTTTTTGCAAGGGGCGTATACTGACATTATATCCGAAAGAGCTGCGCTTTTCGCACGAACAAACACTTCACGTAACAAATTTTGCAGTTAGCGTCGTTACAGTTTGGGGAAGCGCAAAAGCCACATCTTCCTCAGTCATGCTACTTCGCTGCCCCTTGCACGGAGGCTTAGCGCTCCTCCAGTGATGCAGAGTACTGTTCAATGTAAAAACAACGAAGAAAAGTTAGAGTGTACAAGAAATGTGTAGGGGGGGGGCATTTTCCACTATGTTCTCCCTTGGGAGTCCAGGCATCGTTCCTACTTGTGCTGCCGGCGTGAGCGTTCCGCGGCTGTAGATTAGTGTTCTTTTAGAGCAGTTGTGTGCACTACGCACCGTGGTGCATACACTGGTCTGACAGGAAGGTATCCGAAGCGTCAAGTTCAATCTACCTAAATTTTCTTTGGCGCTGAAGAAACGTCAGTGGTGTTTATCGTCTACAAGTTACAACTCGTGCACCACCGAGAATTGGCGGCTGTAATGCGTCTGCTGGATTTGCTTATTGCACCGGCTTTGGGACACGCGTGTTATCGGCGAGAGGGTGATCACTGCGGCGCATCAGCAGATTTCTCACCCCGGAAGGTATATTGTAGGATTCCACCTAGTGGACTGTCCGTTTCAGCCGTTGCTGATTGGCTGGCGCCGTACGTCTCCTCCTAACCCGTACAAATAGACCCAATCAGCAGCGGCCGAAATGAACAGTCCACTAGCTCGGCTCTAGGTGGAAGAATTGCCCCGCCAACACCCCTCCCCGTTGCTGCAGTCTATACGTATTCTTAGAACGCACACAAGGACGTCGAGCGCAATTTTAAGCATTGCTAGCGCATTGAGCATGTCGTCTTCTGCAAAACAGCGAACTCTTTAGCTATCCTTAATTATAGCGCATTTTATCGCCACTGACATGAGCTATTCACTTTTATGCCCAAGCGTACATGCCATGGTTGTGAAATCGGCTATAATATGCTTGACCCCGAGAGTTAAGCGAGCACCGGAGGAGGAAGGCGCCTGGAGGAGAAGGAGCGAATTGCGCTCTTGGGTACCAGGTATCGTACCATCGAGATCAATATAGCATCCGCGACCGCGTCTGTGCCCTTTCCGTTTCGTGCTTCGAAGCTGCCGTGCCCTTCGTGCACGTTCACGACGTACCTTCTTTCAATCTGTGGCAATATGCGTTTGGCAAAGCCCAGACACGAATGGGAACAGCCGCAAATTAAGTAAACTTTTACATTGATCCGTGGGTTTTATTTTGTCCAACAGCTGCTAATGAGCCTAAAATAACGTGGATGAAAACACGGGACTCTTTTCAGAAGCACTCTCACTTGCTTTCCCTTCATTGCTGCAGAAAGTTGTCCGCGAGTGTAGGTGGCGTTCAGCGAAGTGGGGCAGAAGAAAGGAGGCGAAGCGTCACGGAGGAGGACGGTAGGCGGAGGCGCGCTGAGGTTTCCTGCTTTGCAAGTTGATGCGGGTTTTGTGGGCGCTATGGACGTAGTGTGTTCCTCTCGTGGTCCAGAGGCCCAGCGCCGAGTGAGAAGAACAGACCAGCGGCGCAAGCGGGGGCAGGTCAAACTCGAGTCGACTGACTCCGAAGTCGTCGCGAAGCACCGGGAACGAGCTCCACAACTCCGACAAAAGGCACGGGCTTGGCGTGCCCGTGAGAATTCCGAGGAACGTGGTAGCTGCCTTGCGAAAATTCAAAGTTTTTACACGCAATGCCTAAAAAGAAACAGCACCCATACGCTGAAGCGTATCCCGCGTTCACAAAGTGAAAAGCCACTGTAATTTTTAGGGGTATTTCCATGTCAGAAAAATTGAAATTGTGTGCCAAAGGGCCCGCATCTGAAAATAATAAAATTTCTTAAGCTCCTGTTATTTTAAATGTACATGCGCCACTCATGTTAAAAAAAATAAGCTATATGCGTGCTTTTTTATATAAAGAGTTAACGGATTAAGAGTTAAATGAAGGTGGCAAAAATGAAAATGTACCGTAGATGTTAGTGCTTTTCGCACCCCTTCTAATCGCTCTATTTACTGGCCATACATTTTGTCGTAATTCCAAATAAACAAGCCCAAGCTTTTACTAATCAGCATGGTTACAGCATGAGCCCTGGTTTTTTGCTGTATCAGCACAGGAATTAGCCTAGTATACCTGAACCAGGAAAGGAGGAGAAGCAAACTAAGGGTTTGTTTATCGTTCTGAAGATTAATGTGATACTTTTGACCCATCAGCCCTTCTTCATGCAGCACCACCTCGTGTGTGCTAAGATGTGTGTGTATGTGCGTGTGTGTTTGTATGTGTGTGTATCTGTGTGTGCATGTGCGCGTAACAAATATTTCTCAAATTACATTATCAGTCATGTCCTCTTGTATATGATCGTGTTCGCATTTCAGCAGCTTCAAAATAAGAAAACACTTACGCCTAAAATAATAAAATACAATCAAAGAGTGTACCCAATTATCTACATCTGTTCGCAATAAATAATTTTATGAAGACTTTCCTTTGTGATCTGCTATTATTAAAGATGTTCAATAGCGTTCACAATTGTCATTATACGTGCTACTTCGCATTTAGGAATGGTACTAAAGGCTACAAACGACGCGCTGCATATTTAGTTGACCATTGCTTTCAGTCTTTTCTACGCTGTTTCTAGCAGGTAGCCTACGCTTACCGTATGAAAGCCAGAACTTGCTTTTCGGTACACGTGGAAATTCCAAGCTCTCTGTTTGGAACCATGTCTGCTGTCATAACATTATGTGCTTCACTGGAACAAGATTCGGCACCAGGGCTGTATCCTAGTTCAGCAGGAGCAGCTTGACCGTCATGCACACAACCTAACCTACGCAAGATAGGTTGCCACTTATGTCAAGTTTGTTGAAACGAAAAGACAAATATAAAATATTATAACACTTTATTCAGTTCAGTAGAAATTACAACAAAGGATATTCAGTGGTTCTGAGTGGTTCTGGCAGTAAATAACAATGATTTTTTTTTCGACAAAGACTGCCAGTATTTGTGTTAATTCTTGAATTAGGTAATGCGTAATACAGAATTCCAAACACTGCAATGGATTAAAATTGCAGTATTTGTAAATTTTTTAAGTAGAATTCGGCAGTTGCAAAGAAATCGCACGGCGCTAAAATACATCCAAAATCTTGTGCATTTACAAGTGTGATATTGTTCTGCTTTGTAATTTTATCTATCTAGCGCAAATATCTTAAAGGTAATTTTTACAATTTGTACAAAACGGACAACTTGCATTGTGCAAGGAGCATGTTCGGTCGTAATAGATTCAGTTGTTTGTTAACAATGCATTGTCTATCCAAAGTGAGCGAAATACATTGCGGTGTTTTGTTAGCAATGCGTCTGAAATATTCCGACCATGCAATTGTTTAGAATTACAATTGTAAACTGATTGCACAAAATTGTTTTTCACCGATACCTCATACTAGGAATGATAGCGTGATGACTAAGAAACATTGCCACTTGGCCTGCTTGGGCTGAGAGTGAGTTTGGGCTGAGGTGAAATAGTACACAGCAGAATTCTCCAAATGGCAAAACAGAAAACAATTTCCTACATGCCAGGAGCTTTCGAGCGCGTTTAATAGTATGTTCTAGAGGCCGTAATTGACGAACCCTTTTTTTTGCATAAGCTGTTAAAAAGGCACTGCTTTCTGCCATTATGAAATTGGTGCCATATTTGGTTTTTCAATAAGCAAAAGAAATAGTGCATATCACGTTTTTATATTTCCTCCAACAGTGCACTCCCCCCGCTCAAGCTACATAAAACAAACCGATTTCACCTTTTTGTAGGTTCATGTTTCAGTATATAAGGCTAAGGGAATTTGCGATTGTTCCGATTCAAGATATTTCGCATTTTGAAAAGCTATTGAAGGCTACATAAGATGAAATTTTTTGCAACTCTTAGGATTAAATGTGACCTTATTTTATGTTAGTATTGTCTGTCACCTTTCCGCTATATCGTCCTCTGAAAACTCCCCTAGAATTTTCCAACCTTGTTTTACACAGGAAAAGCTAATGCTTGTATCGATCGTCTGTCACTCTGATTTGTTCCCCAGTTCTGCGAAATTCAGTTACCTCACATGACCGCCACGTGGGGGTGATCGCCCCTGCTGTTTCTTGGGACGTGAGGTGGCTGCCCGACCGGGGCGCCACTACTGTCACTCGGCCAAACTATTTTACTGTGGAATAAAGCCAGTCTACTCTTCGTTCTCAACCTGTCAAAATGTGCATTACTTGCCTCCAATAAAACCGATCTCAAAGCATGTTTATCCTTCTTTTATAAAATGTTTCCTGATGCAGAACTGAGAGCTGAACTGCTAATACAGCCAGCGTACATTTAGCCGCGTGTAGATTACAGCAAACAGGGATTTATTGCTTCAATACGACCAATTTATTTTCTTATTGTTTAATTACTCTATCATCCAGAAGGCAGCAACTGACTGAAATTGCTTGCCAATCTGCATCGTCAACGCAAAAAAAAATATGTACGTAAAGCTACCACTGACTATAATTAAATGTGCACTCGCTTTGCAATTACGTACTTTTCATAATTTGTTACTACACGCTCGTGTAACGCTGTCGAGTACTGAAGATATTGCAATGTGTAAATAAATGATTAAAGTAAATAACTAGGCCTTAATTATTTGAGCAGGAAAAGTCATTTTTACTCACAAATGAAAGAGCTCGTGGACAACGGTGTAAATAGCACTGTATGTTTTTGGCTTGTCTTGAATTAGGGCACCTCGGCTACTTGAACAGGCTCCTCCAACAACTGTGTATCCTAAATAAAGACGGTGATTATTTTCAGTGAACCTGGTGATCACGTTCACTGACATAGCCCTCGTGAACATGAAGATTACGAACAAAATTACTAATTGCAACTATCTGAAGGTTCCATACAGATCACTGTAGGAGCTCTACGTTACAGAATTATACCTACTGATAATAAATCCTACACACAGAAAAAAGACAGGTCTTACACTAGGGCTCAGTTTGGATAATAAGTAAAAGTAATAAGAGAAAATGAGTCATCCACCATGCATCATTAGGTCGATGCCTCATTTTCCCTTAATTAATTATTTCTCTCCACCATGCGGGTTTCCGCAGAACTATTACGTCAAAAGTCATGTAGCGCCTAATTACAGAAAATATAATGACAACGCTCCAGTAACGGCTTTCTTTACTGTATTTTGATTACGGAAGTTCGTAATGAAGGAATGAATGATCTTGCGTTAAAATTGGCGCTACAGGTGCCGGGCATGGGATGAGTTTCAATAGGCGCCGCCTTCATGTGACGTCACCTCAAATGCAATGGCATGTGATGGACTGGTAGGGTGCTGCAGGTTCAGCCACCAGATACGTTGGTTGTTCATGCTGCGTTGTTTGTCCTGTTTCGTGTTGCCTAAATACGCCGTGGAATCAAATCCAAATAAACAGGTTGCGGTTATGCGTATACGACCATTTACTCAAGCATGACTTAGGTTGGTGAGGCCATTCAGTTAATTCCTTCAATTTTCACTATGGCCTCGTTAAATGGCACGGTAGAAAACCCGGATATGCATGGATGGTAGGCAACAGCGCGTACATTTCCCGCCGCTGTTTTGCTTTTGACAAGTTCTTCCACCAGAAATAAAGGAGCCGCTCAGTCGTGAGAGCCTCCCGCTCCATCTGAAACTTGTGTCTTCGGCTCCGCAGATTGGACGGCTCCGGTCACTGGGGACCGAAAGTGAGCACGCGCATATGCAGTCGTCATTTTGCCGTCTTCTGAATGCATCAGCCTTCGTATTTCATAGCATATTTCCCTCCTACGCGTTTGCCAGACCTGACAGCGCCTGGTGCATGGTTCTCTACGTTCTGCATCGCTGGTGAACATCAATGCCGTGGTGTTCTTGTCATCAATGGCTATTTACACCTGTACTGCCCACCGATGACATTTCGGGCCGCATCAAGCTGTGTCAAATACGAACATACTAAATTCTGAGTACTCTCTAAGAATACACGATCAGGGAGGCATCGCGGAAAAAAAGTCCTAAATACAAACACAGAAAGCGAACACAGAAAGAGAACGTGCTTACACGACTGGGGTCGTGGGAGTAGCAGAAAAACATTAAAAACGAGTCTATCGTCGGCATTGTTTTTTGTTCTGCTTCGCTAGTTCAATGTTATAGCTTACCACGACAAGCTGTGAAGCTTCTTTTGAAGCACGAGAAGAGGAGATGAAGATTAGCGTTGTAGAAAGATTGAGAACCATGCATATAAACAATCCCTGTTTAAAGGACGAAAATACCTGTACCTCAAGAGCATGGACACGCAATGGAGGAGAGGGTTAGAAAATTGTCATCTAAGTGCATTGTACGGGAGAGTGTTTATAGACAAGCAGGCGTGTTAGATTGGATAGTGGGGAAAAAAGAAACGGTAAACTTAATGCGTATATTATAAGCAAGTAGACCAGGGCGATGTAGAAGTACGGGAAAGAGGAAATCAGGAGGGAAAGTCTGTATGATAACGGAGACGGGAGTGCCTTGTTATCTGAAGCCCGAGGTGGCACCCCGAGGACAAAATTATACGGGGACAAAAGTGCACCACTAGATCAGACATGAGCTTGCTGCAAGAAAGTCCTGAAATGCCTCAGCACATCGCAGTGCAATGCCAAGTTTGACCCAGTGAGACCCCAATGGGGTGACCACCTTGAAGAAGCGTTGGGATTCAAAGAGGATGGAACGATTAACTGATCAGAAGTAGAGGTAAGGCACGATTACAATATTGGTGGAAGAAAAGCAGGAAACCGATTCATCAAACCATAGTCATTTCAACCGTAAGTAATTGTTTAAAGTAATGAAAAAAAATTAAATATGAAAGTTAAGCTAGAATCAGATAGACTAAAGCTTAGATAACGATAGATGTAGTAAAACCTGAATAAGCCAAACACGCTAGGTGACTATTTTTCCCGCTCAGTTTCATCGAATATGCCAAGAGGCATCTGCACCATCATCATCGGCAGGCATCTTCCAAATGTAGCCCGGTTCCTACTGCGACAATTAACAGAAAGTACAAATACATAGAACTACCTACTTACGGAATCGTGGGTATTTTCATTTTTTTACCTTCGTCGTACAGGCCAACTTGAGCATGGGAAGGTTCTACTGCGTTTTGCATCACATGTTTTGCACCTCTTCTGTTGTCACTGAAAAACGCAAAACTACAGAAATATGCGGCGGCAGTTTGGTGGATAACAAAAGTGCTTCAAGCTCGGCGAGTAGCCATTCCTGGGCCGGTTGCACCTTCGCGGGATGTGGCTGGTATTCAGCGGGAAGTAATTCTTTTGCCTAGGGGGAGCCATGCCCGGAACAAGGTGACACGTCAGGACGCGCCAATTTGGTTTCTGATAAGTGTGGGTTGATCCCGGAGACAGGCCAGCTCGAAAACCCGCCGAGCCAAGTGCGAAGGAACATACTCTGTAGTGAGTATTTAGGTCGTGTTGTCGCCCAGTATCGAACATAGCGTAAAAAACACAGGATATAGTGAAAATAGGACAGTCTGAGTGGTCGGTACCACACTTAATGCATAAACCATATATAGTGCAAATTATGGTGGCCCACAGCTGCAGGTGATGCACGTCAGCGCCAACATGAGCTCCAGCAGCAATATGCCATCGTTGTTACGTTGTCATTGCAATTTCGTTTATTTCATGACACTGTAATCTTGCTTTGGTTGTAATGGCATCGTCACCTTTCCTCCGTTCTTACTCTGTTACTTTCAGTGCGTTGCAATACCTTCGTCATGCCGTCCTGGCATCGCCGTGATGGTATTGCCGACGTCCCATCGTCATCTGAATGTCACCGTCGTGCCGCCATTGTCGCCGTGCCACCCTCGTCATGCCGCTGTCATCATGCCGTTGTAATCATATTAACATCATCATCTGATCGGGATCATTGCAGGATTCACATCATGTTGTCGGTACGGCGTCGTCATAACACCATCGTGGTCATAACGTCGTCTTCACTGCTAAGCTGTCCTGACATGGTCAATATTTAGTCATCTTGAAAACATCAAAGGACCTACCATCTTCACCACTATTTGTAGACATTTGCGTCCTCTGTATAATTTAGAAATGCTTCTCATGACATAGGTAACTGTCAAGCCTTGCTTCCGCATTAATTTGAAATCATTGTAAACCCCCCTAGGAGGGTTCGGGCGTTATTTAATCGTTTCTTTAGGTTTATTGTCGATATTAAGGCATGAAACGTTAGCCTACGGAACACACAGACTGACAGCTATATGATTGGCTTGCGTGGGGGTGGCATCAGGCCGCATATTAGAGGGGCGATTAACCTGAAAACATGGATAATAGGTGTGAGTTTCTGCCCAAATGGGCAGCATGAGGGTTCACGGAGGGGTTCAGGCGAACAATGATACCTTAAGACCACGGTGTTTCGTTTCGTATGACATAGATTGCTCATTGATGCATACGAGGTAACAGGTCATCGGGTATGATGAGGAAGTGACAAACATGCATTGCTCTGTTGCGATGCGTAGGCACTTCCTGTATATATAGGGAAATGTCTGCGACAGTGTCGGCTGTAACCTTGGAAAAAGCTGTAGTCAAGTCAAGCAAATGTCTTCGGCGTATGTCAAAACACAGGTTGTTTCAGACAAGAATTCAGCCGACCCAAAAAGCATAACGATGAAGAGGAGCGGGCATGAAATAACTCCACCTTGGTGTACGCCATGGCAGATGTTGTGGTCAGTATTCGAGCCGTTGGATAAGCGTACAAAGAAAGTTTACAGTATAGTTTGTTTCAGATTTATCAAAATAATAGTTCTTTGTGTGCAATTCTTAAGAAACGCGTCTTGCATGGCATCGTAAGCAAATGAGCATTGTCGCGAGTGTCTTTCAAGTCAACGGAAAGTGCCACCAAGAGTCACTTAAGACGAAGCGTTAGCTCGGGTGCTACTGTCTAAATACACCTAAAAGGAGAATTCGTGTTTCTCGGCTACCACCACACCAAATTGGATGAGGTTCATTGCATTTAAAAGAAAACCTTAAAATCTAATGACTCTTCGTTTGGAATTTTCGATTGAGGTCTTCAATTTCTTAATAAAAATGGGCAAATTGGCAAATAAAATCAGAAAAACGTTTTTGAGTTTTACATGTATTTGAATAGGCCGCGTCGGAGTTGGGCCGGAGCTAAAGCTTCCTCTTAATAGGTTTTCGACGTGGAACAGAGGCCACTAGATTGATGATGAGGGAACGGACTGGCCATGACCTACTGTAAACAATATTGCTGGCCGTCATATATACAATTACTTACTGTGGTGTACAATTAGAAGATTCCCTACTTATTTATGTGAGCAACACTTGCTTACTAAATTCTTTTAGCAACATAAATGTCAAACAAAGGTACGCTCCAAGCATTAGTTCTTTATTTGTTCTATAATATAAATTATTTGCATACTTGCTAACGTATTTCCTGAACGAACGCCTACATTTTTACCTATCATCTATTAAGGTACATGTCATTCTGTCAACAATTATACGCACGCTCGAGGCGCATTCACTCCGTCGGTGTTCTTGTCTACTTACTCCCTGAGTGCAAAGACGCGGCTCGAACATGAATGGTTAAAGCCCTTCAGAGATGTAGAGATGTATAGCGTGTTTAGCTGCAAAATGATGAAGCGAAGTGGCCCCACCTTAAGAGGAAGCTTTAGCTCGGGCCCAACTCCGACGCGGCCTATTCAAATACATGTAAAACGCAAAAACGTTTTTATGAGATAACCCCTGGACCGATTTTGATGAAATTTGTCGCATTTGAAAGAGAAAGTTAAATTCTAGTGACTGTTGGAAGCGGAATTTTGATTTAGGGCTTGAATTTTCTTAAAACGATTTTCAAATATTTGACCGTTAGAAAAAAATAGAATCACGAAGTTTACAAATTCATAGCTTTGCATCAAGAACTGATATCGCGGTTCTGTAAACGACATTCATTAGATCATTCAAAGCGGACAAATTCAATGTGTCATTTTACATCTTACGTGAATTTGTTACGTTGGTTACAACGGTTTTGCAAAAGTTGTATTTCCATATTATTAAATTTTTTTATATTCATGTGTAACATATCAATTTTGTCCGCTTTAGATGTACTATTAGATGCAATTCACAGAATTGTATTATCATTTTTAGTGGTTAAGTTACAGAGTTGTAAATTTGATAGTTTCGTTTTTTGAAAATTTCCGATTTTTGCCAATTTTTAATAAAAAATTGACAATCTAACTCAAAAATTCGAAACCAACAGTCACTAGATTTTAAGTTTGTCTTTTAAATGCAACAAACCTCGTCAAATTTGGTGCAGTGGTTGCCGAGAAAAACGAATTCTCCTTTTACATGTATTTAGATAGGAGCACTCGAGCTAAAGCTTCCTCTTAAGCTCTACGTTCAATCGCCTTGTTGCGGGAAGAAGGGCAGCGTTCTTCCAAACGGATGCTGGCACGAGCTTTGTACGCACGCACACTGTAGGTAAAGTAGAATTTTTTGCTAAACATCTCTGTGAATGTGCTGCTGGAGCGGAGTAAGCAGTAAATGTGACTCTAAAGCTGTGTAATGCCACTTAGGGCGCTGGCTAATGCCGACAGTCTCAAGCGTCGGTTCTTAGCGCATGCACCGTCTAGATCGCCGCTGGCAACGCCACTAGCAGTGCTCATCGCGCGAGCGTTGGGAGACGTCTGGTAGCAGCCAGACTACTGTACCTTCTGCCCAGCTGCAGCTTTCTTGCTTGCTGCGTCACGTCAACGCGTTGTGCCCTCGTTTATTTACAGCACCCACCAAGGTCTTCAAGCGCCACGCGAAGCCGTGCTGTCACTGCCGAAGCTTAACCATTCGGGCAGAAATGACCTGTCTTTCAACTACTTCAGCGGTACCAAATCATTGAATGTATAAATGAAGAAACCTAATTCCACTCTTCGAAATGAGGAGACAGGCAGCACATTGAAAGTTAGTGGTGTACATTGAGTGTTGCTGTGGCTCCTTGCATAGCGTGACAGCGGGCAATGGCTACACGCCAAAGCACATTTTGAAAAGAACAGAGGAACGAAACATAAACACATTTGCAATACAGAAAAGGACAGAGAAACACGAGCTAATACTCGAAACATCTAAACTAAAACACGTAAACTGCCTCTTGAACTCCCTTGTATTGGTAATTATAATAATAACATAATCACTTCATTTGTGTGGTATTTATTTTAGAAAAACCTGGCATGAGATACTGTAAAGATTGCTAACTCTAACTGTGGGGTACTTCGCATTCATCTGCACTCGTTGTCAAAACAAGTTTTTTTGATGAAGTCTTGACACAGGTATGAAGTAACTGGACACTTCTTGAGGCGAAAAGATGTACTCAAACATGTTGAAAACACAGAAAATCTTGTCGATAAACTTAAAAATTTACCTGATGCATACACTCTCCTCGTGCCATCCGCGTTAGGTGTGGCTATCGAGAAGCTGCAAATGAGTAACGTTTCGTGTTTAATCACGTGCAAATATATATGTCAGTGAAAATCACAAAGATATTATCATCCGAAATTCCGTTTCAGTACAGTCTAGTGAGGTTACAAGCATGGTGAACCAAATGGTACATATGATATGCATCATCTGAAAGCTCCGCGCATTCTCAGTGTGACTAAAACAAGTTGCGCTAAATTGAGAATTGCAACCTTCTTGCCAAGGAAGCAGCCTCCTACAGATATTTAATTTATGAGCACTACTGACACGATACCAAGAAACTCAATCTTTAATTTAATTCTAAATTATGCTTCTGAAACAGCGTGTGAAATAGTTGTATACTTTCATCTATGCGCGTAACAGCACCGCATATAAGTGAAAGGTATTTAAGCACTTGCTCAGGTTAAGGGAAAAGTTGAGCAGTGTTGTTATATTTGTAGGTTGAGGCTCACTAAATGCGAAGAGTCCCATTGAATTATGTTGGGACTTCACATTTTGTATCTAAATCAACAAAGTTACAAAACTTACGATAAGCGATGACAGCTTGGGCAAGCTTACGAACGGTCAGCGATTTCTGATAAAGAAAAGCGGAAGAAATAATGCCTAAACCTACCGCTATTAGATGGAAGCTGCAGGAGTAGCGAAGAAAATGGCTGTTCCAGAATGAATGCAAATCGAACCTCATACTGTTTCATTTGCTCCACATATTTAAAATGATAAACTTATCTGTAGCTCTGGTGAACTATGAGGGGACGTACGAAAGCAGCGAAGTTGTGCCTCATCATGGCCATCACAGTCGGTGCGCTGGAACAGTGCAAGCGCAAATGACATCTCGGATGGGAGTGCTCTCGATCGAGGTGTCATTACAGGCCTGAGCATGCAGCAATGAGATACATACAACTCGGGTCCTGTGTACGCAAAAGTGCAGATCGTACGTGATCAATACGAGCAACCAGTTTTGGAACGCGAAATGGGTGAAGAGTTTAAAAAAGTGCCTCTAAAGCAGTAATTTAAGCTATAATGAATAAATGCCTCTAAAGCACTGATTTAAACGCAAAATGTAGAATTTTATGAGTATATTCAGGAAAATCCCAATAATGTTTTACACTGATAATAGCTGCTCTTCTCATTTTTCTTGTCTGAAAAGAAAACGCGGGAGACATTAAAAAAGCATGACTCTCCCATAATCGAGAGTAGATGTAGGCATGAAATAACTGCCAGCAAAACAGATTGCTTGGAGATGATACTAGCCACAATCTAAAGATAGCTATAGTGCATGTTAGCAACGACACACCCTACCACATCACATCACACCACACCACACGAAACTGTCTTGAAATGAACGTCGTTGCAAGTGTTATCTCGGCCTAACAGCCATCCGCGGCGTGCCGGTGGCTGCCGTCTTGGCTACACATCTCTCGAGCTCGCGTAAAACCCGCGCCACGGTACTCACGGATCCCTGGCGTTGAACAGGCGATCCTGACTCCGCTGCAAAGAACGACACTCTGCATGGTGCTCTGCATCTGGTTTCTGAACGTCGCATGCGAAAATGACATATAAAAATTCAGTGTACTAGAGGTTAGAGGTTTATCGATATTCTGAGCACTAGGAAGAAATTACAAGCAATATCTTTTCCAAATTTTTTTGGCAGTAACTATCGTACGTACCGAGGGTCTGTACATCGGATTGGGAACAAAAGACCGCATTTCCTTAAGTTTTGACTGGTTGCCCGGATCTCATCTTGTTCTCGCAACGATGCTCGCATGTTCTCCTCTGACTGCCGGGAAACCGGTTCTGGCTTTTGACTCCACGTCACCAACAGCGAGAACTATAAGCATTTCATGCCTAAAATATCCCGTGACAGCGACCTTAGCGCCCTCAAACCTTCTACCAACGTCCCCATTCCTCTCTCAAGGGCTGACGCTGTGAGACAACTTCGAATTATGACATGAAAACTCTCCTTAGCTGAGAGGAATACCACGCGCACAAGGCGCACCAGACTGCACAGACTAAACATTTGACAGCAACTAGACCACCGGGTAGACTGCACCGGCGCGATGCGTCTCTTCGGTGTTGATAGTGGCTGGGAGTTGCCTACACAAAAGCTTACTCAGCACAAATTGGAATGGCTGACAGTCTTGCATGTGATGTTTGCGGATACGAGGAGAACACTGACCACATATTGTGCCACTGTCCTCAATTTCGAGCACAAATGCAATCTTTGTCTAACATTAGGGAAACTATGTGATCGTCCTCTGAGTGAACACACAGTACTAGAATACCGTCCCCAGAGATCAACGGCTCAGAAAGCAGTGAAGGCCCTTTTGTGCTTTCTAAGAACATTTCGTTGGCACGAGCGGCTTTGAATCAATGAGTGTCTGTGCACGTCAGATTACCTTCTCTCTCCATTCTCTCTCTTGCCCTTCTCCCTTACCTCAGTGTAGGATAGCCAACCGGACTGTTCCCTGATTAGCATCCCTGCCTTCCTTATATATATCTTTCTCTCTCTCTCCAGAAAATATATTTTGGCGCTGCGCGGACAACGAAGGCATGAATAGCACAGTATTAAAAAAGCACCACCTCTTCCAGCCCGTGAAGATGGTCTAGCAGGGAAGATGTGTAAGTTGCATCGAGTGGTACACTTTTCAAGTTAAATTTCGCACGCAGTCTATTATTTAATTCTCGGGTGCGCAGCCAGTGGCCAGCCTCCCAGAGCTGGCGATGCGTTTCCTCGTCACGCTCGCGCGCTTCTGGATTGGCCTCCAGGCGCTGCCGTTTAAACTTCCCATCTCTGGTGCGCAGCTCGGTGTCGGCCCTACGACGACGGGCCCTCTCGCTGACACTCGCGGTAGGCACGTTCTTCCTCCCGAATACACACTACTCGTCACCTTCCCATAGTGGTAGCTGGAATGGAATGTGTGGAACCACTAATACAAGGCTACGTGTTGTGGGCGCAAGCCTGCCACTGGAGATGCAGGCGCTGCCATCGTATTGACGATTGGTTGGATTGGTTTTTCGATTCACGTGGCTGCTGGCACTGCTTGCGCCAGCAAGAAGTGCCGGCAGCCACGAGTTCCTACTATCGCGTTTCAATCGCCGGGCACTGTTCATTGGCCACAAGCCCCCAGCATGACATTTGTTTTTTTTCGCGGCAGGGTGGAATCAATCGTCCATAAATTCGGCGCCGATATGGCTCAATCGCCGAAAATGCAGCACGTGACAACCACATAAGAATCGCGTATAAGATAGCATTCTTGAAAGGGGAAAGGGGTCACTCCAACCCCTCTCCCTCCATTGAACTTTTCTTTTCCTATCACCGCCTGGTCATCTAGCCCCTTTTTAGCGAAGTCCGACAACGATGGCATAGGGTCCGCATACACAGCTTCGCTGTAAGAAATGGTTGGTGATGGCCAGACCGGTAATCTCCGATACATCGCGCTGGGCGGCCTGAACCTCTCTGACCTTCACGCTGACTTTAAACCGCTAGAACAATTGTAGTGCTTCAAGAATCGGGAGGCGTTATTTGTCACATATGAGACCGCTTCAGCTGACAATAAATCTCGGGAAAAGTGGAAGCCAAGACTATTGTGTTCGATCGATTTCAGTTGCTTAACACTTATTCGTGCCTTCGCTCTGCTTGCAGCATCGATCAGTCGTTTGTGGCTTGTTGCAGGACACTAATCTTTCTGCACGTAAGCGCGTATTGAAGTTATATTGCTACAAATGCCGCCAGCTTTTCTTTCTGTCCGGAATAATTAAGATCGGAAGATGTATCATTCGGGAAACAAATATTTGACATCTTTCAATAAGTTCTGCAACGTTACTAAAAGATGCGTCTATGGCATTATTTTAGAACTTCCGTATTAGTATTGGCATTTATTTACCTGAGCTCATAGTAAAAAAATACACTAATTTGCCAAATACGAATTCCTGCAACACACTCCCGGTTTGTTTACATGATTGACTTGACTTAGTTGCAACACCTAGTATATAAATTCACTATATGCATGCATTACCATAGAGCAAACATAACTTAGGCTTTCTAAAAAAGAAAGAATATGATTGCATGTGGGGAGTATGAGGAACATATTTTTAATTGATCTAATAAGACGCATATCTAACCAGCCATAAAGCAGCCGTTAGACATAATTTACTGTTTCTTTTTCATGCCTATGCTGAATAGTTAGGGCAATTTATTCTATTATTATTTGAAGCTGCTGCAGAAAGGTCTGTCAGAAGTTGGAAGAATCAAGTGAAACTTACGGGCTGATATAAAATACTGCGTTAGTTTTGCCAAATTCCGATTTTCTGGAGGTTAGAAATTCATTAAAATTTTTCAAACTACTTCCTACAATCACTTTCTCGTTGGTCTTGTACTGAATAAATGATTCTGTTGCTCTCTGTTAAAAGAAAATATATAAACAGACGATATATTAACACTGGACAATTATTCACCAAATATTATTATTTTTAAAATCTGCAATACATACTCTAAAAACAGCATTACGTATTGCTTTGTTTCTCTGATGAGAACATCTTGCGCGCAAAATTTGCGCATTTGCTAAAAGTAATTACAATAGGTGTGATGTTGTACGCTTTGCTCAAAAAAAGTTGAAAATAGTTTTTCTAATACAAATAGGGTTGACCACAGGCATGCACACGCCACTCCAAAGCATCTCCTCCAAAGGAGATGCGCTCCAAAGACATTACGCTTAGCTCTGGCCATTTAGCACCCACTGTAGGAATGATTCGGAGGAATAAATCAGGCATCTAAATATACACTGAATCGAATGTGGCAGCCATTTTTATGGCGTTTGTTCTGAAATATCCAGAATTGCATTAACCCAAACTAGTACTTTTAATATGTTACGAGAGCACTTCAGACGCAAAAATTGTATGCCAATTCTAAATGAGTATTTGTTTTCGTAACTGAAATACTGAAGTTTTTAGTTATTGCGTCAAGTGCAAACACTGCCACAGAAACAATCGCGGAAAGCAACGTTCTTCGCGGAAAGCAACGAACATGTTTGAGCGATTTGAAGGACGTGGTGCTTCTCTGTACCAACCCGACACTGGCAAGCACTAACGCGGCTACTACGGGTGCAGATAAGACAGCACATTCCTGGCATCATCTGCATAGCTGTTTTGCAGTTAGTTCCAGCAAGCGAAGCTGCCTAACCTGATGTCTTCCAATACAGTTACCTCTTTGCACCGGTCTGTGGAATCGACACACCAACACGCTTAGATAAACTTCACCACCTGATATTACAAATTTGAAGCAGAGAGAAAGGGTACACTTTTATGAGTTTTGTCTTTTTTCAAAATGTTATTCAGTGGCAGCGCTGTGTGCATGTCGCTCTCTCGTGTCCCTGTCTTTCTCGTGATGTGTCGTTTTTCCAATGAATAAAGAACAGGTCCATGCTTCCACGCCGAATACGTAATAAAACATAAGAAAACAGTAATTTGTAACTGCCGAAGACGGCGGAAGATTTCCTGGAGTGCCAATACAATTGATATAGCAATAAAACGTCACAACCACCTAAATGCAGTCGCCTTGACGCCGCAACTGCTTAGATATGTTTCAATCGACCTGCTAGGAGATGTGTCCGTAATATAATAGCTTGATCATGGGCTGCTGTGCAGGGATCCTCTTTTTGAAGGCTGCCGCCAGCTCCTATTTAATAGACAATATATATATATATATATATATATATATATATATATATATATATATATATATATATATATATATATATATATATATATATATATATATGCGCCCATTTCACTTGCCTGAACCACCACCTCACAAAACCGCAAGAACTCACCGCGTCATAGTGATTTGTATGCGTTAAAGGCGCATTATTATGTCGAACAAAACTGAATTTTCTTCTGCAGAGCCACAGGCTGCCCCGATCCGAAAGGAATAACAGATTGCTGCCGCCAATCGCTCAGGCACGGGCTATTCGCAGCTGCCGGAGAGCATGGGTTTATTGGCGTATACTAAAGCTTCTTTGCCTGGCCGTGTAGCGTTTTCGAGCACTTTCGCACGTTTACGACCTGGTTTTGGCAACTTTTCTATGCTTGGGATCCATTTTGGCGTCATTCTTAACCATCCGTTTCATGCCACCGTGATTTTCGACCAGCCACCACAAGCAAAGTAATGAAATGCGGACCAATGGCAGACTCTCGCCCCCACATTCTTGATCCGGTTATCAATTTTCAGTGCAGTGGCTCGGCCCCATCCAATCCCTTTCCACTTGAGCGTGCTCCTCGCCTCTTATCAGCCAATTACATAAGACAAGTAACTCAGTGTGGGCAATGTTATTTGTTTTTGAAGCAAACAAAGGTGACATCCTATGAACGAGTATATCGTTTGAATGGTTTGTTCAGACAACCCTGCTGGTGACCGCGCGGTGCTCGCGTCGGGCGTTACGGAAGTTTGACGTAAATAGATTGTAATGGAAACTTATTAGAATAGTTTTACGTTATGGGGCCCCAAGAATGCTTCGTTTTACGTAGATTTTGGTTGCAGTTGAATCTGGGTGTTTTTTTACTTACACTTTCACTCAATGGGAAACACTGACAACTCTTGCAAGCACGGGAGGCCTGAGCTGCTGCGCAGCACCCCGCAGGCTACCAAGTGCCGGGTGTATACCTGACGCGAGGAAAATAGATACGTGGTGATAGTGTGCCGTTAGAGCACCGACGGAATCTAGGCCCGTGCTTGGAAGCCCCCCTACACCAACGAGCGAAAACAATTATCAGGGATAACGTTCGAAACAGTGCCAAAACGCCGAAGCGCCGTCGCCTGCACAGGCCTACTGACATAGGTGGTGAGACACTTCGAATGACTACCATATATGGTACCTATACAGGTGTCCAGGCTGCGGGCCATATTTTGGGCATAGATACTGACCGATACTTAAATTTTCTCAATAAAACTAATATACATAATCAGATGCAAACATTAATTTGAAAAAGTAAATATTACCGACCGTTCAATTCCTACTTTTCTTACAATCAGATACGAATAAAACGGCAAGGTGTCACCATCTCTCCGATTTGTGCGATGACGGATGCCCGATGTACGTGCATGAGACATATTTTTGGTGGGGCCCGGCATAAAACACATTCGTGTTAGCATTCGCTATTTTATATTTGCGCTACACGTTGAAGGTGTCGCTCGTATTACTGGTAGTGCAATGTTTTGTCAGCAATCCTTGGGTGCAGGCACACGTGACATTTCAGTTCTGCCCAAGATGGCTGCATAAAACACCGTAATACGCTTTAATACCATACATGGCAATCGGAGTTATGCTGCTGGCTAATGTTTGCATGAATCGCGTCCTATATCGGTTTGTGTCCAATGCATGGTACCATGCATTGAACAAGCAATAGAGGATATTTTAGCTTCGAGGAGCTTCACTTACTGGATTGGTATGGACTGAGCATATTATAGCTCGTAGTTAGCCTTCATCTATGTGTTGTTCTAGTTCGTATACAGTACTTTAATCATGACGTTAAATCGCATCATGTCATTGTTGAGGGAGCAGTAAAATATTTGTGAATAAATTAACGTTCATTAGCGTCACGTATACTATTTCCTGTGGAAATTGTTGCTGGCACATTTGGTAGCACTACGTCTTTCTCATTATGTATTGGTGATAAATGGGCAAAATTTGACTATTTCTATTTTTTTAATAAGTTGCATAATATTTTTACACATAAGCCTAAAGAATAAAGGGCTATTATTAAAAAGCCCTTCAAAGTTCACTTTTCATTTTATTCCTATCTGCCTAGATATATGCACCACACATAGTGACATTTGGTAGTTCAGTACACACAACCTTATTTACACCTTCGTGCGGAAAATTGGTAAATTTGAATTCGCTGCACCAACCTTTAGGAACGCTATGCAAATCACGCGGAGTTGCAAGTCCAGTACATGTTTATTGAGTTTCTCCAAGAACAGGTTGACCTAAAAAAGAAGTAGGATAACAACAAAAAATTTGCGTGCAACATCAATTAACTTCTGAGCGCAAATGCAAATTCCCAACAAAATCAGAGACACCGTGACGGTGGCAAAAATCCCAAGAAACGTGAATCTCGATTACAACCGAGGCGGAAGAAAGGCAAGAGCGCATCTACTCCGTTCACTCAGCAGGGATAGAAAGACGCGCTTTGTTGACGCAGCCGAACATCCCAACGGCCATAAGTACACCGCCGTAGGCATAGACACAGACTCCAAAATCACACTCGCATGCAGTGTACACACCGAACACTCGGAAATAGCGGAGGAAGTGGCGATCGCATAGGCCCTCATGGAACAGGAATGCGAAGCCGTACTAAGTGACTCGCAAACAGCAGTAAAGAACTCCGCCAAAGGTAGAATTTCCAAGGAAGCCCTGCCCGTTCTGGCCGAAGCGGACAGATCCAAAACCGCAAGCTCGAGTATCGTATTGTTCCCCGCTCACGCCCCCATGGAAGGCGATGCACTCCCGAACCTAAACGAGACGGCGAACCGGACGGCGCGATACATGACCCGCCGCGCCGACCAGGGCTGCGCCTCTCGCACGATAGCGAACAATCTTCAAGCTTAACGGCACAGGCTCACTAGATACAGTGACATAACCAGTGCATATCTAAACGCCAGAAGGATAAACCCACCGCCGACTCCCAAAGTGAACAGGAGGCAGGTCGTCACCTGGAGACCGCTCTAAACGAACACATTCTCTAACCCATTACACCTGAAACGTATCTTCCCAGATGAGCATCAGGACGACACGTGCAAAATGCGCCAGGAAGGACCAGCGACAATCAAACACGTGCTGTGGGAGTACAACGTAGTAGTAAAAATGATGGCAGTTGCTCCAGAGACCGTGTCATCGAGGTGGGCCGCCACTCTGCGCAGCTCCGACCTCGGTATTCAGACGTGGGCAGTCCAGCAACCCCGTGAGGCGGCGTTGAGGTAGAGCCTTGACGTTCCCCCATGGCAGACCTAAACCCGGGTTGCGTTAAACCTTGCCGGACGTTCAATAAATTTGCATCCATTCATCGATCACGGAAAGCACTCTATTATGTAGGATAGAACATGCGACTAAGACTATCAGTACCTATTCTATTGCAGTAACTATTCAATTGTACATGTATTTACAGATAAACACATGCGGTCATTGCTAAAGGAAAAATTTGGCTTCCGTAATAGAGAACGAGGTTATTGTGAGCAGTAAGTTCCCTGTTCTCAACAGCAGTTATCACAAAATAAATGGCTTGTTAATACGCAGAGGTCGTTTCTGAGAGGGAAAAGGACTTTAGTTTTATTCTACCTAGAGAGCGCTACACCAAATGACTGAATTTAGATCAAGCTGAATAAAGCTTCATAGCATGAGACTAGTCCAGATGTTCTTACGTGCTTTCAGCGAGGCACTCATTGAGACGTCAGTGTGTGACAGACATAAAGCTTTAGGCTAAAATAAAAAGAAGACGGAAATTACAAAAATATAAAGGAACGCTGAGCGTTTTCGGCATGATATTAGACCTACAAAGCCAGGACCATCCATAAAAATCTATTAGGGTATTGAGCGCAATATTCCCAGCGCGATCGCAGAAAATGTACATGACACCCACTCTGTAGTTGCGAATTAGGTCAGTAGTTCACTCTTTTTTCATGAATTATTGCTTTTAAACGAAAGCGAAAGCGCAGGCACCCACGCTATGTACACTGCAATAGAAGCCACGGGTGCCACTAACACAAACCATTATTCGCAAAATAATGTACTGCAAACGGCCATACATATGGAGTATCTATCCAATACGAAAACGATACGAACGTTATCAAAACAGAAAATACTACTTCTTAAAAGCAGAAAAAACCTATTAGGTTGCTTATGTGAATGCTCATAATTTTAAAATTACTATAATGAACTTCATTACTTGAGGTCTAATATTTTTCTTAGCATACAAGAGGTGGAGGATCTTTCTTTGCGGTAAACCTGCTTTTCAGCATTGATCCGTATGGGTGCGTTCGCTCAAGCTCTGCTTGTTTAGTCTGGACAGCCTTAGAATTCATAACTTTTGATTTTGCAACCGAATTGATAATTTGTACACGTATGTCACTAACCAAAATTCTGGCAGACGCGCCTTACATTCCCGTTTATATGGCACAGATCGGGGTTCTTTATAATTAATTTTCGATTGAACTTTTTGCTGTCCTGAAAAAGTACTGAGGCCTATGAAGGACGCCATTGTGAAATTTTACGGTTAATTGCGGCCACCTTGTCTTCTTCATCGTACTTAGGAAATAGCGCAGAGGGGGTAAACTCTAAACATGAAACGTTCTTAGTCACTAAATGTACTTACAAAACTGATAAAAACTGCCAAGTAGTCCATGACATCGTTCACTTCGCTGTAATTTGACTGCTTGAACTGAACAACGTATTGTTGACTTATTACAATGCCCACTCTCACGGTGGCAACTTGTGGGACTGAAATAAATGACAGAATTGAAGAGAATGTGTTTTCTTTTACACGTACTTGAGGACATTGTGATAGCATGTTTAGATTTGCATACAAAATACAATTGCACGATATATTTTTCGAAAACTGCAACGATGATATTAAAGATGTAATACATATGAGGCAATGGAAATCAAAACCATCTTCTGCGCAACCCTTCAGAGTTAGTGAGAATATTTTCTGAAGTGACAATACTTACATAATTAGCTAAGCTTAAACAGAAATTTTGCAAGATTGTTTCAGTCTTCACTATAAGGAAGTTCCAGCTCATACTTACATAGAACTCATGAGGTTGTGTGGCTCATTGCTTATTTATATTATACGATTGATTACTAATATCGCTAATATTAAGTGGTTTGTTTTCTGTGCTCTATAGAATACTTCCGCTATATGCAAAATAAATTGCACGTTTAGCTTAATGGTGAAGCGCAGTTGTCGATAACAAAGTTTAGTGTAGCGCTCTAGCTCTTAGGATGGCGTTACGATACGAAGCACGGAATATTGATATCCTGGAGCATTCGAGGCTTCTGCGGCGCAGTAGCAGAGTCAGTACGCTGTCACTTAGCAGGCATTTCACAACACTGGCATGAAGATGGAGCATAGCCGCTAATGGTGTTGCAGGCATTGCGCCTCATGGATCAGCAGGTGAAGTCACCGGAAAACTTTCGGCGTTTGTCTCTTAACAGGCAGCCTTCTGCTTGCGCACACAATGTTCAAGCCAGCAGCAGAGTGTTGAACGTTAATCTGGCTCCACATCAGGGGTGATTTAGCGGAGAACGAGGGTGGGCTCAATTCGCCGATTCGACTTTGCATCTAAACACAGTGCACGTTACCCGCATTTCTGGAAACCAGACGACCTGGGTACTCAACCCTTCGCGTGCATCTTATGCTGTGTCCACGCAAATGATATCGCGAGAAAAGTACCTGTCGCTACGGCACGGTTCATCATCTGGGTCAATTTTCACAAAACTTCTTGCGGAAAATAGGATTTGTGAGAGAAAATTACAACCAATAATCAAGCTGAAATATGAGCGAAGGCTACCGGCCAATTGCAGATAACAATTAGAAGGATAATTTGCAGTCTAGCCCAAAGGGCAAAGCATTGACAGCTATAGCAAGTTCTAGCGTTACGGTTAACTCCCTAGACTTTGTTTTAAATGTACTAGGGCGTGATTATACGTGGACGAGACATATGTGGGTATGCCAAAATTTTCTGGTATCCTTAAGTGTGTTATGGCATCGACGAACAGGGTTAAGAGAACAGCGGTTTTATTTTTAGATCCCTTCACCTGGGGCCCTCTAACGTAAAACTATTCGAATACGTTTTTATTCCATTCTCCTGTCGTCAAATTTGCGTAAACGCCGACGCAAGTATCGGGCGGTCATTCGCAGGGTTGTCTGAACAGACCAAACCAACGCTCTCCTCATTCATAGGAGGTCTCTTTTGTTTGCTTGAAAAACGAATATCATTGCCTACACTGAGTGGCTTGTCCTATCTAATTGGCTGACAAGAGGCAAGGAGCACGTTCAAGTGAAGAGGGATTCGACGAGGCCGAAACACTTCATTGAAAATCGTTAACCGGATGAAGAGGCCGGTGCCGGCGTCTGCGATTGGTCCGCTTTCCCTTACTTAGCTTGCGGTGGCTGGTGGAAAACCACGGCGACATGCAACGGGAACTTAATAATAGCGCTAAAACGGATCCTCGGCAAAGAAGAGTTGGCAGAACGAGGTCGTAGACGAGCCCAAAGTGCTCGAAAACGTTACAGGGCTACGCAAAGTGTTTTCGTAAACGCGAATAAACCCATGCTCTCCGGCAGGAGCGAGTAGCCAGTGCCTGAGCAATTGGCGGCAGCCATCTTTTATTGCTTTCGGAACGGTACAGCATGCGGCTATTCAGAAGAAAATTCAGTTTTGTTCGGCATATTAATGCTTCTTTAACGCTTACACCTCACTTTGATGCGGTGAGTTTTCGCAGTTTTGTAACGTTGCGTGACAGGTAGGTGAAATGGCTGCAGCCCGAAAACTTTTGACCAATAGCCGAGGGTTAATGGCGAAAAGGCGACGAATCAGAAATAACTATCTTCTTTTTTGTTCGGCCATATCATGCATAATTAGTGTGCACACGTCATATCATATGGCGAGCTATCGCGGTTTTCGTTACGTCGCGTGACAGAGAGTTGAAGTTGTGGTTGTCCAAAAAAGCTTTTGACCAATTTCGGAGGGCTGTTTGCAAAATGGAGTAGAAAACTTTGGAATAGTTTTACATTATAGCTCCCTTGATCTACATCCATCGTTTCCAACTCATCTTCCTTTGTCCTAAGCCGTGCCACAATACTCGCCCATGTGTAAAACCAGTGACGCGCCAAAAGAGGAATAAAATCTTGCCAGAGTGTGAATAGGCGATGTGAACCCCTAATGGCTTCGCACTGGTGTCACTTCGTTGACCGTAGTGAACGAAGTTAGAGAAGTTACATCACTTTCACACTGTAAGCAATAACATTGCCTTCCACTTTGCAAAAGTGCGAGAAGCTTTTAATTAAAAGGAATGTACTGCGGTCATAATTTTCCATTGCTTTTATTTGCGGGCTGCAATTCTCATAACTGTTTAAGAATACTTCATTCATGAATATAACTGTAGTGAGCAGCCTTGGTTGTATTGCGTAGTGTCTACCTTGCATATATGGCATACATATTTAAAAAAAACACCATACATATAGGTAAATATATGCGAAACGTTACAGCGACGCCAACAGTGAAAATTTGCCTTGAGTGATTATTGAAGTACTATCTCAAGAAAAAGCTTTGTGAATATGAGTTCTCTTCCGCACCCCTTCTCTCTCTTTCCAAATTCTCCATACATTCTGCGAGCAACAATTTCTTGAAATGATGGCAAAGCTATCAAAGCAACGCGCACTCAGATTAGAGCGCTTCAAAAAAGAATTGAAGGGGCACTTAGTTATCTCACATGGATGAATGCTAAAGCATTGATATCGCCACGCGATGGCTGTTCTATTTCAGTCGTCTTAATTTAACTTCACCCTAATTAACACCAAAGGTCATGGGCTCGACTCTCTCCAAAGGTCGAGGGTTCGACACCCAACAAATATCGAGGATTAGCGTGCCCTAAAAATATATTAGCCTTAGCAGGGAAGGTCGCGGGTTTTCAACGTATTATTCGCTTCATGAGGCATATAATGTTTTCGCAATAAAAAAGCCACACCAACTAGTCCGCTTTAGTTTGAGCAGAAGAGAAAACAAGCATAGCCTATTTACAAAATAGAAGGACAAAATATGTGCGTGACAGTGTGTTAAAGTTGGCCTATAATTCTGTTTCTCTCATGCGAAAGCGCCGTACGTAGAAGCCACGCTCACTGCATTTCCTTTAGAGGGACCGAAAGCACTAATGAATGTTGCCGGACTACATAGCGCGGTAATGAAGCTGCAGAAGATCCGTCCTCTAACCTTTCTCTTCACTGCACAGAAAATTGTGCGAGAGTATAGCGCACATTTCTGAATCTATCTGGAGCAAAACCTTCGAGAAACAAGTAAATAATCTATACAAAAAGTGTGCTGCGTACATTTTCCTTTATTTTGTCGTGAGCAGCGTAAACTGTAATGTAATGTTCATCTTTATGGGTGAATAAGTCGCTACTGTAATGCCGTAGGATGCTTACACTGATCGGCTACACTGTTCAAAAGGTGCACCGATTTGGAAGTGTGAGGCATCAACGTCTTAGCATTACAAGAACGAAATTGTTGCGCATTTCGCAGCGAGACGAATGGCTTAGACATGTGGGTTAGGGAGTAGTAAGATGGCGCAAGAAAGTCGCAACGTGTACTATTATTGTTCCATTCGTTTAGGTGACATGCGCGACGAAATAGAAACCAGTGTGTGCGCATGTGTCTTGGTGGATACCTCCAGGCCCATGCGTTTTTGTGCGCTGGCATGCACGTTTCACGTGATGTACCGCACGCAATAATTTTCTAAGATAGATATGTGGTGTTTCCATGAGTCATGTATTGGAGCAGTTGTGTCCTAAAGATACAACATATTAGACATGCCATGTATGACCGAATCGGTAAGCAGCACTAGCAGCCATGCAAAGGAAAGTCCTGGAGGATGCTCTAAGAAAAGAAAGATTATTACTCAGCTGTCACGGGAGCTCGCTACCTGTACTTATTAGGTGAATTAAATGGTGAATTAACGGTAAGAAAAGTGGACGGAAAAACATATGGCCGCAGTGAGCAAGAACCCACGTCTTCGTATTACGCGTGCGAGGTTCTTGCCTTAGTGTCTTTGTTTTCATTGATTCAATTTCCATTTATTGATCATTTATGTAATCTAATTAGAATCTACTGATGATTTTATCTATGCCGTCTATGGTGTGATTATCTATTAGCGTCTTATTGAAAAACATAACACACTTATTTTGTTTTACAGACATGATGACAGCTCCTTAATACACTTGTGGTAGAGCTTTCGCGCAATAATGCGCCGCTAGTTTGCCAAAAAAAGGTTTTGAAAAGAAACTTACTAAGAATGGAAAAATTTTCAATGCCAAGAATTAGCGCAGGGGCGTGTTCAATATTCGAATTGCTGTGTTTGTGACCTTGTGATGAGAGTAAGAAGATGAGAGTAAGAAGATGGGGAATCAGTCCTATTTGGGTTTAGTCATGTTCGACGTGGTCAGTGATGAATTGCTTGTGTATAATATATTTCTGCTGGACAGAAAGTGCATTATTCCTGCAAATCTAAAAGTATAAGTAGTCACCTGTGTTCTATTCAAGGGAGTCCGCGCTCATTTACAAATAGCAGAAAACCTAATTTTATTCTGCATTTATTTCGAAGCGTAATCACAGATCGGTGCTGTAACGCTTAACACTATGCGTTCAAATCACTCATGCGTTCTGTCAATTCTCAAAACTACTAGCCAGATAAATTTGTACTCGCCTACTGCTTCGTTTCTCTAAAGAAATAGCCGAACAGCCTAGATAATAAATATATTTGCACCCATTGCCTTCCTTTATGTCACTTGCCTCAAAATACAAGGCCTACTTGAAATAAACACAGATATAATTGTGCAGTCGCCCTTAAAAAGTATGTGTCCGAAATATCTACGGAACCAACAATTTATTATTACGGGAAAAAAAGGCAATATAGCTAAAACAAGCAATCGACACCGGTTTCTACTGGAGTACATTGGACGTACCTTATTCCATTTCCAAGGCTACTGCAGCTTGGAAAAGGAATATTGCCATACGTACACTGAATGCTATCTAAGACACTGCCTGACGAAGCGCTACCCGCCGCTCCTATTGTGTTTACATGTCGGAGGGGGGGGGGGGGGCTTTGCCGACGAGAGGTGATGAACCGTGCGCATGCGCATGTGTGTGTGTTTGCGTGAGAGAAAGAGAGAACAACCTACGGTCTTTAGTGAACTGACAGAGCGGACGTTGCGTCCTACGCTGCGATATTTTCCTTTCTTCTACTGTACTGCATAACTAGAACGTAAGTATTCGTTTATTTTTTTTCACTTGAACAGGGTTCTGTTTCATCAGTTTTTCACATGTTACAAGAAACCCGGGAAAGGAGCATGCCGCCCGACAGCTGACTTGGCTATTTAAACAACTTACACTCAACGAACTTCGAGATCTACCAGTGCTTCCATCGACAGAGACATGGATAAGCTTGCGCCGAAAAGACGCGTTCGTTGCGGCCACAACTCGTGCGTCCTCAACCAGGCCGAGCATGTCCTGCGAGGGGGAACATCAAGCAAAGTTGCCACCCTGATACACCAGTTGGAAACATGCAATGAGGTGCTGCGTAGGATACATGAGTAGCTGGAAACAGTGATCCCTGAGACTGGTTCCGAGGCTGACTACCACAAAGCAGTAAGGTATGATGACGAGGCGACAGCCATGGTCGGTCATCTGTAAAACTCACTTTCCTGCAAGCGGACAACCGACCGCGGTTGTCCGCTTGCAGTGAAGTTTGAAACTGTGCCGCAGTCAAGTGACCACAAAAGGGGAAAAAGCAGTTCTTGCAGGTGACGGGGTGAAGTTGACTAAAGCTGCGCTCGCTGACCATCGGCGGTGAGTTGGCCAAATGCATGCCATTTTGGGAGCAATTCCAAAAGGCCATCCAAAGAATGCACGTCTTTAAATTTGTGAAAAGTTCCAGCGCCTTCACAGGTTGCTGCACGGAGCAGCCCTAGTAGCGATTAAGGAAATGTAAGCTACTGAGACTTGCTATAGAGACTCTCTGCCAATGCTGCACAGACGCATCGGTGACAGAACGCATATGAAAAAAGATCATCTCGCGAAGCTCCGAGCCTTACCGACGTCTGCTAATAGCAAAAGGCCGGTGAACTTCGATCCGTGACGTCATGCGAGCTTGCTCGACTGCCATAGAATCTGGACGCTCCCGAGCAAGCGGTGGTGATTATGACGTCACCGCTTTCTGCCCGCCGGGCTTGACAATGGAAATTTCAATACATCCATCATGACGTCACAGTGCACAGGCCAGCTATCTAGGAGGCGTTGGCCTTACCAACCATTTCTTCCATTTCTTCGGTGATTGGCCTGTGTGCACTTCGGAAAATATATAACTACGTTCACGGACACATACGCGGGCTGCGTACTTTGCGCGTTAATACTGCTACTTATTCGACTGTGATGCGCATTCTCTCTTATGTTAATTGTATATATGTGGTAAAACAAATATCATAGTAGCAGCACTGCCACACGAGGTGCAAGTCGACTATAACAAAAAAGTCTGTCGTTCTAAAGGAACCGCACCTCGAGGAAACCATGAAGATGAGGGTGAAATGGCTTCGCCTGCTCAGGCAGACACCAGAGAAGCGGAAGAAAACTTGACGAAGGTTTTTTTTTAATTCATTGTAACCGAGGTAGAAAGCATGGATAGAAGTGCTACAGCCAACCGTTCGCAGAAGAAGGCTCCGCCAGTTCAAAAAAGGCAAAATAGACGCCCGAGCGGGCCGCCCGCTGCCGTTCTTCATGTTCAAACGGTGACAGTGACAATGACCGAGTGTTTTTTCTGGGGTTTCTCAGAGCACACCACTCAACTTTGCTCTGCTCCTCTAGACATTCAAGAAAAAAACGGGAGATGCAGCTGGCTGACATGCGATACCTCCGCTGCGCTGTCCGGGGTAACCACACACAAGGCTGCCACAAATGGCTGCACTGCTAGTGGAGGGCGACATGCGACAGACTTGCAAAAGATGCGAAACAGGAACCTCCATCGTTTCCTACATATTTATGCATCTGCCCTAGATTACAACAGTTCAAAGGTTATTTTGCAGGCCTTTCCAGCATAGCTAATTTTCTAGGACGGCAGGCACGTAGGGAACACGTAGCTAAAAGCAAACATGTTTTTCCTTGCAGCTGTGTGGCACCATCAAATCATGGTTTTCTCTATTCATGCTCAATTGATCCTGGCTTCGGTTTCCACACTGAACTGCATGAAAGATTCCTTCACATACTTCGGCACAATCCCATACACATATACATGGACTGCTGGTATTATTAACATTCATACGCCCATTCGAACATATATGTACATAGTGGTCACAGTCTCCGCAACAAAGTTTTGTGTATATTCAAGCAAAGGTTATATTTGCTAAACTTTCAGCGGCGTCGTCGTGACCGTCAAAAAAACCACTTGCTCCAAGAGCAGAGCAGATACGCGAAGGGGCGGTTGTAAAAATTTTTTTGGCTCTATTCTCAGGGGTGCAGCAAATATTTCATATAAACGATGTGGCGACAACTTGCAACATATGTGAAGCATTACGAATGTGTTAAGCGGTGTTTATCTCCGAAGAGGTACAGAATACTTAAGAAAAGCGTTTTTATAGCAAGTAAACGCGCATACATTATGGTGAAAGGTATATGTCAGTTGCATTCAATGATGGGCTAATATGCTTCTTAACGGTCCTGGTTGCGAGTGCCGTCTCGGACGTATGGTACGCAGCACGTTTGCACAGACAGCGTGAAAGAGATGCCTCTGTAGCAGTAGACGTGGGCCACGCGGAACCAACGGGGACCGGCTGCTGTCGGTGGTGGACGACACAAGCCACAAGCTTTATCATGACGCCCTCGCAGACGCATCAGCCCTGGTCGTACACCTGCTTGTGCACCTGCCTGTGCGGTCTTGCCCGACCTCAGGTCCACGTCACAAGTTGCGTACTTCTGAGTGTGACCTCGCTCGTGTCACGACAAGTGGGTCTAGTGCGCGCCAGGCGGAGCTCGGGTCTTACCACTGTTAGTGGCCCTGGACGCGAGTGGTACTCAAGACGGCGAGGAACGCGTCATCGGACGACGCTCGATGATGGCACTGGAGCGGGTGCGACTGTTTTCACAACAAATCTGTGCAGGGGCGGAGCCTCGCCTCAATGACGTATCAACACTTTCTTTTTTTCCTTCTGTTTGGCGGCGCGGTCGGTGTGCGGCGCTTCAATGGAGTGAAATGTCGGCGCGCGTACCATATTCGCGGCGCGCGCTTTGTTTCGCTGGTGAATGCGCGGAATGCAACGATGAGCGAGCCTCTCTCCCATGGCTACCTGAAGTCAGACTATAAGCTTTTTGAGAAGTCCTTGGCTGCCGTCAACGAGAGGTATGCTTTGCGGACATCAGGAGACCTGAACAAGCCGTCTAAATGTAAGGATGTATCGACTGCTTCTTAATGTTTCGCTCTGCGTGTAGATTTAACATTGTAAAACGCAGAAGTAATTTTAACCAGGGACTCAACCTGGCAGAACGACTTGTTTTCAGTTGCGGTAAGTGCGCAACACTAAACAATTGATTCATCTTGATTCGACTTTTTGAAGATGGGGTTATATACTGTTCTGGTTACTGGTTCAGAGTTCCCCTAGGACCTATTTAATTCGGTTTGAGTGGAGTATTGTTCTGGTTACCGTGACATGACCAGATTTTCCGAAATTCTGATAAACGTAAAATTAACAACTGTTATTTTTCGGTTTTCAGTCATGATTACAACCGCGCACGCAAGGTAACCACGAATGCAAAAATGAAAGGTCTGCCCCTGTGCTCTTTATATATTCGATTTGAATTCAAGACAGAGCTGCGCTTGGGCGTTTGTTTTGTATGCATCTGCGCTTTTTTTAATACTGAGAAAACAATCGTGCGCAACACGGGACACGAATTTCGGTGGGGCTGTACTATGTGGCTAGAACGGCCACCATAGCTGTACTCCATGTCGTGACACGGCCGTCTGTGCCATCCGTGGTCCTGCTACAAGGCGTAGGCCTGATATTGAACTCTGTATACGAGAAGCTGAATCGTATGCGTCGAGCTTTTTTGGCGTGTTGTATTAAAATCCCAAGGCCCAACCAAACTGTAACATGTTGGTTTTTTGGCGCTGCTTGCAAGTTGTTACTTAAGACCACGCAAAGAATCTGGGTAAATAATAATATTAATTATTAATATTATGACTGAAGAGAGCCAGAATTTCTAGCTAGAGGCATGCAGAGCTTAAGGTTTATTTGCTGCCCATAAACAAAAACTAAAGGCAGATTCGATATTGCCTCTGCCACGCATAAAACTAGGCGCCGTCATTAAATTGTCTTTATTGTTTATTTTCAGCCAATGTCGTCTTCTCCACAATCCACTGCGGATGTCAAATCTCTCTGGGGAATGTGCCATTTCGAGTTGTGAAGGAAACAGTCAGTCTGCAAGTTCGGAATGGAATGCTACAACAAGACTCAGGGAGAAAAAGACCAGGTATGTTACATTGATGCGCTTGCAAACACTTCACTCTCATGCAGATATCCAGTAGCCTTCCAACTCGGATTGTGTGCAAGCAGTGTAAAGAGGATACTTGGCGACAGCTGTTTTTAACTTATTTTCCCTTATACAATGCCCCTTTCAGGGCCCTCAGGTTATTCCTAAATCTATTCATTTAGGAAAAGACCATTATGACTGTGTACCAGGCACATAGCCAGCGGTTGGAGTGGCCCAGTCCTCCAAGAAATCTTCAGCTTTGCTGGGACGTCCTTTACCACCTCTCCCACCTGTGGCGTTTTCCCCTCCACCCCCCCTCATTCAGTAGTTGAGAGCCAAACAAAATCCTGGCTACATGCCTGGTGTTAACTATGGAAGCATGTCACTGTTGTTGTTTGTACCTACAAAAGCCGCTTGATGTTACAGTTGACCTGTGTGTCTTTTAACATGCATGTAAAAACACCAGAAATTAATATACTTTATTTAATTTACAGAATTCAAGCACCACTGACCACTGACTGGCCGAAGGAGGTGTACGAGAAAAAGTGAATGAACCTCCAAGGCGCAAAAAAGAGCGTTCAGGTGACTTTTCACCTTTCCGTAGAACGGCTATGTAGTACACACCATACTAACGACTGATGCACCATCCATCAGGTCGCATGTTTTCGTGACATGATGGGCAAAAACTAGGCAGCTCAACATTGACTGTTTCGAGTTCCACGATACTAAAGTACATGTTGAGACTAATTGAAGAATACTAGCTGATAAATGCTAAGTTAAGACAATTGCCTATTTTCTTGTGCATTCCTGTTCCTCATGCAACCCCTTTTTATATCCCCATTCCCATAGGGTGTCATTGACAAATGTTTTAAGTCTGGATAATGAAACAGCTCCCTCAAGTCACGAGTATCAGTATGTAAACCTAAACATTTCGCTGAAAGGGTAGTTCTCATAATTGCCCTCGAAAATGGCTAGTTTGCCCAGCCTCTAATTCCAGTCACAACTGTTGAAGTACTCTTGGCGAAATTTCTCTACTGTGTAGGTAACCATGCTTCATATTTTCAAAATAAACTCTTGGTGCACATTAGGCATTCTCTCAAATGTGCTTTATTCACAGTCGATGCATATTAAAAGCACACTACTGAACTTTTCTTGAAGTAACCACCAGACAAAAATGTAACAACATGTTTTCATATACAATAGCTGCTATATTGAAATGTTAAAAGAAAAGTATAAAAGCAAGCAGTTTCATGGAAGTACAGAAGGGATGCAACTTTACAAACAGTTTTATACACATACATTGAAAGCACAAGCCTAAAAACATAGTTTTATAGAATAAATGAATTGAGCCACCGACACGAAACATTAAGGCAGTATTTCTACACATACACAGCCGTTGCCAATGTTGCAATTACATGACTATAATGGAGTCTAGTATAAAACATAGCATATTAATCTTAAAAGCTCCAAACATTCTAAAACATATTTACACATATTTAAAACACTATGCTTAAGTTCAAGTTATGCATGGTAAAGATTGAGTTTTGTCAAGTTCGCAATTCCTTAAAAAATGAAAAAGAAATACTGAGTGGCAATCTCTAATGTTTTCCCCTGACCCTTTCCTAGCAGCCCGAGCCAAAGCTCCTGTGAAGAATCAACGAATCAATGGCAGAGTGACAGCACACTATAGGCGCCTTCTCTTTGGAAGAGGCTTCAGAGACGAGCATCGCTCTGTCGGTGAGCCCCTAATGTGAAGGCCAGAACTCTGTGGCACAGATTCAGCCAAGTTACGGAAGGTGACTTGCAATAAGCCCCTAGCCTCCAACAGTGTTTAAATGTCGTGGCAGCAGTAAAGTAGGGAACTGCACTTTTCAAGTTCCTCGGTTATACATTTGCGCAACTCCGAGACTGAGGGGACTGCTGTCCCAGGAACCATAGCAACCAGAGGCTGTAAAGGCACTTGACAAACGCTTGGCTCATTGGCAAAGGGAATGTCCGGCTCTGATACTGCTGTACCAGGAGCCTGTGAAGACACTTCAGAAGGGCTGGGCTCATTGACAAGGGGAACCTCAGAACCTGTTTCTGATTCTAGACAGCTTCCAAGTGTAATTTGCGGTCGACTGAGGTAACTCTGCGGAAGAGAGGAAAAGCGCCACATGTCACTGTACTTAAAAACAACACAAAAGTGTTTGCATGGGTACTTGTGCTTTCTAAAGTCGGGGCAGGTACACGATGGCTTGGTGAAGTCGAATGTGTACACATCATCATCACTTATTTCAGAATGAACCGAGAACATGCCTTCAGTGGGCAGCCCTTTCATGTCTGTGTGGCTGTATTCCTCTGCGTTAACGAGCCGTCTCAGCATATGTTTAACAAACCCGTGAGGCCGGTTGTGCAGGTATGCAGGAATACTTTCGCTGTACTGTCTGTACACTGATGACTGCCTTCTTGCTGCCCCATGGAATTTCACTTCTTTGTCGGGAAGGTAGCCATGGACGACAGCTGTGATTAGGGATGTTAACGACCGTTTCCCACTGGCACTTTTCACATACTGTGCCTTCAACACCCTGTTTTGGGCCTCAATGCCGTTATTTGTAGTCAAGACAACAACAAACTCCAGCCTGTAAGACATGACCCACAGCTCCTTTACAGACAGCCACACTGCTTCAAAGTAACTGCGGAATTTTTCGTTTTTCCAATACTCTGAGGCGAGAAGGACTTCAAATGCCTTGTCAAACTCATCCTGATTTGAAGCACTGGCTAAGCGTTTCATGAGTCTCAGGGCATCATCCGGATCGGATATACTGTTTTCCTTTCTGCGCACCCACCTTTGCCATGCTTGTAGTCTATGGAAGTCACAGATGGAGATTTGACTCTCTGGGAGCACTTGCTTGATGGCACTTATTTCTGCCTTGCTGTAATCTACCATCCAGTACTGTGGGGATCAGTTATCACACCACTGCTTGAAAACGTCTAAAGCATCAGCAATATAGTGGGTCGTCTCAAACTGTACGATAAACACACCAGCTAGTGTGTATCCCGACGGTGTTTTCACAACAAGCAAGAAAAGTGGTAAGGCATAATCACTAGTCTTGTGTGTTGCGTCCAGGCAAACTACTGAGCCTCCATACTTTTTAAGCATGTTTCTCATGAACTTTGTCTGGAAGCAGAACAGCAACGTGTCTTCGCACTCTCTGGCAATGCTCTCTTCCACGTTGTTCGAGTCGTTGCTACCTACGCAGCTGCGTGCTGCATATGGCCGATAGAAAATGGAGGATTCGGGTCGCTCACCCCTGATCTTTTCAATAAGGATGCTAGCATTTTCTTGATCGACTCTACTGAAGCGGTCTTTCTTAAGAACAGCTTGGATCTGGTTGCTGATATCACAATGTGTTGGGAAAAAGGCCCTGCAGCTGCTATCAGGCTTTTCCTTGTTTGCAAGAAGTACGTCGTACACATAATAGTGCAGACACTTTTTCACATCTGATACAGATGTAATTCCTTCCCTTGCCAACATTTGAAATCGCTCAGCAATGTTCCTGTCTATGTTTTGGCTAAAAGCTTCCATGTCCTCGAAACCATGGTTACGATGGGAACCGCAGTTGGCAGTTTTAATGTATATCCGCGTCTCTTTGGCCACAGTCTACTGCTCTGCGTCAAGCACCTCCTGCAGCTGCTTGGCCTTGTCTGCTTTCAGCCGACCCTCTTTTGTCTAGCCGCATGGCTGGGGAAGGTCCACCTAGAAAGTAGGCATTGTTACGTATATTGAGCATACTTTATGGTTTAAAACAGTGCGACAAGATGAGAAGAAAGTGAAGACGAGACAGAAGACAGCGCTGAATTAACACTGGGAATTTATCTCCACTTGCCCATTATATTTACAAGTGGGAAATACCAAAATAAGCACAGTGCGAAAGATAAAAGGAGTACAACACATACAGCCTCGGCTTGGATGCCGAGACTGTATGTGTTCTACTCTTTATCTTTCGCACTTGTTTTTTTTGCTATTTCCCACTTGTACTCGTACATATACTGGAAATAGTGGAAATAAACTTTCTGTTGTTAGTTCAGTGCTGTCTTCTGTCTCGTCTTCACTTTGTCCTCATATTGGCCCGCTGTTTTTAACCATAGTGATCATTGCTGCTTGAGCTAGTTAACCAACTAGCTCAAACAAACCTTTCATTGAGCATACGTCAACCAAGTCTAACGTGCGCCATCTTATGCCACGACAAATTTGCCTGCACTGCGCACCAAGAGCAACAGGAAAAGCCGATGTTAGGGAGTTTTACCAGACCGTTCTTTAGCCCCGATAACGATACCATAACGATGCACAACGCGTGTTCAGGGCTGTCAGAGGGGAGAGAAGGCATCCTTATCGGATCCCTCTACTAAAACTCCCTACTGTCACCAGAAGTAGAAGCAATGATAGTGAACGTCAGCTACAAATTTCTCACGAGCCACTGCAAGGACAATGTAGTAATGTTTTAAAACTGCTTGTTTCGTGTCTGCTTGCCGACACAAATGTCATGATAAAGGTGCCCCGAAAATAACCTGCAAACATTTTTACTTGTGGTTGCACATTACGTACCTGGAAATCTGGGTACAATTCAATCCACTTCAAATTCATTGTTGCTGCACACCCTTTCTTCTTTGTGCCTTGGAGGTTCATTCGCTTCTTCTCGTACACCTCCTTCGGCCAGTCAGCGGTGCTTGAACCCTGTAAATGAAATTAAGAATATTTATTTCTGGTGTAAACCTAAAGTAACCTAACCTAAGGTAACATGAAGTAAATCCTCTTTACACTGCCTGTACACAATCTTTAAATTTGGAACGCTGCTGGATATCTGCATGAGACTGAAACGTTCCCAAATGCATCATCATGTAACATACCTGGTCTTTGTCTTTCTCTCGAGTCTTTTTGTAGTATTCCGTTCCAAATATGCAGGCTTTGACGGTTTCTTTGACAACCACAAACGGTACATTGTCTAGAGTGATTCTGCACCCGGAGTGGATCATGGAGAACACGACATTGGCTTAAAATAAACAATAAAGACGATTTAATGAAGGTACCTAGATTTATGCATGGCACAGGGCAATATCAAATCTAGTTTTAGTTTGTGTAATGTAATGGCAGCAAAGAAACTAAGATGCACTGCCTCTAGCAAGAGAATCTGGCTCTCATCAACGAGAATAATAATTATCACTATTATTGTTAATTACCCATACTTTTTGTATGGTTTTAAAAAGTAAGAACTTAAAAGCAGCACGAACATGCTACAGTTTGGTTGGGCCTTGGGATTTTAATATAATACGACAAAAAGCTCGACGCTGTAGCTTCAGCTCATATACAGAGTTCAACATCAGGCCTATGCCTTGCTCTAGACGTCCAATTCACACTTCTAGCAGGACCACGGATGGCACACACGGCCGTGTCACGACATGCAGTACAGCCCCACCGCAAATAGTGTCTCGTGTTGCGCGCGATTGCTTTTTCAATGTTCAAAAAAAGTGCAGATGCATACAAAACAAACGCCCAAGCGCAGCTCTGTCTTGAATTCAAATCAAATATGTAAAGAGCACAGGGGCAGAACTGTCATTTTTTGTATTCTTGGTTACCTAGCGTGCGCGGTTGTAATCATGGCTGAAAACCGAAAAATAACAGTTGTAAATTTTACGTTTATCGGAATTTATGAAAATCGGGTCATGTCGCGGTAACCAGAACGATACTCCACTCATACCGAATTAAATAGGTGCTAGGGGAACTCTGAACCTGTAACCAGAACAATATATAACCCCATCTTCAAAAAGGCGGATCAAGATGAATCAATTGTCTAGTGTTGCGCACTAACCGCAACTGAAAACAAGTCGATCTGCCAGGTTGAGTCCCTGGTTAAAATTACTACTTCGTTTTACAATGATAAATCTATGCGCAGAGCGAAACATTAAGAAGCAGTCGATACTATTTACATTTAGACGGCTTGTTCAGGTCTCTTGATGTCCGCACAGCATACCTCTGGTTGACGGCAGACCAGGACCTCTTAAAAAACTTAAGCTCATCGTGTGACTTCAGGTAGCCATGGGAGTAGCCGTCTTCATGATGATCTATCCCTTGGAGGTACTTTTCGATCACCTTCTGTCGGTCAGGCTCACTCATCGTTGCATTCTGTGTGAAACAAAACAATGCACGCCGCAAATGTGATACGCGCGCCAACTTCTAGATCCCCCGCAGGGGCGTCTGCGTCAGCAGGCGTTTGGTGTGTTGCGACACCACGTACCCGAGCACACGAGGGTTGGACCCTCCCGCGTGTAGCCGTGCGCGGCTTAGCCGTGTCTGGGGAAAGGGGGATCCTGGGGGTTGAGCTGATGCTGGGTGCTTGGACCTATAAGGCCCCCCGGCGGAGGCAACACACCTCTTCGGCCTCTGCTTCACACAGACGGCACCCCCGGACTGACCCACCCGGGGGAAACCGGTAGTCGCCTCTTCCTGTCTTTCTCTCCTCAAATCTTCGCCTTTATCTCTCACTTTTTGATCTTTCCTGTCTTCTCCTCTTTTCCATTTACTTCCTTTCTCCACGGTGGCAAGGGTTAACCTTGTGTATGTGCCCTCCCTTGGGTATAATAAATTAGGTTATAGTGGCAATGTACGGTTGGCGCCTGCAGCCTTACGCCTTAAGTCCTGCAGCGTCCCCATGTTGGGCTCCGTGGTGGGTGGCCGCCATTGCTGCCGAAAAGAAACTGAAATACTATGGGAACACCCGCATTTCCCCGTCTTCTTGATCGTCACCCTCAAAAGAGGGGACGCACCGATGACCTAACCATATGCTTAAATAGAACAAGAGAGACATATCCGAAATACCATGTTGTGCACAGCGAGAACTCCGAAAAACAGGCCAGATTCATTTCCCCTTTCATAGTTGCAAAATCTTTAACCGAAGCCATAGGGTCAGGTTACAAGGTAACGAAAATGGCTAGCGGGGACCTTCTCCTAGAGATCCCTCAAAAACATCAGTACGAAAAGCTTGGCAGCCTTGTAACATTTGGTAACATACCAATCTCCGTTACAGAACACCGAACAATGAATAGCTCACGGGGGGTCGTGTCAGAGGCAGACCTCCTAGACTTGACAGAAGCTGAACTCCTGGAAGGATGGAAAGAACAAAATGTCACTGATGTAAAACGTATTATAATTAGACGAGACAACAAGGAAATCCCCACTAAGCATCTCATCCTAACATTTGCGTCCAGCGTACTGCCAGAAACCATCGAAACAGGATACATCAGATTAAATGTTCGACCATATATCCCCAACCCTAGAAGGTGTTTCAAATGTCAGAGGTTCGGCCATGGCTCGCAGAGCTGCCGTGGTCAAATAACCTGTGCAAAGTGTGGAGTCCAGGGCCACCCCTCCGACAACTGCAGTGGCACACCTCACTGTGTGAACTGCAGTGGAGACCATCCGGCCTACTCACGTTCCTGTCCGAACTGGAAAAAAGAAAAGGACATAATCACCCTGAAAGTCAAGGAAAATATTTCGTTTAAGGAAGCCCGTAAACGGTGCTCACCTTTCCACAGCACACCTTATGCTGATGCGGCGCGTCGGGGGGCAGCGTCGCAGCGGCCAATGCCAAGTACCCAGCCCGCGTGCAGCGAGCAGGTACCTTTGGCTCCTGCCCCCAGGGTGGAAGTAGGTAAGCCTACTCCATCCAACCAGCAACCAGGCCAGGCTACCCTTGGGTTGCCGGCCCCACAAGAGTTATCTGCGGCATCCTGCGCTACACGCAGGGATCCCGCAGGACCGATAGCGGCCACGAAGGTAGGCGCAGCCGAGGCTGCCTCAGCCTCCCCGGCCCCTTCCAGCGCTGGCAACAGCCGGCGCAGCCAAATTCCACAGGGAGCCCCGTCGACTTCCGGGCTGGTGGGCGCAGGGGTCTCGCCTTCCGAGGTGAGACTCTCCCGAAAAACTTCTCGCTCGCAAGAGCGCGTGTCCGGCGCCTCAGAAGAGGCATTGGACACAACACCTATCCCCACGGCGCACCAAGCGCCTAAGGAGCGGCGAGGCTCCCTCGAGCGCTCCAAAAAAGGCAAAACCCCGGTTACAGGGCCTCGCAAGAGCCCTGTAATCTAATTAATCATTTCTGTTTCCGTATACACAGCACCAATTTACATTAAATATGGATACACAAATCATACAATGGAATATCAGAGGTCTTCTGAGAAACCTTGATGATGTACAAGAACTCATCCACCAACACAATCCAAAAGTGCTGTGTTTACAGGAAACGCACCTAAAATCAAAACACACAAACTTTCTCCGACAGTATATAACCTTTCGTAAAGATCGCGATGATGGTGTCGCATCATCGGGCGGTGTTGCCATTGTCATACATAAAAGCATTGTTTGTCAACATTTACAGCTACAAACGCCTCTTGAAGCAGTGGCGGTTCGAGCTGTTCTCCTCAACAAACTCATCACTATTAGCTCTGTTTACATACCCCCACATTACAAATTAACTAAACATGAATTCCAATCCTTTATAGATCAATTGCCAGAACCTTATGTTGTTCTAGGTGATTTCAATGCACACAGCAGCTTGTGGGGAGACTCTCGTATCGATGCGCGAGGTCGTCTCGTTGAACAATTCCTTTTTTCGTCCGGTGCGTGTCTGCTCAATAAGAAAGAACCCACCTATTACTCTCTTGCAAACAATACCTTTTCTTCAATTGATCTTAGCCTAGTCTCCCCGTCAATACTGTCTGAACTCGAATGGGAAGTTATAAACAATCCTTACGGAAGCGACCACTTCCCCGTACTGCTGAGAACATATAAAGAAAACGAATATCTACCACAGACTCCTAGGTGGAAGGTCGATACAGCCGACTGGGAGAAATTCCAAACTCTCACTAGTATCTCCTGGAATCACATGTCTTCTTTAGAAATTGATGCTGCTGTGGAGTATTTTACAGCGTTCATAATAGATGCCGCATCAAAATGCATATCCGAAGCAAGCGGTTTGCCATGCAAACGACGTGTACCGTGGTGGAACAACGAATGTACGATCGCCCGTAGGAAACAGAACAAAGCGTGGGGATCGTTACGCGCCTCTCCCACTGCAGAGAATCTTATTGACTTCAAAAAAGCAAAGTCTCAAGCCAGGAGAACGCGCCGACAGGCCAGAAGAGAGAGTTGGCAGAATTTTTTATCGGGTATCAACTCTTATACAGATGAGGCGAAAGTCTGGAACAGGGTTAACAGGATAAAAGGACGACAAACTTATTCACTCCCCCTGGTAAACACACAAGGCGATACCCTGCTTGAACAAGCAGACTCACTTGGGGAGCACTTTCAGAGCGTGTCAAGTTCCAGCAATTATTCCAAACCCTTTCTCAAATATAAACAAATCGAAGAATGCAAGCCACTCGTAAAAAAGTGTCCGCAGAATGAACCGTTCAACCGCCCCTTTAGTATTGCAGAGTTGAGAGCTGCCTTGAGCGCATGCAAGAGCTCTGCACCGGGATCTGATAGAATCATGTATGAAATGCTGAAAAACTTACACAATGTCACGCAAGTTACACTACTTACACTTTTCAACACTATCTGGGACGCAGGGTACCTTCCGACCGCGTGGAAAGAAGCCATTGTGGTCCCTGTTTTAAAACAAGGCAAAGATGCTTCCTCCGTGGCAAGCTACCGCCCGATAGCCCTCACAAGTTGCATGTGTAAGGTATTTGAAAAAATGATAAATCGGCGACTCATCCATTTCCTTGAACAGAACAAAATGCTTGATCCTTATCAGTGTGGCTTCCGAGAAGGGCGCTCTACTACCGACCATCTTGTACGTATTGAAGCAAATATCCGGGACGCCTTTATACATAAACAGTTCTTCTTATCAATATTTCTCGATATGGAAAAAGCGTATGACACAACGTGGCGCTACGGAATCTTGAGAGATTTGTCAGAAATGGGCATTCATGGTAATATGCTAAACGTAATAAAAAGCTACTTGTCCGATCGTACCTTCCGGGTGAAAGTAGGCAATGTGCTGTCGCGTCCTTTTATACAAGAAACCGGTGTACCCCAGGGTGGCGTGCTCAGTTGCACACTCTTTATTGTCAAGATGACAACACTTCGTGCTTGCTTACCACCGGCCATTTTATATTCCGTCTATGTGGACGACATTCAAATAGGTTTCAAATCCTGTAACCTCGCAGTGTGCGAGAGACAGGTACAGCATGGTTTGAACAAGGTGTCAGGGTGGGCAGAGAAAAATGGATTCAAAATCAATCCTCATAAGAGTTCTTGTGTTTTGTTTACAAGGAAGAGAGGCCTGGTTCCGGATCCCTGCTTAGAAATGTGTGGACAACAGATACCTGTAAACAAAGAGCACAAATTTCTAGGTGTTATACTCGACAATAGACTCACTTTCGTCCCACACATTAAACATCTTAAAGAAAAGTGTCTAAAAACAATGAACATAATGAAACTCCTATCCCAGACTACTTGGGGTAGTGACAGGAAGTGCCTAATGAATCTCTATAAGAGCCTAATCCGGTCACGATTAGATTATGGTGCCGTGGTATATAACTCTGCCGCCCCGAGCGCGCTAAAGATGCTAGACCCTGTTCACCATCTGGGTATCCGTTTAGCCACAGGAGCTTTCAGAACGAGTCCCGTACAAAGTTTATATGCAGAATCGAATGAGTGGTCACTTCATATCCAGAGAACATACATCAGCCACACATATTTTTTGAAAGTCCACTCTAATCCTGAACATCCCTGTTTTAACACCATTAATGACATGACATATGCTACACTGTTTTATAATCGTCCTTCCGTAAGACAGCCTTTCTCGCTGCGTGTGAGGGAGCTTAGTCATGAAATGCATGTTCCACTTCTCGAACTTCGCCTAATGCATCCAGCCAAGCTGCTACCTCCTTGGCAGTGGCAGTTGATACAATGCGATACATCTTTCATGGAAGTTACAAAAAACGCTCCAGAGATTGAAATCCAAATGCATTTCCGGGAACTCCAGCACAAATACTCCTGTACGGAGTTCTACACAGACGCATCCAAGTCACGCGCCGGGGTGTCCTATGCAGCCGTCGGTTCATCCTTCTCGGAATCCGACGTACTGCATCCGGAAACTAGCATCTTTACGGCTGAGGCCTACGCAATATTGTCGACCGTGAAGCATATAAGGAAAACAAAACTCAAAAAATCAGTTATTTTTACGGACTCCCTAAGTGTTGTGAAGGCTTTGATATCGTTCTGTAAGCGCAAAAATCCTGTTTTAATTGAACTCTATTCCGTGTTATGTAAAGCATATGTATCTAACCAGCATGTGATTATATGCTGGGTGCCTGGACATAGGGGCATCCAGGGTAACGTTCTAGTGGACCAGATGGCCACATCAATTTCATTACATACAGTTAATCCTACTGCTTCGGTCCCTGTCACAGACCTGAAGCCTTTCTTAAGGAGGAAACTGCGAAACCACTGGCAACGTATATGGGACGCAGAAGTAAATAACAAACTGCACTTGATAAAGCCACAGTTAGGTTCTTGGCCCTCCGTAACAAAATCACGGCGAACAGATGTCCTATTCTGTCGCCTCAGAATAGGACACACATTTGGCACACATAACTTTTTACTCACTGAAAATGATCCTCCAACCTGCGGTAGATGCGGGGAGAGGCTGACCGTCCTCCACGTCCTCCTGGAGTGTCGGGCAGCCGAATCTGAGAGAAGGAAGCATTTTTCTCTGGCATACCGGCAGCACCTCCCCCTACATCCTGTAATGCTACTCGGCCCAGAACCTTTATTTCACCCCAACGCAGTTCTAAGTTTTCTGAAAGATGTTGTCTTGCATGTTGTTAGCCCCACATGTTCATAGCGGGTCCTCTCTTCAGAGGATGCCGCTGTGATAGCTCTTTCATATAGCACATGCCTCCAGGCCCTTGTGTTTCAAGGGCTCTGGCGAGGCAGCAGTGCCCCAAGTAATTTTACTGTCTTATATATTTTCCATTTTGCATCATTCTCCTACGATGGATTTTAATGTTCATAGTACTCGTCATTAGTCATCGCCATAATTTTATATCACGTAGATTTTATGCAATTTACAGCAACTATTTTTAGGCCACTTTACAGCCAAGTCACACCTCCATAATACATTGTCAACATCACCACTTGTCATGGCGCTCTTTGGCCACACCTGGCCCTTGCGCCATTAAACACCACATATCATCATCAACTTCTCGATCACGTGGGGTGAGCTGATCCGAACTGAAGCGCCGCACACCGACCGCGCCACCAAACAGAGGGGAAAAAAGAAAATGGTGATACGTCATCGAGGCGAGCTCTTCCGCTTCTCTGGTGTGAGAGCCGGAGCACCTGCAGCCGATTGATGCTAATGGGGAAGCGCCATATCGGGCGTCATGCGAAGGACGGAATTAGGTGCTGGGTGCGAGGCACCATCAGGAATTGCGTCACGGATTGACATTGGCGGGTTACCTTCTTTCTTCCCGTCGCGCGACAATTATCGCAGACTCCAGTGTCTGACTTGCCAGAGATGTTGCCAGAGGGACGTGTAGGCAAGTCCGCCGAAAGAGAGGGACAGCGTAGGGAAGGAACAGCAATCGTTGCTGCGGCTGCGTCGCTCTCGCTACCATGTAGGTACCGTGGTGCAGCGACAGTTGGCACGGTCGGATGCAGCGGAGTGGGCGAGGGGTACAGATCGCGCGTCGACTCGGAGGCTCGCTCAGTGGAGGACGGGGATGGATCGGGAGGAGCGTTGTCTGGAGTCGAAGAGGCAGGGGTGATGTTGAAGACAGACGGGACGGCGTGCGGTTTGAGATCCAGCGATGGGTTGGTAGTGCCACCACTCGGACACGCCATTGTAGGAGGCGAGTAAGGCGATATGGCCAGGGACTGGGCGGGAGCGCATCTGTTGGTTTACGAGATGAGATCGTGCCACGTCGAGCGAAGAAGCCTGGCCTGATGACAAGGCCTTACGGGTACAGGTTGAGAGGCGCTGGTTGCTGCTTTGTGGGTGCAGGCAGAGCGCTGCTCCCTTGGCACGAGGTCAGCGCCAGAAAGAGGGCAGTACCCAGCACCATGGAAGTTCAAGACGGACTGCCGCAAGGACTCGGGCCAGGCAGTGGAGCGTTGCGTCGGCAGGACGCCGAGGAGCACCTCGAACTTGAACGCTTCGATCCAGATGTTCTGCCTCAGAGCCCCCTCAAACTGCCCGAACCATGCGCCGACATAGCTAAATCATGCAGAGGGCAGTGGTGGTCTGAACTGTGCCTCCGGCCAATTGTCAGCGTGTCGCTCGGTGAGAGGCACGTTCTACTGGGTCACCACTGTAGAAGGACGTGACGGTGACCGAAGCGCCGTGCCTTCGTTCCTACGTTTACTTCGGCATAAAGGCGGAGGGGGCGAGCGGAGCTGCGGCTGCGGCACCCTGCGTAGCAGGATTCCAGAACGACGATGCGCGTGCCGATCTTCCGCTCCGACTACGCGCCGCCCAACCTTTTCCTACGACCGCCATATAAAGCGCCCCGCATTGTGACGTCGGTGGGCACTATAGTGTTATCAGCCATGAAACTTCAGATGAGTATGTTCGAATCAAATGACGATATCAAGGCGAAAACTTCCGAAAGTAGACAAAATTATCTCGTTTGTACATGCCAAAATACTAGAGAATAACAAAATTTCACATCTGTTGCGAGATTTCTAAAAGTGCTCATGAACAAAGAGGAATTTCCGTTTGTTGAAGATCTGTTAGGGATGCTAGACCGGGCGTGTTTCAGGCGGAGACAAAATAGCGACGTGAAACACTTGTAGCTGAGTTTGTAAGGCCGCTTTCTTTTTTTGCTCCCATGCACACCGTGCTACATCGAGCGCTTGTAAACCATCGCTTCGGGAAGGTAGTGAAATCAAGTTTCAAGAAATCTTGTAGAAAGCCGGGTAGTCATGTGATGTGATTATCATGGTACTAAAACAGTACTCGTAATTAATAAAATTTTAATCGTACTGCTATAACGTTTAATGCATTGGCTGTATAGGAAATTAAAAAAATAACTAAATAAATATGATTGAACGAAACAAAACGTTTTGACGATTTTCAGTACACTCATTTAGCGCATAGTGAAAAAGTCGGAGTTTGTAGTGCAGCTGCAATATTCTTTAAGTTTTTCTCTCAATGCTATTCTCTTTTGGTCTGCATGATTTGATACTCTCAAGTAAGTGCGTAGCCCTAAGACAAACCAACGCACGACTTAAGCGAAAGATAGAGCGATATAGAGCGCAATACAGAGAGCGAGACAATGAACATTTTACTTTCCAAGCCCGAGCATTGACGATCCGACCTCATACCAAGCATGAAAAAGGCTGGAAAAGGCGTAGAAAACCATGCAGTTTACCTATTTTTCTGCTCCTTAATACCAGTGACACTAATGTTATGAAATTAAATTTCATCGCCAATTTAATCCACAGGCTTTATTTGGTAACACACTTCAGCACTTTGTCGCCTACGACCGCGTTGGAACTCACAAACCAGCATACGGTCATTCAGTAATTTCATGTTGACATATTGTCATGTAGTTATAGAGCTCACTGTAGGTCTAAATTTTTCACAACGTTTTACTATATGGGTTTTAGTGGCAGCAATAAATTGTTGCATATTCCATCTACCTCCTAATTTTAGTATGCTTCACTTCTTTGAATACCAATTTCGTTGAATAAGATCACTGTAGCTCTTAATTTCATACAGGATCTCACCAGACTGACTTATTCATTTTCACAACGAACGTTCTTAAGAGAACTTACCTGACTGCTGGGATCTTTCTTCGTCCACAGCAATCGCCCTTTCTTGAAATAGGTGCAGACCATTTCTTAATCTGTCTGGATTCACGACTTGAAAAAAACATAGACCATATATTATTGATTGTCTTTTTAAAACAATGACATCTAATCTACAGCGACAAGGTATTCCAGATGTTCATTCTTATTGGCCATAATGCTAGGTAGGTAACAACTGCTGCAAAAGCATTTTCGCGCCTTCTTTCAAATATATCATTTGTTGAAGTTAGCGCAAGTGTTGTACCCTTCATCTGTCTCTGTTCTTTTGGTTTCCACTTGGAGTATGAAGAACCAACCTACCCAATATTTATCGTTATGAAATAATTCATATAGTAGTAAAAAACATGTTGCTATGCTTCGTTATGGGTGGTAAAAGTTAACCCGCTTTTGACCCCTCTGTGGACATTCTTATAATTTCGCGATTTAATAACAAAATGGGAATTATACTCACATGGCGTTCCGAGCTTATTCTTTTGGAGCTAGTAAAAATATCAAATTATTCCTTTTTGGAATCTTCCAAGCCAAGAAATGAGTTGAGCTATGGCTTTCCAAGCTTCTGAAGCGACACTTTAGAATTTCAACAGTACTATAGGTAGCAAGAACGCGAGAGCGCGCACAGTGAGTTTTTTTAAGGCTGGCATAGAAACTACTCGTGATACTGCTCTAATTATAGCCGCGATCTGAAAGTCTCTCCGTGTTTATGACCGATCCACCATCATAGTGAGAAATCGCGATCGTGCCCCTGCAGTGAAGGAGTCAGCTCAGTGTGCTCCCGTAAGGACAATGCTAAAAGCTGTAGAGAATGTTTTCCATAATCCCTAAAATCATTTACCTTCGCAGAAAAGCACTTCCACTAAACGGAACTTAGACTGCTCCTCCAATCTAAAATACGCCTTTGTTTCACATAGACAAAAATTAAGGCAATGCCACCATGGGAAGGTGAATCAGCAGCGGTACTGTAAATATCGGGGTAAGAAATCTTGCGGTAAAGACTTTATTGGCATCCCTCATTGTTGCTTTGTAACGAGGATCACATTGCCAACGGTCCAATCGGGCTCGGGCTCGCTAAATCGTTCGCGTAAAAGGCATTCATTGAAAACAGACGCAAGCCCAGTGCATCTGCAGCGGAGTCTGCTAATGTATTGGGTTGTTTTCTGAGGAAACCATGTGGCATGAATGGGAGAACCGCGCTAGCGTGGGAGTAATTAAAATGATCTTTTGTTTATTTTAGAAAGGCACATTCCCAGTGGCACATATCTAATTATGCACTTGGCACCAATGAGGTTGATAGGAGTCAGTCACCAAAGAGGTTCATAGTAAGGGTGAGAGTTTCTTCGAAAAAAAACGTTGGCCACCCAGTTCGCTGGACCCAGAGCAGCGATCCAGAGGTTCGCTGGATAGCGCCACGTATGTACACAATGGCACGTACACATTGACCTTAGCTGGACCGACGATTTCTTTTGAATCCAGTTTTCTCAGCACAGCAGCCAGATGCGGTTTCCATTCGACTACTGACAATTCAGTGTTCCGTGTAGGCGGGAAAATTTCTAGATGCAAACATAACAAACATACATACAAAGATAGAAAGATAGATAAACAGGCAGGCAGGCAGGCAGGCAGGCAGGCAGGCAGGAAGGCAGCCCCCTGAGAGTGGGTGAAGAAGCCAAAGATTGCTACTGCACTAAAATGGCTGCGACGGATTGTAAAGCGCCAAGTTTCAATTCAGAACCTGCGAACGCCAGCCACTAATGACATTCAATGCGAAATAACTTTGCGAGCATTGCAGCCGGTAGAATGAAGCTTTGGCTACTGCATAATGACAAGGATGAAGTAGAAGTCTTCAGAGAACTAAAGAAACAATAACGAAAACATGTGATGCTGGTGAAAAAAATTTTGCGTTCCATATGCAGGAGAACGTAATATCTCACCAAGGAAATTACAAGTACGTTGCGCCGTGTGGAAGCACAGATTAAAAGAAGCAGTAAAAGTACAGTTCTCGCAGCCTATATATGTGATTGATTACACATAGGGCATGAATAACAAAAGCAGCACACACCCAGTGTAATTGTTGCAGCGCATGCTTATGCGCTTCAGGAATAGATCTGATGTGGTTTGGATTGCGCCGAGCATTGGAGAAACTAAAGGAATATTTTTCATCACTGCTGAAGGGTAGATTCCCAATGATACATACCGAGGTAACGAACATGACACCAAGGACGTTTAATGCAGAGCTGTGCACACCTACTGCCACATACCCAATTACCAATGGTGACATTATGGAGGTTCCTTGGATGTCACCACAGACGGAGGGTAGATACCTAGACTATAAGTCAGGGTCAAAGGATTTCTTTGAAATACGACAGCTACGACAGAAGCCACATCACATTTACTGTTAACTGTAATGCGAATAGCCATCCAACACTGTAGTGACCAACCACATTCCTAAGATCACATTTATTGACCACCTGTTGTCCTCATAGTGAGAGCTTCCTTGCTTCCGCTGAATGGCACATGCGCTTATATCGTACTACTTTGCTATGGCACTCGCTTGCCAAGGTTGCCCATGAGCCGGGGGAAATCATGCTGAGTGTGTGACGGTGACGCAGCGACGATGTACTAACGAAGAAGAAATGATATCGATGGCACGACAAAGGAAGTCCAACAATGACGGCATGTATAAATGACGAATGTTTTATTTATGACGAACACATACCTAATGGCCAAAGCTATTGGTAACTTGGACCAGTGGGTCGGAGCTGAAAGCGTGACGATGACAGCTCGGTCACAGTCAAATCACGAAGCTGGAATGACAGTGACTGATCGCTGATCGATCACGGTTGCATGACGACGGCGGTATAACAACCAATGCTTGACGACTGCAAAATGATCTTGGCGTGACGACAACAAGATGACGACCACGACCACGAGTCTATACCTATCGCCCAAAGTATTACACAACACGGGATACTGGGTTGGTGTAAGAGGCTAGATATATATATATATATATAGATAGATAGATAGATAGATAGATAGATAGATAGATAGATAGATAGATAGATAGATAGATAGATAGATAGATAGATTAGATAGATAGTCTATAAACTGTTGAAGCAGGCAAATTATGCTCTTTACATTAAAAAGGCACATTCCTTTATCCTTAACCTGTAGCTGGGGATTCTCTTGCATATATTTTAGACATGTAGTGAGAAATTAAAATGAATTTACCTTATTTCAGTGAGCCACGCTTTATTTATGTAGAGTAAATTGTTTATTGTGTAGGAACATATGTTCGCTCTTATAGGTGTTTCTTTAAGGCGAATTTTGCGACTCTATAAGTAGATTTGGCATCTCGCCTCAATTAATATTCGTTTCTGTGTTTCTCTGTAAAACAAAGTCGTGCGGTAAGTCAGGGGATATTACGTTTCAAAACGACAATAAGGTTATGAAGCATGCAGTAGTGGGGGCTCCGGATTATTGGGACCACTCGGGGTTTCTTTAACGTTCACGTATATATCACTGCATGGACGATTTAGCATTTCGCCCCAATTGAAATGCGGCCGCCGTGGCCGTTATTCGATCCCGCGACCTCATGCTTCGCAGCCCAGCACTAAAGCCACCCAGCCAGCCCGGTGGGTAAAGAGGTGCGTTGCAAGAGTAGTCTCGGTTCTGTTGTGTGGGCGGGCCTTTATTGCTTATATAAAAATTTGCTGTGAAAATTTTAAGATACGAGGGACCCTTTTTCACTGTCCTTACGTAAAGACATTCAGCTGACTCCTCCACAGCGGAGATTTCTTTGAGCTTTCCAGCTATGCTCGTCATTGATTATATACATTAGAGACATTTTACATGGCAGTTGTAATTAGCACTGGCAGAAGGGATCTCCCTGGATCAGCCCTAAATAGGTCTCCGTGCGCTCTCACGTGTTTGGTACCACAACGTACCCTGCAGAAAATACGGTTACAGAAGCTATGGAAACCAAAGGTGAACTCATTTCGTGGCTCATCAGAGGGAAGAAAAGCACAATATGGACCAGTATTCCTTACCACTCCAAAAACAATGAGCTCAGTGTGCAATCTGAACATAAGCTCGATTTTTTATATGGAATACAGAGATAGCAAAGATGGCCCAACAAATCTATGCAAATAGGGAAATTTTCGCCGTTTAAAACAAAATAAGGCAACATATTTCTGCCGCAATATAGTTATGAGGCCTGCATGGGCATTTTGGGAAATTTTTACAAAAGTTCCCGATGACCGATTGTTTTAAGTGCCGTAAAATGGGCCTATTTTTACTATTTGTGCAATTTCGTTAATTCGGAGATTTTACAGAATAAACAATTAATATAGTGGCATATCTTTCTTAATGATTTGTGACAAACGATTGGTGAATTGCCATAACATGTTTCAATTTCGTTGACCGAGCTAGAATAATCCCATAAAGCCTATAATGATCGATCAGTCAGAGACGCGCATTCAAAATTCAAATTGAGGCAATATATCCATAAAAATATTTAGGGTTACGTAAGTCTAAATTTCATTTACGCACACGTCCAATAGTGTGCAATTACCTGAAAAACTTTGGTGGCTTACAATGCTTCACTTTTGATAGTTAGGTTTTAGAATTTGTAAAATGGGAGGGTCAAGTCACACAAATGCTCTCTCTAACTTTAGTGAATTAAAATTTTGATTTGAAGATATCCACGTGTTGGTTCTCAAATATAATGAATATTTCTTTTTAGGGAGCCATTCGCCCACTTTTTATAGAATCGATATGAAAACTGAAAATAACTGTCAGAACCTCTCTAAATCGGTCTTTATCTGAGCATGCACTACAGCAGTCGCATACCAATCAACATGTTTGTTCCGTATGCATATTACATTGCCCTATAATGTGCTGCAAACATATGCTCACAAGAAGCCTATTCCCACAATATATTCTCGTGAAGCGCAGGCGTTTTAGTTTCCTTGGCATGCATTGCAGACAAAGAACTCGTGGCTATCTGCTGGGATGTTTGTACGTACTTGTAGCAGTGTTGTACTTTAAGATTACGCTTTCGTGAAGACATGCCGAATTGACCGTGGTGTAGGGCTCGATACTCAACTGCACGAAAGATTCCTCCTCATGCTTCAGTAGGATTCTACGCAGAGGTGTGTACAGCACTGTTAGGCCTAACATTTGTTCATCGTAAGAACACTATATATACATTTGTGTAACTCTTTCTGCATTCATGTTTCATGTATATTTGTGAATGCTGAAACAAAATTACTGTTACGCTTATGTAGAATCAGTTTGCACAAATACCGGTTCCCATCATATGGGTTGTTATTATTACAAAAATTTACTACTTACTAGTTTCAGCCAGTGTTCAACAAGATTGAGAGTTTGACCTATTTACTGACCCTTTGCGTGAATTTCTAAAACAGTATTCGTACGTGTTGTTATAGCACTATTCCTGTGCAGTCGATTGCTCACATACAGTGAATTGAACGTTGGCAATATAGAATGTGGCACAATGTGTTTTAATTACACGACCCTCTAAAAAAGGTTATTTTAAAAATATAGCTACCCTGAAATAATTTTATACAAAGAAAAAGTGGCCTCACTGGGACCTAGTCAATCTCTTCGAATATTGGCCCAACAGCGTACTCAATAAAAATATGTTTTAGTAGAAAATGTGGGAAGCATTTACACCAAAAATGTGCTTAAAAGTTGTGTTTGTGAAGCTTGAAGGCTTACAAGTTCACATTGGAAGAAAGAAGCTTAATTGAAATTTTATGGAATCTTGTTAGAGGGACAGCATTATCATATGACTCTTGCCCGCATTATTTTCATACTTTTTGTGTATTATAAGCAGGCCCTCTTGCACAAGCAGTACCTGCACACAACGTAATTTTTTTGTTATTCATTATTAAGGTTGTTTATATCTTCCAAAATTCATCACTGAAGCATTAAATTTAAAGAAAATGGCGCAGTAAACAGTGTTATTTCTAATAGAAAACATTAACTCACCAGCATCCGTCGTGTCCGATTTAGGCATTTCGTGATTTGTAATGGGAGTTAGGAGGTGTGGAATAATACCCTTTTTCGGTTCTGCCGCTTCAATAGGTTCAATGACGAATTTTCTGTTTATAATTCCTTTCTGTATTGCGAAAATTTCAACAATAAAATACGATAATCCCATGCATGGAACATAAAATGAAGCCAAATGTGACATTCTTATTGTGAAAAATGTTCCTATGCAGATATTACAGGCTATATTCCTTTTCCACTAGTAACTTCGCACCCTGCGGTACAGCTGTGAAGAAGTCTTTCGCTTTAGGTAATGATAAAATTTTGTGCATTTTATGTATTCTGGAAAAGAGTCGCTAGGTTAAAAATATTGTTAGGTTGATAGTTTACTTCTACAAATCAATGCCCGCGAAAAACAACACGTTTATCTATGCTCGCAATCAAGACGTCGTTTCTGTGTTATTTACTAAATAAACAAAGTATGCTGGAGTACCACATCTCAGACATCTGACATGTTTCAAACAAGTATAGAGATTATGATTTAACGCGACAAGAAAAAGGGAACTTATAAAAACGAATGCGTAGCATTTGCACAATGCAACTCTCTCAAAATAAATTTGTGTCATCTTTTTTCGATGCTACTGAAGCTTTAGAGGAGGTTCCCGTAATGGTTACACGGTTGGCAATTAAAGCACCATAAAAGTAGAAATTGTTGAAATAAGTACAACGCTAGTAGTAAGGAACGGTGACCGTATAGGCAGAACTGCAGAATATATATCCACAATCTCGAAATAGGTCACATCCCTTAATGATTGATGTAACAACAGGACTTTTAGCTTGTCACGTAATTTCTCCAACTCGAACAGGGGTGTAGAGTATCTCATTGCAGTACCAAATATGCGATACTGCAAGATATGGATAAGGTTGGTGCATTGTGGTACGTGAACTTAGTTACAAGTAATAGCACATGGGGTTTGCTTGTAGCGATACAAAACCTCTATGACGTTACTGAAGTATCTGTGTGCACCCGAAAGGCTAATAGAGGCAACCAATGTAGCCTCGACTGAAATGGTTGTTTTTCACTTACAACACGCAAGCCATTGTTGAATGAAATCTTCACAGCGGTATGGCCTCTTTCATCTTGGTAGACTTCGCCAGTGTTATCTTTTAGTGTTAGCTGCAATAAACAAAGCACAATATTTAGGACACCCCGAAATGGAGGTAACCTCGTAGCGCAGTTTAGTAGCCGTATTCTTTACTAAAAATATCCAGAATTTTTTATAAAGCTAGTCTTCCTGTTGCTTACCGACTACAAGTGTACTATAGGAAGTGCACGTCACATTTTTGTCAGGTATCAAATATCGAAATAAATAAAGGTATAATTATATAAAGTGGGACCCAAAGTAAAAATAATCGTGCTCGTGCTCATCGTGTACTTGTAGTACAAAATTTCGCCACTAGGACGCTGTGGGAGGACCTCTCCTGAGTCAGTTGCCAAGTAGCACACTGACTCAGGACTTTGCCATGTGGCATCAAGCGACAACGAGGCGTATTGGTTTTTAGACAGGTTTGTGTGATGTTTCTATAGTGCACTCATGTCAAGAAAAAATGATAGATTCTCTCGAGCAACATGCGGATGTGAAGTTTTGCTTTTTACTCGACAAGAACATAGCACAAACTGTTTTGATTATGCGAATGGCTTACAAAGAACATTTTCTCAGCAAAACATAAGTGTACGAAGGGTTTTCGTACCCAAGTGTACGAAGGGTACGAAAAAAGCGCGTAGGCAAGAAAAGCGCTCTATTTTCGGAAAAAAGCCGCAATTTCAATCCTATGCCGTTCCGGGCAACAGGCGCAGAATTCCATTCACATTCCATTTATCCAAGCGTTTTCGTCATTTGATTTCCATTCCTTTCCAGGGCCGTGCAAAGGTTGAATGATTCCGAAGCCACTCCGATTCCGGAATGGTAACTCCGCAACACTACATGACACTGCAATAGATGGCCAACATCACCCTCCTAAAGGTGTTGTAGCTAGTTTCTTTAGGCTTGATGCGCTTTGAGAAGAAGCCTAGCGCCCTCTAGTATATGCCATCGTGCTGCTGCCTTAGTGCACCTAGTAGTCCACCAGTAGTGCTGTGGTTGGTGCGTCTACCATAAGGCGACTGGACGCGTCGAGCAACTGATAAATCAGGAACTATGCAGTCGCCTACCGTATTTTCGCTCCGTGGAATGAGTTTATGTGCTCAGAGGATCAGTGGAAGATAGACGATTTGTTGAAGTCACCACGCCGCAGGTTGGTAAGCGGCTCAAGAACTCAAGAGCACAAGATAGTATGAAGCGTCTGTGAAAATTTATCAGCCTAGGAACTCGCGCAACTTTCGGAAGGAGGTTGGAGAAGGGATACCCTCAATTTCCTACACCCGCGATTCCAGTGGCTGGATGCCTTGGAGTGACATGCGATGGCCGTGAATGTCCAGGCCTTCAACTCTGAAAATGCATTTGTGGGACTTTTGGACCGGGCCATGCTCATCCAGTCTCACAAATAGAAGGCGAAGGTACTTTTTGTACTATTCGGATGTACGACTTGCAACAAGATAGATGTCAAAGTGGACGAAAGTGAACGGGAGTGCATGCGTAACCTCGTCCATGGGCCTTTGAAAAGTTTGTGCCACTTTTTTACACCCTAAGACTTACGGACTAACAAATAGTCCAAATGGAGTAGTGATTGCCATCTTCAGAACATCGCTGCATTCGACAGGAATTTGCTGGCACGACCTAAACAAATCGATCTCGCTGCAATTTTCGTTCTTGCGAGACGAGCGCCGAAATAATGTATGCAGGGAAGGGGATAAATACCCGGAGTAGTGACGGCATTCAAAGCTCGATAATCACCACAAAGCCGCCAGTCGCGTTTACGGCTTTCGAACCAGATGGAGAGGTGAAGACCAATTGCTGAAGCAAGGGCGAATAACATCAAGCAGAATCATGTGTTCAAATAAACCGCGGTTAACTTACAACCTCAGTCTAGCGAGCCTACGTGACCGCGCGGCGGCAGGTGGACTGGTGGTGGTATGATACGTCACCTTGTCTTTCCGAGGCAGCTCATCGTTTCGTGGCTTGGTGAACGCGCGTACTGAGCAAGTATATTGTCGTACGTTGAGACCAGCCGAAACGTATCGATGCCAGATGAAGTGACGTTGGACTGCAGGCCAAGTACATGGAGGGATGTGACGTTATCATTTAGGCGCCGACCACGAACAGTCACATCCAGGTAGAAATAAATGACGAGGTCTGCTCCAAGAATGGCAAAGCTGACGTCGGAGATCACAAACACTTATCTGCTCAAGCATCGGAGTCCGATGTCTAGCGTTATTGACTGGAGTCCTTACAACGCGATGACACTGCTATTCACTGTGTGAAGCGTGCGTGTGGGCTTGCCGCGTTTTGCAGCCGTGACTGCAGCTGATCTTCGGCCGTGACGCGAACAATGGGCAGCTCGGCTCCGTTGCCGACGAGGGGGGCGGGTGCAGGAGATGCGGTCGACAACGAAGAATATGCGACTTGCGCGATTGCTCATATCACATGCCGCCGTTAGCGCCTGGCATGTGCGTTTCCCGCCCACGAACAGGGCTGGGGGCAGCGATTTCCATGTTCATGAAAGCGACGCTGGTACCAGCTCAAATGCCGCGGCGATTCTCAACTTGTGCTGCGAGATTATGAAGGGCAATGGTTGTGCCGAAGTTGGTCGCCAAAGTTGCCAGCCGTCGTCAGCTTCCCCAGTGCTCTGGTAAGATGGCCGCCTGTTTTCTCCCGGCGTGGTAGTCGGTCTCGTGGCTGTGACACTCTCGCAGCGGCGATAGGCAGCTGTGCCGTAGACAAACAGTTGCACATCCGGACAGCGAGTGCAGCTAGCCAATCAAGATTGCTCTCGTAGGAACATGCCAGCAACATGCGTGCGGACACGGGTGCGTGTCACCGCAAGGTGACACCCTCCCATGTCCCCACCCGGTACCACCCGTATGGGTGGCACCGCAAGAACGCCTCTTGCAAAATTCGAAGCTGCCCATCGTTTGCGGCGTAACCACCCAGCCACTAACGCAACGAGTGCAGATGTTGTGATCGTCGTTGGTCGGATAGGAGCGGCTTGAGTTCCTCAGAGAGGAGCTGCCTAAGCCTACTCGGATGCGATGGCTCGAGGGACTGCAGGACTGTGCGATTCAAGTCTATGCTGTGGCCGAAAGTGTATCCGCTAGCAAGTTCTCTGTTCCATTGGCGATATCGGGGGTAGCGCGGCGATGACGAGCTACCCTTGCTGTCTGTGAAGCGATAAGCGGGAGTTGAAAACGGGCTTCTAGTTAAATCAACCAAACTCAACAATTCTTGGGCCAAAAGCTGGGAAGCTGAAGCTCTGCGGCGATGACAGGAGAGGTAATCCTGGCGTCATCTCTGTCAGGAGGAGTAGGAGCAGCGTCGTCCGTGGCTAGTATTTGCAAGAAAAAGCTATGTAAATGTCCTGGGACACGACTTGTTGCGTGCTCTGTTTATCAGAGTGAAGTGATACACGTCTTGACAGGTTTTACAAGTAACAGCAGTTTTGCAACTGGCTGTCTTGGCGCCCCAGTCGGGCAGTCTCCTCAGTTCCAAGAAACAGCAGGAGCAATGACCCCACGTGGAGGCCAGGCAAAGTAAAATGGATTTGCCAGTAGCGGAGACAACGTATAGTGGCGGACGGTGGCTACGTATATTGATGGATATACGCAAGCGACTCTAGTATGAGGGATAACAAATTTTTGACCTTGCAATACACGGCTGTTCACAGAGATTTACCTATAGAAATAAACACAGTGCCACGGAGAGCAATTTCTTAGATGCGTATTTTATGTTACTACAAGTTGTAGAAATTATCGTGTACTTACCTCTTTAAGACCAATATTATGCGTGTCTTCATAAAGAATTTTCAAATTCTTTGCAAAAGGAGTAGCCCGTTTCAAGGTTAACGTTGTCTCTTCGTTGACACTCAGTATATAAAATCCTTGCTCAGATCTTTCTTCAGTTATTCTGGGGTAAGCGATTGTTTTTGTCAAATGGACTGAAATGAAATAGCATCACAATTTAAAACTCAATACGAAAAAAATAATGAAAACATTGTTCGTAGCCATAACTGCTAGTGATAGAACGCTATGCGCGAATGTAACTTTCAACCTAAAGTTTTCTTATATTCTTGAAAACTTGCTCAATATCTCCGCATGCTTTAATTTCAGACTACGACATATAATACGGAAGCAACGTCAATACAATATTGTCTTTTAATTCCTTTATTAGAATTGGTAACTCTTTAAGTTAATAAAATACACCTTATTCACATTGTTTTAATAAAATGAACCGATCTGAGGAGCCGTGCGGGGCGTTTTACAGCCGACCTAAGTACACTCAAAAGGGTTTCAATAAAACAGAAGTGACACTATTTCGCCGGTTGATCGAGCTGAACTGTGCATTGGCTGACCTTGCATACATAAGGGAGAACCGCGGCATGCCCAATACATTCATTCGTAAATATTCTATTGAGCAGTGCTAACGGCCAGGACAATTATTTACGGTGCCACATCTCATGTCACGCCCCTATGTCAAGTAATATGTCGTCTCCAAAATGTGACTACACGTCACTTCACGAGGCCTCTTATAAAGCGAATACCAGAAGGATTTACAGTACTCACGCAAAGAATAAGGTAAAACCACGTACCAATACCACTTGAAAAGTTAACCCATAGATCTTTATCACGTCAGAACGGTCGTACTTCCACCCATATGTTTAGTACACTTTGCACTTATTCGTTCTTGCGTATTTCCGCTTATGTTCCGTGAACTATATTGCAAGTGCCGCGCAAACGAGGTCGCCAATTGCTTCCACGTGCGAAGTGTACAAACCTTCTCTGACTGATCGAAGACGCTAATGTTGTAGCATAAATGAGGCATAGTACTCCTGACTTCCTAGCGTATGTGTCTGAGGCTTACAAGGGTGGCGATTTGGGCTAGGTGGTTTTCCATTTTAGATTGTGTGGTACAGCGCGACACAAGGCCAAGGGACAGGGGCACAATCTAAAAAGGGTCTGAAGCGTTCCCGGTAAGGTAAGGGACCCGTTCCGCCATTTCTTTCTCCTCATCATCTTTGGTATAAGCGATGTCGAAATCTGTACAAAGTTCTAAGACAGCTGGACGCTGTGAATATCGTCTGCTTTACGCGCGGCTCAGATCCATATTGTTCCGGCAGCCAGTCTCGCCGCTCTCACTATTTACGTGGGAGTGGAAGTTTCGGTATATATGCAAACGACGACCAGAGGCAACCATACACGAAAATAACTGGGCGGGTGCATCTATACGTATACGAGAGTCGATGCTTCTCGGTAAGCGCTGGAACCTTTATCCTTCTTATTCTATTTTTTCATACACTTTTTAGGTACTGTTCAAATTGGCCTAAAATATATCGTGTACCTAGCGGCGTTCATGGCCGCGTGCATACGTGAGATTCCGAAACCGCGACGTTAGAGGATAGAGAATTGAGAACCATTGAGAATCGACACTATATTGTGCAACCTAAAAGCCGCCAATGGCGGATAAATCAAGGGATCTCTTAGGCATGTAAGGCCCTCGACTTCTCAACGTTAATGTAGACTCGCCGCCTGCGGGTTTATCTGACTGTGCTATGTCGGATGCGTGGTTGCCATAGTCGGAAGTTCCAATCCTTGTTTGAAGAACGTCTTTGTTTGTTTCTTTCTTTTTTTTACATCTGAGGATAGTAAACTCAAATTTCACCTCCTCCAATGCACTACATTCCCGGGCTTGGAGTGACCCCTGACACCAGCAAAGATGCTGAGACCCTCCAAAATCCACATGCAGGCAGGACCAAGGTTTCTGTGGGAACGGCCAGGAGGTGATTTTCACATGACGTGAGGCCCGCTGATACTTTTGGCAGATTTCGCAGCTCTTCACCATGTGAGCGATGTCCTGGTCCAGGCTAGGGCACCAAACATGGTACCGGTTCACCATCATGGTCTTTTCCATGCCAGGATGACCCGCGTACAGCAACTGCAGGACACTGGACCCGAGGCTTTGTGGGATCACCACCCTGAAACCTCAGAGTAGGCAGCCTTCTGCAAGCTCAGCTCAGCGGTCTTGTGACTATAGGCTTGCTGAAGCGATTTCTCCCCACAGGATACCACCTTGACCGCTTGAGACGGGACTGAGTCCCGGCTGGTCGCTAGCGATACCGCAGATCTGAAGAGCACCTTCGGGTACGAGTGCTCCAGCATGAACACTTCAGCAGTTTCTGTAACAGGATCAGGCACCTCTGGCAGGGGCAGGCGGCCAAGAGAATCAGCATGTCCCAGGTTCTTTACCGGACGGCAAACCAGCTGGTAACTGTAAGCTACCAGCCTCCAGGCCTAGCGTACCACTCAACGTGATGCCTGCATGGGAACTGCCTTGTCAGGCCTGAGGAGCCCCAACAGCGGCTTGTGGTCCCTGACCACCTCGAACTTCCGGCCCGACATGTACTGATGGAAGCGTTGGACACCGAACATTAGGGGACGGCCTTCCTTGTCGAGCTAGCTGTAACGTTGCTCTGCAGCATTTAGCCGACAAGAAGCAAACAACACAAGGCGTTCCTGGTCATCCTTGTCCCGGGGCGCCAGGACGGCTCCCATGCCGAACGGCGACTCATCTACGATCGGGACAACAGGCTTGGCGGGTTCGTGAGTCTACTAGCACTAGAGCCTTGGTGTTAGCTCCTTGCTGCGCTGGAAGGCCCGGTTTTGCTCCTTTCAAGCCCATTGTTGACCATCTCGACGCAGAAAATGGAGCGCCGGTAGAAGCTCCGACAGGTTTGGCAGAAAACTTCTGTAGAAGTTTCTGAGGCCGAGGTACCTGTGAAGCTCCTGTTTGCTCTGAGGCTTAGGCGCCTTGAGCACAGCATTCAATCTGCCGCGAGCTGGGGCTAGGTCAGCCTGGAAAATGACATGTGCCAGGTATTCAATACTGGGGGCCAGGAAAATGCACTTCTCCAGTTTGGGCTAGAGACCGGCGTCCTGCAGTAGTGCCCTGACGTTGTGCAGGTTCTGCAGGTGTTCCCCGTCGTCACTGCCAGTATCAAGGATGTCATCCGAATATACCACCACGTTTCTCATGCCCCTCAATAGGTTATCCATCTCCCTCTGAAATATGACCGGGGCTGAGGCCACTCCAAACGGTAAGCGCGTGTACTGGAAGAGCCCCAAAGTTGTCGATATTGTGACATACTTGCGGAAGGCATCCTGTAGCACCAGCTCCTGATAAGCATCTCTGAGGTCCACCTTGGTAAACTTCTCCCCACCGGACAATGCTGACCAGAGATGCATCCGGGGCAGCGGGTACTTCTCGTAGCTGGTGACGGGGTTGATGGTAACCTTGAAATCCCCGCAGATCCTGACACTGCCGTCTCGCTTGAGGGCTGGTTCGATGGGAGCGACTCATTCAGACGTCTTGACGGGTACCACGATGCCCTCTCGCTGTAACCATTGGCGCTCCTGGGTGACCCCGACCGTCAGGGCGAACGGCAGTGGGCGAGGCTTGAAAAACGTGGCCGGGCTCCCTCAGGAACATAGATGCCAGCCATTCATGCCGTCGAGTGTGCCCGCACCTGACTGGAAGAGGGACGTGAACTCAGTTAGGAGGCTCGGGACATCTTTCACCGCATGCAGGCTGGATTCCTGGAACTCTGGCGGACGAACGCCCAGTGCATGAATACATTTTCGGCCCAGAAACGTCGGCGGCATCTCCTTAGTTAAGTAAAGGCGAAGGGCTGCCTTCATGTCGCCAAAGCGAACACCGACCTTTGCCTGACCCTGCACCTGGGAGAGATGCCTGGAGTAGCTGCACAGCATCACGCCCGAAGCCTCGACGGACACGCCAGGGAAAGTACGCTTGAAGAGTTTCCCGGCCATTACTGACACACTCGCTCCTATGTCGAGCTCCACGAAATTGGGGTGCCCGCAGTTTTCAATGGTCAGCATGTACGGCGGCACAGATGACGGTACAAGGCCTTTGTACCACATGCCGAAAATCCGCGGGTCCTCGGCCACGACGTGGACCCTGGCCGCGGAAGAACTCGAGCCTGCTGCCGCACGGCCACATTGCATACCTTTGCAACGGCTACTCTGGCCGCGGGCTTGTGTGGTACGTGTGCTTCAACCAGGCTGCTGCTGCTGCTGTCCGCTGTTCGCCCTCACCCTACGGCATACCCTTGCCAGGTTCCCAGTTTGGCCGCAAGTGAAGCATTCGTCTTGAGAGAACTGGCACTGTCAGGGGGAATGGGCATCACCACAGCGACCACACATAGTGCCCTTTGTCGCCAACTTGTTGACCGCCGCTTCCGCCGATGGTGAGCCAGTCGCACAGGCAATCTCGCCAGCGTTCTTGGCGGCAGCTTCCATTGCCAGCGCTGTCTTAACGGCCTCGTCCAGCGAGGGGTTGGTAAGCTCCAGGAGTCCATCTGCATGGCGGTGTTGTTTATGCCGCAGATGAAACGGTTCCGGAGCAGCGATTTCAGTTGGTCCACGAAAACGTAGGCACTCGCTAACCCTCGTAGAGCAGCGACAAACTGCCCAATGGTCTCTCTTTCCCGGCGACTCTGGTTGTTGAAGCGGAAACGCTTTATTAGTGTGGACGGTGCTAGGTTTAAATGCGAGCGCAGTGTGGCGCGCAACTCAACCAGCACCACACATTTGGTGTGGCTGGCTTGAGAAGGTCGAGCAGGAGACTGAAGACGCGGGTCCCGCAGCTGGCCAGGAAAATGTCGCGCTGTTTGGCCTCGGGTGTGTAATTTGCCTGGAAGAACACGTGGACTTGTTCCACGTAAATTGGCCAGGCGAAACGACGTCCCTCGAACGGCTCGAGCCTTTCGTACAGCGGCATGGTGGCAGCAACGGAGGGTGGTGCTTCGCCGCTCGCGCCGGCGCGGGACAATTCGTGGGTACTCGTAGCCCGGGTTCCGCCCGGGTTCGTAAACGAGGGCGGGCTCGAGGCACCCTTCGTTAGACAGCCGCTCCGCAGCGTGGTGGTGACGAATGATGACTGACCGCCAAGGAGCAGTAATCGTCTGTGCTTATTGGGTGCGGTGACCAATGTTGCCTACCGTGCCTGGCAGGCCACCGAGCCTGGTGGGCCAACGAAGATATTGCCCGAGGGGGCGTCGCATGCTTATTACGGGATCTGTAACGACTATCTCGGTCGCGCTAACGAAGGGGGGGAGGGGGCGGGGATAATCGTAGTAGAGTAATGCTCTGAGCAAGTTCAGGAATCTTTTGCTAAAGGCGAAACTGCCAATCTTTGAGGTGTGACAGCGAAAAGGCCCTTGATGGCATGGTACTTCTCACAGAATAATCATCAACGTGGTCTGGTAGCTCTTCAAGACTCGATGGAAGTGGCGGCCGTTATTGTAGCTAATGCGACAACAAATTATACGGCAAATTCTGGAGGAGGCGTTGACTAACCAGCATGCTGTGTAGACTTTACAGTCACTGAGGAGCCGCTGCATACAATGTAGATGTTCTGGCGGTCGACGGTCGCCGAGCTCGTTGAGAACCTGCTGCGGGCACCTGCGCACAGACTTGTACTTGTGTTGCAGCACCATCACTTTGAAGTGGTCATGGGGGATCGTCTCGTTGGGCGCGTCCAGAACGTCTCGGAATGCCTAACCGCTTCCGTTGGGAGTGTCAAGACACGGTAAAGGAACTTCACGCGCTGCGAGGTAATGAGTCGAAGGTCGAACATGGCTTCCACCGCGCTGGTCGTCAGTCTCTAGTTGATCGCCTCGTCTATGAGGTCATGGTCGCCGTACAACCACGTCCAGGGTCGGCTTGCACGAACATTTATTAACAAAAATAATAATGAAACTAAGAACGCTCCCTAAATGTCCCCTAAAGAATGTCTAGTCCACACAAGAAATCGTTCTTAAAGTAGTTAATATTTTAGTTATTTATGTTCATGCAAACCACCCCAGTTCACCATGTTAAAGGGGCCGAGGTGGGGCCCACTACAACAATGGGTGAGTCAGCGTGCGAAAGACATCTGTTCGGGGCGATACCATGGACATACTAAGGTCCAGTCTTTTGTGCTTCTTACTTTTTTCTTCTAATCTCGCAGCTTCCAGCGCGAGACAGGAAGCACTGGTGGCGCAATGCGCCATCTATTAAAGGCGGTCAAAGATGGTGACGTTGGCTGCTGCATAACTGTTTAAACACTGCATATCAATTACTGGGACTTATTGATTGAACTGCTGGTGGCGAAGTTCAACTTCACTTTTGCACTTCACTGTGATAGGCCGGATGGACCTATCACAGTGGTCACTGATTCTCAGACCGCCTGGAGGAGTTTGGCACAAGGGAGGGTGACAACCTACACACACCGCATCCTTACCTCATTACACCCCACAGCGTTACACAGGGTGCGCATCGTCTGGACACCTCGACGCGCCTCTCTCCATGGTAATTAACGCGCTAATGTGGTAGCCCGAGAGCTCGCTAAGCGGGCACCATTAGCTGTCCAACCCAGACGACGCACCGACAATACCACTGAACTACACTGAAACTCTACAATATTACATAGAAACCAGGAGACACTTCCCACCACCGCATAATTCCCTTAATCCAGAAGATGCCATCGCGTGGCGACAGCTTCATACTAATTCATTTCCCTGCCCCTTTTATATATACCTCGCCACCCCGCACAATATCCCTCATACTGTCACTATTGTGGACCAAAGCCCACCGTATAACCTTGCACCTGGGAGTGCCCACACCCTCCGGCCTACACCCCTATTGCTCCATTTTCACCTTCCTCCTGGGAGACTGCGCTGACCCGCAAGAGCAGCAACGGCTGATCCTGCGGGCACGCGGAGTGGTGCGAGCCAATGGGGCCCTGAACTAAGGGCTCCACCCTGCAAGGAATTCACCCAATCCCATGACAAATAAATGTTTTCTCTCTCTCTCGCTCTCTCACTTCGATAGTTGTTTCACTGTTGCCACGCTACGAGTACAATGTTAACGCATCTGTACTTCCCTCAATTCTACCCTAGTGTTAGCTTTTGGTATTAAAGACGATGGCACAAACTGCTGTTGGAGAAAGAAAAGCTTTAATGCGCAACGGTAAAACTATCTATAACCATGCGAGTTTTCCATCTCATTGATAGCAAGCTTTTTCCTATAAAATTCACTGCGTTTTATGAGGCACTCGCTTTATGCTATCGGTAATGCTTTTTCGTCCTATATCTGATTGTGCTCTTTTTATGTACAAATATCCTGCTTCTGTAATCGCATTTTCAGTAGTGCTCAGTGAATAATTCATGGGCACACAGGTTTCCTGTTATGCTTAAATTGCGCAACTTTGCTTTTACTTTAGCGGCTCTATAGTGCATGGTGTCCTATTAGTCCTATTATTAGTCTGTATACAGGGTGTTTCAGCTAATTTTAGCAAGAGTTTAAAAATATGCCGATACACTCTAAGACGCGACGATATTCATGTTGGTAACTGTCGTATGTAGTCTTTCACGCTATTTTTGTATTATGCCTAATTAGATAATTATTCAAGATCAATTGACCAACTTCTGAAGCAATGAAGCTAGGAAAAAATTCCAATTATAATGTTGCAAAGTGATTTGCAGAACCCCAAAATAAATGTTTCCGTCTTTCTATATATTAAGTATTAGTGTTTTGAGCTAACTGCTGATGCCCGCGAAATAAAAAGAAACACCATCATGAACCAACGCAAGGGAAGCACCTCACTGGTGCAAATCGCACAACATGACCTTCATCACTGCCCTGTGGCCTTTTAAGCTGCAGCACTCCATTCGTGATGCTACGTTTGTTTGTACGCGGACAGTTTTGGAGCGCTGCAATCACGGCGCGCAAGCGGGTATGTCACGTGGCATTCTTGTATTTCGCGGGCATCCGCAGTAAGCCGAAAAGCACTAATCCATATTAGACAGAGAGTTAGAAACTGCCTAATCGGACATTTTCTAAAGCGCTCTTCAACTTTCTAATTAGAATATTTTCCTGACTACCTTGCTTCACAATTTCAATAATGAATCTTGACTACTTATCTAATTAAGCATCGACGCTCAACAAATTTAGGGCAGTAAAAATGACGTGTTTGACAAAAAACACCAGAATACTTACGAACTTTCGACGATGCATTAAGTTGGAAGCAGAGCCAAATGAAGATGAAAAAGGTAGCATTAGACATGGTCACCAATAACTTGAGCAGCTCTGTGAGGTCTAATCTTGTGGTAATTGCTGACTCTGATCACAAGATGAAAACAATCACTGCTGCTGAATTTGAAAGAGTTGCTGTTAAGAGCGTTTTCGGACGAATATCGCACAATACCGACAAGCTTGGCTCTTTGAGGAACTTTCTCGAATGCGATATACTAAACGCGAATGAATGTGCTTCTGTGCGGGATTTATAACATGCCGTTTCACCTTTTGCAGAACATATGTTGCACAGTATTCAAATGTAGTTGGGCTTTTCTTGCATATATAATGTAGCGATGACTAATCTGAGCCAGCTGCTTTCCCTCGCTCTAATGAGCTCTCGAAAAGATATGTCTTCAAAGTAAAAAAATTTTGTCGCGTTGCCGTACCGCTATAGACGTTCGCATTATTTTGTCGAAATGCGGCTTGAAAAGGGCCATCTCAGACATTTCTAACGGCACTTTCGGTTGGTATATACCGCTTCAATTGACAACTCGAATGCGCTTTAAAGATGATCGGCCCCACAGAAACATCAAGAAGTGGTGGTTCACGTTGGACTTGACGCTTCATGAAGGATGCCGCGTTTATTACCGAAGCATTTTCAAGCCACCTGTGGGAGCGATGCTTCTAGTAATAACAGTAGCAATGATTCACTGAGCGCAGTGATGAACCTCCCGAGTTTAATGACATAATAAAGCTAATATCATGCTGCTTCTCGGTCATGTGGTGCACTTTCTTTGGTGTTTAAACAATTCGCGTGGGAGGAAAAATTTAACGCTGAACAAATGACGAAGGCGGCAGATGAGGCGACTTAAGAAGCTCTGGTAGCGATAAACGAACTTTGTGATGCTCACATAGCGTTGCTAGCCAAGGTTGCGGCTGCTGACGACAAAACTTAACAAGTGAAGCAGACGGTCTAAATGTTAGAACAAAACTCATGGCCTTCGAGATGCAGTGGGTGAGGATGCAGCTGGTTTTCAAAATATTCGAATAATTTGAATGCAGCCTAGAAAATCAAGTGTCCTCAACTAAATACGCCACACCAAAACAGTTTAGGCCTCGTTTGGTATGACTGCAACTATAGCCCCCGCAGGGGCGTCTGTGTGACCAGGCATTTGGTGCACTGCGCTACGACCTACTGGAGCACACGAGACTTGGACCCACCCGCGTCTAACCATGCGTGGCTTATCTGTGTATGGGGAAAGGACGATCCTGGGGGTTGAACCGATGCTTATTCTATGGACTTTCATGGCCCCTTGGCGAAGGCAACACACCCCTTTGGCCTCGGCTTCACCTACGCGGCACTCCCAACTGACTGGAAACATCAGCTGACCTGAATCACATTTTAATATTCGACCAACCTAATACACCATTTGAATAAAAAACAGTATTGTGCATGCAGTAGCATTTTTCACTTCTTTTAGGCTAAGCAAAGCTGAAAAATTCATACCGCAAACATAAGGTCACTCATGTAAAAGAAGGATCCCCTGGTGGAATGAGGAGTGCAGACTGGCGCGAAAGCAATAAAACAAAGCGTTCGGTGTACTGCATCGCATCTTGACAGCGGAACATTTCATCAAATTTAGAATAGTAAAATCAAAATGAAGGTGGACGCAGGGACAGGCAAGGAGGGCTAGCTGGGAGAGGTTTCTGTCTGCCATAAAATCATATTCACAAGAGTCTCAAGTATGTAATATCCTAATACAGCTATAGAGGCAACAAATTCAAATATCGCAAATAGTCAATGGCCAACAGAATACCTTGGGAGAGCAGGCCAACGCTCTGGGCGTACATTTCTAGCGTGTTGTTTCAAGCTCCACACATTACTAAAAATAGTATCTTAAAAGTGAACGAATAAATGAATTTAGGACAATGCACCATAAATGTCTATCAGATGAAACATACAACCGTCATTTTAATTTTGCGCAGCTGAGAGCTGACTTGAGCGCATGTAGAAGCTCTGCGCCGTGAGGTGACAGAATTATAAATTGAAATTATGGGGTTTTATGCGCCAAAACCGCTTTCTGATTATGAGGCTCGCCGTCGATGAGGACTCCGGAAATTTCCTCCACCACGGCTTCTTTAACGTGCATCTAAATCTATGTACACGGGTGTTTTCGCGTCTCGCCACCATAGAAATGCGACCTCGTGCTCAGCAGCCCAACACCATAGCCACTGAGCAACCACGGCGGGTGTGACAGAATCATGTATGACATGCTTAAAAACCTACACGAGTACACACAGGTGACACTTCTGCGACATTGCGCGGGGCTGCGCGCAAGCACGTCTGGGAATGTACCCTTCTCACAGTACTTGGAAGCTGCTGTCCTAAATTTGCAGCTACGAGGTGTGTCAGGCAAATTAGCGGCTTTTGTCTTATTCGCGACCACATCTTACGAGAACCCCGGAATGCCCCATCACATCGAGCGCGTCTGAAAGGGTTCGTTTGATACCCGAAATGGGAATCAGGAAGACGCGCTGCCAGAATGATTTTGTTCTTTTCTATTTAACGTGTATTGAGCTTAGTTGCGCGTTGAACGATTTTTGTTGGGTTGTTAACCTGTTCGGCTGAGGTTAGATCCACAATTTCAAGTAGAAAGGTTGTGCGACGGCACATGTAGAATTGTAAGCGAGACATTGTTGCATAGAGTGTGGATAGTAACCGCATGGTTGATAAGCCATGTTTTTACGGATTTCATAATGAGTCGTGTTTTGTGGCGGCACGTTTCGTAGTTTGACTTCAGAAGGTTTCGTTTCTTCAACGATATTCAATTTTGAGCGTTTAAGCTTTAGGAGCTTTTGTTAGACAGAGGGCATCGCTACTCTTTCCTGCTCGTGATATGCCAGAGTTCGTTCTTAGTAGGATGTTTACTCTCATGAAAACGTGAAACTTGAACGCTCGAGATATTAAAGTGTCGGTGTTTTCGTTTTCTTCAGTTACATGTAAATGTAGGCTGAGAAAGCCTGAGTCTAATCTTGATTTCGACTTCTTTTTACAGTTCGCACGATTGTTTCTGGATGTTTTTTTACTGGTCAAATTTTTCATTCATTCTAATCACACTGCCTCATTATATGTAAAGGAATGTCGCATAAAGACGGTCACATGCTAGAATTCAGCGTAGCTTTACCGTAGAAGACTTGAGAAGTGCGCTAGATGAAAGAGCAATAACTCAGGCATTCTGAGCTACTTTAGGAACGTGATCAGGGTTGTAGGTGCTTTTCCTTTTTGTTTATTTGGCAAGTAATGATTATGTAGCTCTCTTGTGCTAAGTGTTACGGATATGAAATAATCAAGCCCGGTTCATGTTTAGTCTTTCTGATTAGTGAAAATCTGTAAATCATGATTACTTAGATTCATTACTTTGGTCATGTGTGTGTCTCTTTGTGAAGACACATAATTGGAAGCTTCTTGATACTTGTGTGCATCAGCGGATACCTTGTGTTTCAAAATTTTCATTTAGGTAGGGGGTTAAGTAATTGGAATTAGTACAGTCTAGCGATAAGACTGCCTTGCATGTGGTGCTTGAGGCAACGTGAGTGGCGGAGAAAGGTCGCTTCTTGGAGCTTTTCATCTTGGATTGATGCAGTCCAGTCAGAACCCACCTATCAAGAGGCTTTTGACCAGGAGCTCTTCATTCTCGGTAGCTGCGAACCCATGGCATTGAGCAATGTCGGCAACATGCCGGCTGAGCTGCATCGCACAACTCGACCTACCGATACACCATCTGGCGGTGGGGGTGCTGTTGTGCCTGACGATCCCGCATAACAAAGGATGCTTCACCGTCAGACATGCGGCTATAACGGTTGCTGATCACGCTCATTGTTAATTCAAGGCAGCTCACTCTGCGTTACCCAAGTCTTACGCAGAGGTCGACATGTTCCACAGCTTTGGCTTTTCAAGCGCCTAGAAATGACAGCTCGTTTCAAGAGGACAACGTCCCCCGCTCCTCGCCGTCATGAAGAGGCCACTTATTGATTACACGGTCATTGTCGAGAACTCCTGCGCAAAGTCGTCGACGGCCGGACCACAGTTTGCCACGTGGTTGTCTCGTATGGCGCATCGTTGGAGACACATGGGACGTTGGGGAATAGGAGGTGGTCAACGATTCGGCGCTGGTGATTGGCCAGTGAAGTCCCTCGATGACGGAAAAGGGGAGATAAGGGACATGAGCGATTCTTCAACGCCTTCACATTCTTCGACGCTTCACCGTCGGTAGCCGTGATTTCTCAGGCTTGGCTCATTTTCGCTTCCCACCTCAGGCATTATCCATATCTGAGCATTCTGACTAGCTCTGGTGTAAGAGTAGCAGTGGCACGTTTGACGAAGTCCGCAGTTGCCTAGGTAATGTCTGTCTACTGTCTTTGCTTCAGTGGAGAGTATGGCTGTTGGGATGGGAGGTGTGGTTTGCTAATACAGGGTCTGCGTTCCCACGCTGGTGTCCCCTTAACAGTGCAACTTTGCATCTCCAATGGGAGTGGCACGCATTCACGTGCCCTTCAGTGAGTATTCTTTAACTAGGAAGCCAGATCTACAGGTGGTAAAGCCACGTCAAGTGACCTGGAGTGCAGCAATTGGTTTTGGGAAAGAGGCAGACCGATGCCGAAACGGCTTCTTTCCCGTGTGCTAGACAACTGGACCCTACTACAACTTCCCATTCACAAGTGGAATATTGCATAATGTTCACTTCTATGGTCAAAATGTCTGTGCAAACAAAGATAGCCGTCTCAGCCTGCAACAATTGGTGTCTCTCCACCGTGCCTTACGTTCGATGGTGAATTGGAAGTAGTCTTTTTAACCATGTATATCAGGCCTTGTACCGTTGCATTCCTAGAGCAGCTGTATGACGGGTTGCACCTCTTGCCTAAATAGCACACCTATTTCGGTCATGCTAGTGCTCAAAGTACCCCATTTTTGCTGCTGACATGTGGTTTAAAAGTCAGAGTACCGGTCGCTTCTACTTTTGAGGCCAGAGAGTTGCTATTGTAGAACGAAGTTTTGGAAGATGTTGCCATCCTGATCCATGTACACTGGCGTCCCCTGTTGTTGCTGCTCGTATTCCTACTGCTAAAGCTATGAAATTCAATTATTTACGCCTTGTCCATCTACAAAAGCCTTCTGGAGCTTGTCATAGAGAAGCGAAATGATTTTTTCAATTATTATTTCTGAGGCTGGCTTAGCTGGAAGAATCACAGCCCTAAATACACAGTAACTGTTTCCTGGTGCAGTCCGTTCAGTTGCAGCTTCAAGCTTTGTTCCACTTTTTGCTTGGGCGCCGAACATGCAGGATTGCGGGATAATATTTTCCTATGAGAACTGCAAGGAGCCAGAAAGGCCGACTGCAGCAACTATCTGCTTTCCCCACCTCCTCAGGCTTTCTCCTGCAGCTTGTGTTTTTATTTTTTTTGCTGCATGCTCTTCAATCGCATGGACGTTCATGGAAATCAGGTTGGCATTTCTGCAGATGCTCGTTTGACACATAATTTCTATTGGTCAGTCCTTCGACCTATACTGTCATCAGCTACCTAAGTTTTCACAATGTACAGTGACAGCCATATTTGGATTTCGATTGTCGAGACGCATTGTGCATGGCTCTCCATTATTGGCCCAATTATCGCCAATGTTTTTTGCTTGTGTGAGCAGCTTTTTCTGCCTGTATTGTGCAGCACATTCACTTCACTTTCGTGCCACGTATCCGTCGTCATTGGAGCTGGACGGCCACTGTACAATGATTAGTAATGCTACCACCGCTCCGTGTGTATCTTTAGTTCTTTTTTGGGAGGAGAGTTTTTAGTGAACTTCGTACCACACGATTTCAAACTTTCTTTCAAATTTGAAGTATTCATTACCTTATTGTACTAAATATAAAATGTGGTGCTCCTTTGGGGAAGCCTTTGGCTTCGTGCTTAATGCCACACTGTGGGCAGACAGGTGGCTGCGTGCATGTGCCTGGTTTGCAACCAGTGCCATGACATCTGAAGTATACCCAGGTGCGAAGAGTGAGGCAAGCCTCAGTAAGCTTTAGCATTCAACACTTAGAGGGAGCCAAGGCGTCGAGACAGCGACCAGCGCCAATTGGCTTTACCCACAGAGTTTGCCATTAGTGTCATACTCCAACTGAGTCTAATGCTTGGATAAAAATACAACAGCTTCTACTTGCATTGTATGCACGACACCTAGTGGCATGCGCTTTCTCGGCACCTGGGGCACATTTACCTCAAGACGGTCATACAATGCCGCTAGAAATTCCACCAGTTAAAGAATGAGAACAGTGTGTTGGTGGTGATAAGTGGTCATGGTGACAGTGTGGGAATCTTCATTGGGCCTATGGCGAAAGTTTTTTGGTAGGTGATGGTGTCCTGCGTGACCTGTCTACGTCTTGTAGAGGATGTGAGAAAATATGACCTTCATGGTCTGTCTTTCCTTGGATCATAGGGAGAGCATATATTGATGTAGCTTTACTCGTTCTTGCACGTGTGGTAGGGGCGGTCATCCGTGTTTTCTTGTAGCAGTAGTGGAGATAATTTGATTTACTCTAGTTGTGTCGTGTGCAGACGTGCCGGTTTGGTCGCCATGTAGAACAATGTTCTCTTCAGATATAGAAGGTGCATTAATTATTTGCATGTATGTTTATTGCTGTCTGTGCAGACACCATGTACTATCATTCGTCGCCCCGCTTGCAACAGAGCGCATGGATGCGTAAGACGTTAAGTTACGACCATTTTCACACGGTGCTCTGTGAAGTCTGATTTGCAAAATGCAAGCAATATTTTATGCACAAATAACACGCAAGCAATCGTTATCCATTTAGTTCTAGAAATCCACCATATGTGGTTGAAAGTGCGCAAAGCGAATAAAAAACAAAATGGTTTCCGCAATCGGTTTCGGATTGTGGTTACTTTATGGGTTCTTCGACAGAAGCAGACCTGCGGGGGCGTCCGCCATCGTGTTCGTAAGCTAAAAGAAGAAGGGGAACCAAACTTGGTGCATGGTGAATGTCTCATACAACGTGTCACATGCCTGTTGCACAGAATCACATTTAAATATGCTGAGTGTGTTTTAGCCGATTAAGTTCATTTCTGTTTCATCCTTTAACTTGTATATTTTGGTGCGGTACAGTTCAGTTGACAAATAAAGTAATTCCTTTCCCATCTGCTATGTTCTGTTCTTTATTGCTGTTTTTTTTCTGAGGTGTTGAAGTTATATCAAATGTCTCATATCCAGCTAATCAATCTTTTCGCATTAGGTTCTTGAGTATATTGTTCAACCAGCGATACGAGTATATGGCTTCAGCGACTAAAATTTGATTAGCTTTTCTAATGGCAAATTATATTTAGGTAGGGTCCGCAAATGTCTGATAAAACATCTTACTGTTTCATACTGATGAATGCGTAGTTGCATTTGCGACTGCTTAACAGTTTCAACTGAACGATCATTCCTAGAACTCCCCATACCTGATGTACCGCTTTTGAGTATCTCTTGTTTCTGCGTAATAAATTATGCGCACCAGAGTTATTTTTACATGTACCTAAACGGAAAAGTGCTCGAGTGCGCTGTTTGTGGTGCAACTAAGAAAAACGTAGGTGCTAAAAAAATACGATTCGTAGTCCCCACTATGGCATATCTTACGATCTTATTGTCGCGATGCTACGTAAGAGACTAGAAATGAACGACGAGGTCATAAAGGTGTAGCAGCGCACAAATTTTTCTCTGCGTGCGATAAGCCAAATTTCCGCGACACAGCAGGTGAGGCAACTTCTGCTGAGCAGCATAAAGAACGCCAGTGCAGCTGCCAGATGTCTCGCAATGCTAGCAAGTGGAGGAGCGTCGGTGCCGGCATAGCATGCGTCATGCCTCACTTGTGAACTAGCACAGATCAAACGAACAGTTTAGTGCACCCTGTACAATTTAAACAGTTGAGAAAATCTCAGCGCGGTGCTACGTAATTTGGCAGCAATCGCAATGCACATTTCCAGCGCTGTAATTTCGCAAGAATCACAAAAGTTCTGTCTATGACTATGGCATGCGATAGCATAAAGGTACATAGACAGGCATGCTAGTGGAAGTGGACTAATAATTTGCCACAGTTATGGAATTGTCTACAACTAGGATCAATACGTATACTTTCATACATATATGAATGTATCTTCCACTAAACAGGGAAATGGAGTATGAATAAATCGCTCATAAAATTTACGTGTGCCACGATCTGGTGGCGTCCAGTCATTTTAAACTCATTAGACCTGACATACTGCAGGCTCCTTTCGTCACACTGTCGCACCTCCATGTCTCAGAGTGCCAACACAATAACATTTTTGTTTCCTGACGTGCATAACGCAACATGACACGAAAGTGCTAATGAAGATTAGTTTTGTAACTCCTTCCATTGCATCTTTTAAAGCGCAATATTACTCCTCGCTTCCATTAGCCGCTTCCTAGGTAGGTTGCATGATATTATCTAAAACGCTGTTCTGTGGTGCGGTTTGATCATCATTTTTGAATGAGCATTGTCGACCAATCAATAAGGTCAAATGAACTGGGGTTGCGCTCTTGAAAATACATTCTCAGCTTGTTCCTAACGTTTTCCATATTGCAAATTAACGACCCTAGAAAGATTTTACGGGCTTCTAAGGCAGGAAGGCACGAAGAAATAGGCAATAAAGGGCAGTCATTGAACTCTGCAGCAAGTAGAAATGTCACGTGTCTTAGTTAGTATGCCCGGTCACATGCACCTTTCCAAAGCTGCGAGAGAAAAGTTGATGATATCGCGAAAATGTCTTGAAGGGGAGGGCTTGGCCTCAGCTGCGTCGGTAGGCTGCCTAGACGGAGTATGAATGATTAACAAAAAAAAACGGCGGTTACTTAAGCTTCGCCTTTAAGAGTGGAGCGCGATGCATTCAAAGATCTCCGACTGCGTCTAACGCTTGATCGCTTGACCTCAGCTGCGTCGGTAGGCTGCCTAGACGGAGTATGAATGATTAATGAAAAAACCTTCGCGGTCACTTAAGATTCTCCTTTATGAGTGAAACGCGATAGCATTCAAAGATCCCCGTAAGCGTCTAACGCTTCCCGGCAACTGCAGCTTATGTCCTCGTAATGTTTGCCGGGTAACGCTGGCGGCGAACGCTTTGCATGAAGGCGAGCTTTCTGGGAGAAGCGCGGCCTCTTGCGTAGGCCGTTTTCGAAGGTAGTGCCCCCACAGCCGTGCCCAAAAACACTACATCACTTTCAAGTTTCTGGTATTGTTTCGCACTTCCAATTTTTAAATCTGAAAAGATTTAACAAACAAGGCATGCGTTGTCGGTGTTTTGTTTCATGAGATTTGTTTGTTTCTGAAAATTTAGAGACATAACCTTGTGAAGAATGTACGACAAGATATGAGTAGCTTTATCGTTAGAATGGTGTGGCAATATAGTCAACTTATACAGCACATTATATAGCAAGGCATGACTTACATATACCAAAATATATACCGAAATTTCCACTCAGGGACGAATCCGTCGACGCCGGCACCGACACCGTATTTTCTACGACACAGGGCCCTTAACGCTGTCATGTTAAACATATGAGTTAACGTCAACTGGTATGAGTCAGAGGAGTGCGCGTACGGTAGGGTAAGATCATAAGCGTGTGTATTTCTACCTCCATGTGCAGTCCCAATGCCGTCGTACCTAATGAAATGCTGCATATGCATGCAGATTGTTCTAAACTTATTTCACTACTTGACGTCAAGCATAACTACTTAAATAATGCTTGCGATCTTGTTATAGCTAGCCATTTAAGTTCATTGTCTGTCTGTCTGTCTGTCTGTCTGTCTGTCTGTCTGTCTGTCTGTCTGTCTGTCTGTCTGTCTTTCTTTCTTTCTTTCTTTCTTTCTTTCTTTCTTATCACTACTGCTTCAAACGCGCTGATCTATGACATACTCTATACACATTATCCCCAGATTCAATTGAGGAGGTGGGTCTCCGGGGCAGGGGCACGCACTACAAAGACGAGGCTTTTCGGAAATTGCTGTGCTGTGTTGCGCGACAGCCGCTTCTTGTCGATAAAACAATGCGCTCTTGAAAGTAAGGAGCGGAAGAGGGTCATAACTCTGCAGAGACTACAGGGGTGTCTGATGCATACTGAAGCCGTGTAGCAGCAGGTGAAGCGACGCACGTGCGTCATACGCGTGGCCCCGAAGCGCCGGCAAAGAGAATGGACGTGCAACTGAAGAGCAGCGGCACGCGAAGTGAGCGGTGGCTGAACAGGCCATCGAGACCAAGCAGCCTCTTCAAACAGATTACTCAGAAAACCTTTAAACTAAGGCTTTCTATTGATGATTTGTGAGGTATCTCTAAACTCTGTGTTGTATCCCAACGTGGATGCTTATTCCCTATGGCAAAAGAGTGCAGTTGCATAGCAGCAATGAACTCAATGAAAATATTAAATTCTTGTTTTCACGAAACTTATGTGGTGCACTAGTACATAATAGGATCGCAATACCTCATCTAGATCTGAAGTTGCTGTGAAATTGTTTAGTGTACAGAAAAGTGGCGCTTGATATATTTATGAGATGGGGAATAGCATCGCATAGTATGCTCAAACAACACAAAAGAATTTTCGCGACGCACTGGTCCCACACGGCGGTATAGATGTTCTTAGTTCAGATTAGCTTAAGGTTTACAACCCAACTCCACAGAAAACCCACGCTTATATCTGGTAAATTTTCAGTGGCCATTGGCACACCATGTGGGCGGACGAAAACGCGTCTGCCTCGGCATACAACCTTGGGGTTCACCTGCCTGAGAAGCACACGCTCTTCCGACGGCATTTGTCTGAGAACCGCACAGCCTTACTGCGTTTTCTGATATTACACGCTTTTTGTTTTCCTATAAGCTATTTTATTAAGACATGTTGCTTTACTCCGTGCACCAAAGAACAAGGACACCGAAGAACAAACTTTCTGTTTATATTATCGCACACAAGTTTAGCATTGTATGCGTGACTGCACTCAATGTCAGGCGCGATTAATTTTCAGAAAGCACGTCGGCTATGTGTGCTGGCCAGACGACACTCAAGAGTCCTTGACATCCTTCGAAGTTTAAGCCTTTCGTCTTGTCAGGACAAGCCATTGAGTGAAACTTAAGAAAGCTTTCACGCCCTCACTGTTGTCCCCGAAATCTTCTGCGTCTTTGACAGTCTGAAATTAGCAACTTCACCGCCGGTATCCGAGTCATCAAATAATGAATTTTGGAGCTCTTTAGCTGTCTGATTTACCGTCCCCTGCTGAAACCTCAGGCTAGTCTCTGTAAAACCAACAAAACTGCCGTCAGCATAATTTGATAATTTCCTGATCTTACCGTCTGTCTTTGCCTCTTGCAAGCTAATGCATAAAACCACATGTGGAGTGTTTTCGCCCTTTTAAATCCAGATCAGTGTGCAGCACAAGCATGCAACACTTCATTGGGAGACAGTGCACCTGAAGCATGATTGTCCTTGGCGTCTCCCTGTGTGTCTTGCAGATCAGCAACAAGGTGACTACCTTGCTAATTGCGGAGTTCGGCGGGACTAACAGTCATTGAACGACAACACTGTCGAATCCTGAAAGTGATAAGAGCTTTCCGAGCCTTGTTGTTGCGCTTCGTTGCGGCATAACTTATAATTGAAAACCTCTGTCTTTAGTTGGGACTGTCTGGCCGCAGCATCGACACCTGCATAAGCCAACGGGCCCTGCACAATAAGCTCTTCAATGTGCTACTTTCAGTCCACAGCCTTGCTTTCTATTTCAAGCCTAAGGCTCTCGACTTCACGTGCATGTGCTCTCTGCTCACGCGCTTTGCTTGCTTTTTCTTCTGCCCAACCTCTAAGCTCCACACCGGATTCAATGGGCGGGCGCGGAGCTTTCACCGGCGTCAATGAGCATAATTATTTCCATTGCGTTCTTCCGCGCAGCCCTCAGCTACAACCTGATCACACTGCTCCGACCTTCTTGAGAAATCAGAGAGAAAGAGAGAGTAGACGCCATTGTTACAATATGGTTGGAGAGCAGGCCTAACTACGCGAGTCAGTCGATGGCAGCAAGTAAGGAACGGCACCATTCAGCACACACAAACATATATCTACATATACAAATTTGAAGTACAAAGGCCCTGGACATGGAACCAGTGGCACTAAGCGTCCCTACAAAGCGTTCCCTGTCGTTAGGAGGTCCCCTCACCCGCTGGCGCTCAACCGAGTCCTTCCGACAGCTGATGTGATGCCTCGCTCGACAAATCGCACTAGTGGAGACTGCAGGCGAGATCTCGCAGGATTTCGTTCGTCCGCTGGGTGGCGGGAGCGGAAGGCGTGTTGTATAGAGGTCCCCCCGTGCGTTGGCATTCGACCGAGCTTTTGGCCTCCCGTGCCTAGACATCCGGGCGAAGCCAAGGGTCAAGCCAAGACTCCGCTCCTTAGCTGCGTCTGTCTGACGACATGCTTTCGTCGTCTTCTGTAGACTGCTTCCGGCACTCGTTATCTGCCGACTCGCTGCGTGCGGTGTTATGGCGCTTGTTCATTCGTGTATTTTTTCTTGATTTATTATTTCGCTGCCACACTATCTAAGCCTAGGATCCGAAAAAAGATGTGTCTGAGATATTGACAAAAACAAAGTATCATGTGGACCAATCCAAGTGAGAGTGCAGAAAGCGTCCAAGCTCAATAGCACAATAGTTGGCTAGAGGACCTGTAACGCATCCTTTAACTATCCTTGCCCCAGGTCGGGCCCAAAGACTTCCCAGGCACATGGTTAAGAACAGATGTTTTTGGGAAAATATTTCGTACAACGTTTTTCCAAAAGGAATGTTAAACAAATATGGGCAGCTATTGCGGAAACGCACTAGTACCACTGCTCGCGCGTTCGTCGCCGCCGTCGTCTTCCAGAGCTGGCACTGTTATGCAAAAAAAACTATCATAATTAGCAATGGCTCGCGCATCGCCATATTCCTGTTACAAATTTCAGCGCTCCAGAAATAGAAAGAGACACAATTCAAACATGTTAAAGAAGGTTTATCTTGATGAGAGAAAGAGTAATGAAGAAACAAAAAACACTAAACTTCCCTGGCACACTATATATACTATACACGCACGAGGTACTCCAAAAACTTGCTATGCACATTAAAATAAACAAACCCTCTACTACATATTGTTCCTCCGCTCGGCTAACCAACGTGACGTCACGAGCAAACGACTATCACTAGTCGTGTCGGACTTCGGCCCAGCGTGGCGAAGGACGTTGGCCTGCGTGGTTCCGACGCAGCGTGGGCGTCAACCTCCATTGAGAGCGATGAGGTTGTAGTCTTCCGCGGAGACGCGCGTGGCAGCGGACGTGGTAAGGGCCAGTCGGCCGTTTTGCCGCTGAGCTGTCCAGGTGATTGCCTTCGTGGCAAGGGACAGTAACCGGCGTCGGCAGCGTGGGGTTGGACAGGGGCAGCGGAACACAGCCACGGCAACGCAGTCGAGGCTCAGGAACTGGAGCATCGCTGTCTAACTCACGAACGTCCCCTCTCCGATGCGTGGTCAACGAAGAGGTGCCTGCCGTCTCCAGAGCACAGCTGTAGATGACACTGTCTTGTTTCTCAACCAGGACATCAATGCCAGCTCATAATCACGGAGTCTTGTCTTGTCTTGTGTCCCAGACAGTGGCGCATACCCACAATGGGGGATTGGCCAAGAAGCAGGCGGTTTTTCGTATGCTTAGCAGTAAAGCCAAACTAGATTTAAATTGTGGAGCGTGAGACTAGTACTGTAATTTAGACGTGTGATGAAAATATTGTGAAGAATTTTGATAAAATATGTTAACGTAAATAAATGAAATAATATAAAATATTGATAATTTGAGAAAGTCAGCAAGGTACTCTTTTGGTATCTCTCCTTTATATTAATTTCTTCTTCTTCTTTCGCGCTTCCTGCGCTTCACGTGCTTCTCGCCTGCGGGTCCCTTCTACGTTTCCTCGCCCGGCGTATTCGCCTTTTTTACATTGTCATGCAGGCCTTACCGGTGGGGCATGACATATTCCCCCTTTTCAATAGTTTTTCGCACAAAAAAACTATTCGCACGGTTGTCCCGCAAGGCTCGAAATGAACTTTCACAATGCCACTCCATAAGTACACTGTCCGTACATCACGGCGCCAAACGATTGATCTCTTCACTATACTTATACACAACTCTGCACTGTAAAAATACAATTCACACACCTTGTGGTCTTGCGAATTAACGTCCGAACCTATGTAACTTTACTCAAAAAGTCTACACTCACGTTTTCTCTCCCTTTAACATATTCGACATGAAAACAGTACTCTTTTCAAAGCGAGTCACCACCTCAATACTCTTCCGTTTGTTAACTTAGCCTTACTCAAGAAATATTTCCCCACTTGCCTTATTCTTACCGTTCTTTGGCACACCATCACAGGACCTCACGTATCTCTTGACGTCCCTTTGGACTGCAGGCCAAAAGAACTCTTTGTAATCCTTGCTAGGGTGCTTTTACGCCCTGCTGACCAGCCGTGACACAGTCATGTCCTAAGATCATCAATGTCGGCATTAGGCAGAATGAGCTGCTGAGCATTTCTTCCCGAGCTGAATACGTATATTCTATATAAAAGACCATGCTGCATAACAAACTCAAACGTAGTGCGGCTTATTTTCCTTTTCACTAATCATCCAATATTCTTGTGGCATGATCTTACCGACTCATCCTTGTCTAGCTCCTTCATGAAATCAGCGGGTGTGATTCCTAGCAACTGAATTGCAGTACCTTCAGGGCTGCCATAGGTTGGGGGTTTGGGCGCTGGCCAGCACAGTCGACGATATAACTAGATGAGATATCCCAGTTGCCGCTTATCGTGAATTATTGCTGTACAGCTGTTGCTTGCTCACTTCTTGACGTGGTTGTTAAAAGCACAGTCATACATCTCTATTACTGCGATAGATGTACTTCTCTTCCAGCTCCACTCTGGATCATCCATTATCCGTGCACCATATACATTTCCTAGAATTAGATGGTATAATGGCCCTTTAACACATTTTGCCTTAAGCCACCCGGTGTAATACGGCGGGGGGACTTGGATACAGGCTTCGGGTAGGTACCTCACCGTATTGTCAGCCAATTTAACTTGCGTTAGCGCTCCTGTCAGATCTTTATCACGCACCTAGCTCCCGTTTAGTGAAACTGCATTTGTTTTGCTATCACAGCACCGTTACCCGTTGTCCATGAACCTCTCCTTCTCTGACAAGTGGAGCTTGTTCCTTTGCATCTCCTTCCTTCCACTTTTCCCTCAGTACCTGTTTGCTCTCTTGAGCCTGGTTCCCCTCTGCACAGTTCGATTGCGAGTAAGTTTCTCCGCACTTGCCTATGATGCATGCTGTCTTTTGCGATATGCCAGACCTACACTAATTCGCATGGAGTCCTTTTCTAATGCATTATTTACGTGTAACGCCGGTCATAATTGTATCACATCGGGAAGAGCTTCCCTGTACTTCCGCTTTCACAGGGTGGAATGGAGGCGGATTTTTCCCCGCGAAGGTTCTATTGACTCAGAAGTTTCGTTGCCTATGTAGTCACGCAAGAAAAAGCAGTTGCTCCCAGAACAGAACGGCTGCGGGAACGCGCACAAAATATGGCCAGATTGATTGGTTGAGCGCTCACGCATTACATGCAACCAATCAGAGCCGCCTCCCTTACTGGGAGGGAACAGGCGGGAAAAGGGCGGAAAAGGTCATCGACTTCGTTTTCGTTGAGTTCCGTCTCGGAAGACGAATTATACGCCACGCACTGTGCGTTCTCCGTAGAAATAGGCAGCCTTCGACGAGTGGTGGCAAGAACTCACCCGCGAAATTGCTCGACGACAGCATGCCGATCCAGCCGCTAGATGCTAAATATATACCACCATAGCGTGAGCGCGTGAACACGTTACATCACGTTGACAAGAACCACATCGTCTATAGTTAGACGCGCTGGTGCAGCCAAGGTAACCGGACGCGGCCAACGCGCTCCCACGGTCCCGGCGTCGAGCGACGCTCGCCCGTGCGCCGATAACGTTGGGCTATAAACGCGCCTCTAGGGCCGTTTCTAGTGAAGGATTTAAAATGATCGATTTTAAATCGAAAGCTTTTCTAACCACGTCGAGCGAAGTTTCGCTGTCACCAGCAATTTGACCTTCATTTGATCCCAGCCGCGCCGAAACTTTGGCAACGCATCCTGTGACTCGCCGCGCCGAATTTCGACGCCACCACCGGCTTGGCGCATGTGCTTTCCGCAGCTGGGTAATTAATAATCAGTAATAAAAATAAGAAAGTAATTATTGATGTAATTACAGCTCTTTTATACACTTCTGGAGTCCGCGCTAAAGAATACCAAAAAGTTTGCAACAAAACAGTAGTGGAAAACCTAATAAACATGGATTATTTTAACTGTGCGTAGCCAGGTCACCAGCGTACGCTATATGCAATTTGTATTTTGGATTAGTTGTAAAGAGTGTGAGAATATGGCAACAAAGTACTATTTGGTGTTTTGCATGTTGAACATGGTCAATGGTAAATTTACGCTCCAGAATTCAAAAGGTATATCTTGTCACCTGCGTTCTCTTGAAGAAAAACAATGCGCATCTACACACAACGGACAACATCAATATATATATATATATATATATATATATATATATATATATATATATCGAAGTGTAATACCATACCTCTGCGGCAACGCTTTACCGTGCCTTATTTATAATTCATGCCTTCTGTGATTACTCAAAACAATTATAGACAAAACTCTTTCTTATTTTCTGCTATAAGTCTGCATTAAAAAGGCCGAACGACTATAGTGGTAAATATATTCGCATTCATGACAATGATTCTGTGTCAGCAGCCGCAAGAGACATTTTATTCCTTAATAGTATTAATCAGACGTTGTTGCCGCTCCCTCATAAATCAAAATGCGCATGGCCAACATGCGCGAAAACAAAATTTTTTGTGACAACAAAGACAATATCGAAAAAGCGAACATGCATATTATACTTTAACTAGAGCCCGTTGGATCTGTGTTTGTTCATTTTGTATCCCAGACCCTACTTCAGCTTATATAAAAATACTGCCATGTAAAGTAAAATAAAGTAAGATAAAAAGTGAAATAAAGTACAGTAAAGTAAAGACAACCTAAGCAGTGCTGAATACAACCATAAATCGTCATCCTCATCTTCAGCCTGACTACGCTGACTGCAGGGCAAACGCCTCTCCCATACTTCTCCAGCAACCCCGGTCACGTGCTAATAGTGGCCATATTGTCCATGCAACCTTCTTAATCTCATCAGCCCAACTAAGTTTCTGCCCCCCCACCCCTGCTACACTTCCCTTCTCTGACCATCATTACCATCAAGTGGCATTCCTCCTCATTGCATGCTCTGCCCATGCTCATTTCTTTTTCTTGATTTCAACGAAGATGTCATTAAATCGCGTTTCTTCCATCACCCAATCTGCTCTCTTCTTATCCCCACCACCCTTAAAGTTACACTCATAATTCTTTCCATAGTTCGTTGCGTCGTCCTCAATTATTGAGAAATCCTTTTCGTAAGCGTCCAGGTTTCTGCCCCGTAGGTGGGTACTGGTAAGACACAGCTGTTATACCCTATTCTATTGAGGGATAATGGCAACCTGCTGTTCATAATCGGAGAATGCCTGCCAAACGCACCCCAGCCCACTCTTATTCTTCTGATTATTTCAGTCTCATGATCCGCATCCGCGGTCACTACCTGTCCTAAGTAGATGTATTCCCTTACCACTTCCATTGCCTCGCTACCTATCGCAAACTGCTGTTCTCTTGCGAGAATGATAAACGTTACTTTAGTTTTCTGTAGATTAATTTTTAGACCCACCCTTCTGCTTTGCTTCTCCAGGTCAGTGAGCATGCATTGCAATTGGTCCCCTGAGTTACTAAGCAAGGCAATATCATCAGCGAATCGCAAGTTACTAAGGTATTCTCAATTAACCCTTATCCCCAATTCTTTCCAATCCAGGTCTCTGAATCGGTATGGTATATATGTACCTTACGTATGTACCGTACGTTCATATACCTACGTGGTACATATGTATGGTACATACGTGTGGTACATATGTACCATACGTATGTACCATACGTTCAAAATAGCAAAATAAAACCAGAATGCAGATGGTAGTCATATTATTGAATGATTCATAAATACATAATACATAAATTCAATACATAAAAGCCAGAGAATTGATCTATTTTTTAGCACCAAAACAGCTGAAGCGGGAAAGACAGTGTAGCAATTGATGAACGGTAATGCAACATATTGAAAAGGTTCGTATGTTGGTGGTACATGAATTAATTAAAATATTCACCATAGGAAAGCTCTAAAAATTACAGCAGTACTATACAATCTCCGCTAGAAAGATATAAAAAAATGAATTCAACCAATGTTGGCGTAAAAAACCCTTCCTATTTACAATTCGCCAGCCAATCATGGCAGCTGTGTTTTATTGAATATTTGTAGACATCAACTCTCATAAATATTAGAGGCCGCTGTAATAATTCACAAACGTTATTCAAAGCGTCGTAAAAATTATAAAATCAAAGGACATAATAGCATGTCGTTTTTTTCCTCCGGGCCAAACTCTCAAAAGAAAACAAAACCCTACATTGAGAGTTTATTGTTGATTATTTTGTGCTTACATCTTTGTATTTGGAATTTTATTAGAAAGAGCGGAGATATCATTGTTTCCGAAGTAAAATGTTACATAGATTGAAAGGTTGGTCACATACTTCGCCATGTTGAAAGAATATTTCTGCTTCAAATAGTGGGCCCGTTCTCAAGAATATTGTTAGTGGACAATTGAGAAATGAACCTCATCAGTTCAATTTTTCTTTCCGTGAAATCAAGCTAAGGCAAAAGGGCAATATATAGTAAAATACTGAGTTGTTTGCACAACTTTCGTTAAATCCATAGAAGAACACAAAAATCTTTATGCGCTCCTATTATTCATTTGTAAGGAACGTTTTACATGTTTTCACGTACAACTGCGTATAGTATTTTGAGCACAGAATAATTACACCGAAACATAGCTCTTAGGATGTAAAAATGATAACAACCAACAGCAACTTTTGCTTTTGCCATGCATCTGAATGTCACCTTTTAAAAGTACACAATTTATCAGCCGACCTCTCACAAATTTCTAAACGTGATTTTAGCCACACAATGACGCGCTATGTGTGCTACATTAGATCTTAATGTTGCCTCCAGAAAATTACACATCATGTCTAAAGTGAGAATCTGTGGTAACGCAACTCATTTATCATACTTACCAAATGACTGAATGTCTAATGTACTTGCTTTGTGTATCTTAAACATTGCCTTGCCACTCTCTATTTATGGTGGTGAGGTTTATGTTGTTGTGGCAGTTTTCATATACTAAGATTACCTGAAGGGAAAAGGAGAATTCTGTTTAAATACACCGATATGTAGAAATTGATCTCTTTAACAATCACTGCTCTGAACTTTATGAACCTTCTTGCATTTAAAGATTTAATAATAAGACATATTCACTTCAGCAAGTGCATTCTTGATATACGTCAGCAATGATTAGGAAATGAAAAAAATAAAAAAATTAAAAAAACACTTTATTTCAATGTTTCAAAACTTCAAACTTGTGAACAAAATATATTGAAATACGTCCAAATTCCATTTAATAATGCAAGGAAGAACAGCTCATAGCATTGCAGCGCTCATGTAATACATCAATAAATTTCTATGCAGTGTACCATTTTTTATATGTACCACGTTCGCAAAACACACGTAATGGTTGTAAGCTTCACTTAAGATGCATACCCATTTATCAAACTTGGAGGAAGAGAAAGAAGTGCCCAGAGCTCACTGGTGCTCTAGGCCTCTCGCTGTTATGCATTTTTTTACATTCTTGCCATTTTTGTGAGAGTCATTTCATCAAGGATGAGCAAGAAGATGTTCGCATGACTACCTAAACAAGTTCAGTCATCTACTTCATCACTCATTTTTGGACGACGTGCCTTTGGAAGCTCGGACCAGCTCGATTCCTGGGAGAGCTCAGCGCCAGGAGCCGTAGACTCTGACAGCAGTAGACTATAGTCATGGGCCGCCGTATTAAAAAGATGCGCCGTATGTCGACTCAGGCGACTTCATCGCATCAGAGTGAGCAAGAATACGTCATGGTTTCTTACGTGCAGCTCTGGACGTCACACAGCATGAACTCCCTCAGCAGGCAGTTTCTAACAGAATATTTTGAAAGTGTGACCCCTGGGCGAATTAACGAGATCAGAATCAACGCTCGCAAGAACATCCTTACAATAGAAGTGAAAAATTCCGCAATACTTGAGAAGCTAAAGACCATTCCACAGTTAAGCGCAATACCCGTCCGCTCCTTTATTACTTACGGGAAGGAGACAACAACTGGAGTGATTTCCGACATAGAGCTGCGTCAGATTTAGATCTGCGTCAGGGTTACTCGTACTTTGCCTCGAGCTGAAGTTGCTTAACCGATGCTTCGATTGTAATTATTCCTAGTAGTGGTACAGTATAGAACGTATGGCAATGTGGCATCCATTCAAGTATGATACTGTCGATACACTGCTTCGGAAGGCGGGGGGAGGCAACATTCTTGCTGCGTTTGTAGGTTACATTCTTGTACTTGAGCAGATTCTCACGCCTGTTTTGTTTGAATGTCAGGGCAACTACAGTCGCACCGTAAACAAGGGAATGATGAAGTTTATTATGTTAACCCAAACAGCTGGTAGAACTTGTGTTGGCGCCTCCAGAGGGAAGGTCATGCTCACCCCCTGTGCAAGTACTCTGTCTGCAGATGGCCTTATGTCATATGAATTATATGCATGAAACGTCAATGCAAAGAGAAGAAGAAATGTAGCATATGTATTATTGGTGGTCAAGAACGCTATGGCTACAGGAGTAAAAATGCCACAACAAGATGCCTTGGGCGATCCTTAATAACCTGTAATACTTGCATAATATAAATCATGCGCATATGGCATGAAGGTTTCAATAAAAAACTTTGAAGCCATTTTAACTTTACCTGCAGGCAATTTCTTCATAGTAAGAAATATATCTTTAATAACTAGTTCTTATAGATACAGGATTATTGTAGTCCTGAACGAGCTCAAAGGATTTTGAAAGAAGCTTCACATGCTACGACAGTAACTGCATACTGTGAGAACCACTCTTTAAATAATCCTTTTAAGGTTCATTAGGTTTCTTGAAATGGAGTTTGTGTTATGCACTATGCTAAATTCCATTTTATATTTAATTTCTTTTCATTTTTAATTTTGTGACGTAGTATAGCTTATGAAACCAAAGATGTAGCCAGAGAAAAAGCAGAGGAGTCTATATGTTATCGTATTGGGAATCTAGAAATAAGTCGGAAAAAAACTTAATGAAACTAGAAAAGACTGTTTGCTGCAGGTGAGAGCAAAACCAATTTCTCCTGTATTATACCTGCTCTAATTTACCAACTATGCTACCACAGCTGCTAAGCTGCCATCTGCTTTCTTGGTGATGAATGCTTGTGTACAGCTGGAGATGCGAAAGATGTTTTCCACAAAGTGCGGTTGAGAAGGTGCGCATACGCACCTACTCAACGAAAGAATGACAGCCGTTTAGCACCTTCGCAGATGCCAGAATAGTCAAAACAAAGTGTACATATTTTCCTTGGGTACATTCCAAATGCGGGAATATCAACTAAGCCTGCATGACCAAGAGTGTCTTTTACTTGGTGGCGGCATAAGGCTCACTAGGCTTTCTAAGATCAGCTGGGAATCTTTTATCATAGGTCAAATGTCTAAGGAAGAGACGAAAATATGCTGGGAAAGGGCGAATATATCATTCAACTTTATTCTTTTTACACTTTTCTCGAACGCAATAAGAACGCTCGTAGATTCTAGTTGTTCTGAGCGCGACCTTTTTTCAACTCACGATGACTCATATCTAAATGTGAACTTGAATGCCCATGCTCCCCTAGCACCACCGCTCTTGCTTATAGGTTCGGACACCGTCTACAATCAAATCCCTGCTGTAGTGAGACTTCTGTTGTCGTCTCTACTGCACTTCAAGATATCATATTTACTCAAGTAAAACATTCAACACTGCTTTATTGCTGGTGGCCAGTAAGGAATCTTTCACTCGCATATTTTGCGGCGCAACTCCATGATGAGCAACCTGAGTGGCGTGCAAGTCTTGATTGACACGTTTAGGGGCATGGTGCAAAGCGTAGCTGACAAAACACTGTTCGGGGACACCAGTGACAGTACCATTAGGGCTACGCAAACACCGTTTGCTTCGTTCCTACGTTTGTTTTTCTGCGCATAGTGCAGTAGTGCATAGCGCATCAATGCAGGCTACCCTACGAGGACGTATTGTAAGATTACATGGCGAAGTGTGCTAAAGGAAATAAAAAATTGCACAATAATGGAAATATTTGTATTTGTTTGCCTTTTGTGAACTTCTAACCGGTAGCATATTCTCATTGCTTCACAGCACTCCCAGTCATACTCCGAATTTCTCTGACATTTCCACATGCTCTAAATTTTCTTGCAGCAACTCTACCAAAGCAATATCGAAATCATGGTCCTTTTAGGCAGCAGGGTCTCCTCGCAGTGCCTTTCTGAGAGCAGCGTCTCCTCGTTGGGCTCCAATATGGCTGGGTGGTGGTGCTGCCGAAAATTTCACATGTATCTATGGTAAGTTCTTTTTCACAGGACCTGATCGCTGCCTCAAGAGGGGGCACACCGATAAAATGTTCACGTGGAAAGGCTGCTAGTGCACAATTTCCAAGCACTTCGTTACGTTCTCCTTTCGCTGAATATCACAGAACACTGACACGCTACGCCTTGTTCTCTGAAGAGGCCTATTCAGCGAGTAACGAACTACGCCTCTTGCAACTCTATAACCTGCCATTTCAGTTTCAGTTTCAGTTTATTATTCGTTCATAACAATTTGTTGCAAGAAATGTTATACAGACAAGCGTCCCGAAGTCAGAGACTGCACCAGGCCCCTTGAATTAAAAGTATACAATTTAACCTTGTTTCAAAGCTGAAATGGTAACGGTGTAAACAACTACCATTGCCTATAACACGTAGAATTAAGTAAATATGGTTCGCTTAAAGAGAACTTCTGATAATCGCATCGCTCCGTGACATTTATGACGTTCGAATACTTCCAAGTACTGGCGTAGGGAAGCTGATTGTATATTTTAATATTAATGCAGAAGGCGGTGATTCGAAACCGCACGAATGATTCAGAGTTTAGGTCACACGGCCTCGAAGGCCACGATGACCTCAGCCGCTTGGTTTTCTTGTTCGCTTGCTTGCTACGCGCTTGTTGAAGGGTAACAATCTACGGCGTTATGTGACGCCGCTTTCGACTTAATAAATTTCTCAATGGCAAACGTGATTGGCCAGACAAACAATGGGATCGCCCGGCGCTGCCTAAGTGCAATGTATACTGTTGTCTACGGTATATTCAGTGCTAGACTTAGCATGTAGTGTTTGCGATGCGAGATTTTCCAGGTCAGTTTAATAGGGGACGCTGCTACTTCTAGAAGCCATCATACAGATTTTGCTGTGACGGTCTCTCTGAGTGTAGCATATATTGAGGTGATTGTCATGTAGTTCGCTGTATGTGGTTTTTACTCTGATATTTTAGTACCTCTCCCGGGATACGGCAAATTGAAGGCAGATCCAATGAAGAAAGGCGAAGACAATGCACTTAAGACACTATTGTCACAATAAACAAAGTTCAGAAAGTTCAGGTGGTTCTACTGACTAACCACGCAGCAGCTTATCACAAACTTGAACAATTCAAGCGAAGGGTTTAATTAGTAGAAACGTTACGGCACTCGCGCTGTTGCAGGGGAAATTTGCAGGCGCTCTCCGGGATGCGTCTGAACATTTTATTACTGTTGCAAAAACCTAGTGTCCTTAAGCGAACATGACAACGTCAACGCATGTTTAAGCCTAGTTGGGTACAGCTACAACTATCACTTTATAAACTCCTTTAGGCGATGTCTAATGAACTGCCGACAACTAGGTTAAGATGCAGTGGTGCAGAAGATAAATGGCGTCATTGAATTGTTTTCCTTCATTTCTGGTTTGGAAGATAACCTTTGTAAGAAAAGTACTGTTTTCAAGCTGGAGATATTGTTACGTCTCCAAACCACCAAGGGTGTTAATTGAACGTTGGCCACGTGTCGAACCACTGCACCTCCTATCCAGACGTCAACGTGGCGTGGACGACTAAAAGCGCTTAACCCACCACTACCTGTAAGCATGAGATAAGGATGCAGTGGAGAGAACCATGACAAAGAATTCATAGGCGCAATTGATTAGACGAGTGAAATCACCACCTACCCCTCGGCACTTATCTAGCCGTCAAGACAGCGTGTAAAACGGATGTTGCAGCGTTCTACGAAAGGCCCTCAGCCACGCTTCAACCTGGTAGACTGAGCGAAGAATAAAGGGGGGTGGGGCAACGACGAACAAACTGGGTGTCGGCGGTTTACTTCTTTCCACAGATTCCGAACCAGTTTCTTCGGAGGTGGAGTAACTGCGGCTTATGGTGAGCATGGGCGTGGTGTTGCAGCAGAGTCATCGATTGTGATTTCCTGCAGCACAGTCTTCAGGTTCCCTTGTTGGTTCACCTAGGAATAACGACGGTATTAAAGGTGGAGACGTTTCGATAGTGAGGACATACATGCATACATATATACATACATACATACATACATACATACATACATACATAAATACATACATACATACATACATACATACATACATACATACATACATACATACATACATACATACATACATACATGCATGCATGCATGCATGCATGCATGCATGCATACATACATACATACATACATACATACATACATACATACATACATACATATCTTGAAGTTGTAGACCGTGCAATGTTATTCTTCGGTGGAATCATGTGATTAACCTTTTTTTAAATGTGTTCTGTAGATTTTTTTAGCAGTAGGCTATAGTACAGTGAAACAAAGAGAAAAATACTGATCAAATAGAATGTCTAAAATGCGCCCTGGGTCTTAGGTGCACTACTGGTTGACTCTACAGAATGTAATATAAAAGAGAAAGGAAACTTGGGGGCTTCATTTGTGTTCACAACAATCACTTAAGATCGTCACCCAAAGAAAACAATAAAATTATTGAAGAAATTATCAGTGACTGTTAACTGAAGTATTTAAATTATCAAACAAAGAACAACAATCATGGGTCAGTTCTTTCTGTGAAGGTGGTCAACCAGCGAAGCTGCGAACACACGACAAGAAGGCGAGACAAAATTTTGAACATAGGTACGAACTCATTTATTGTCTTTATGAGTGATTATCATGACAGAAGGTACACACACTCATTTAGTGTCTTGATCGGAGGTAATGATTTCACTCGCAACTGCAATCACATTCTCTGATATTGTCAAATCGATGCACGTACGCCGATGGGTGGTCGGTTTGGCAGGATCTGTGCGACACCCGAAAGGATAGGCCGGCCACACGGAACATGTAAACGACTCCCTTTACAGTACAGATACATCTATATTGAAATCGCCCATAACGACAACACGGGTGGTTTCATCGCAGCTAAATGATGCAAAGTGAGTTGCCATACAGCTTAGGGGGCTATGAGTCATTGATATTTTTTGTTTTCTTATGGGGTATGAGCTATTGATGATGAGACTTTCCGGCATTCAGTTTTGCATGTTTTATGCATGGCTAGAAACAATTTAGGCACTGCTCGCTACACTTTGCTGAGTGCTTGTAGCCTCTGCCTAGCGGGGATATTTCAAATCGCTGTTTTGTCGATTAAATGAATTGGACAGTGTACATGTATTTCTATGGTTTACTCGTATTTTGCCTTGAGCTTAAGTTGCTTAAGCGACGCTTCAATTGTAAGTATTCCTAATGGTGTACAGTATAGACCACATGCCAATGCGGTATCCATTGAAGTACGATACTGTTGGCCGACATTCTTGCTGCGCTTGTAGGTTACATCCTTGTACTTGAGCACATTCTCATGCCTACTTTGTTTGAATGCCAAGGCAGCTGCAGTTGCACCATAAACAAGAGAAATGATGAAGCTTATAATGTTAACCTAAACAGCTGGTAGAACTTGTTTTGGGGCTTCCAGAAGGCACGTAATGCATACCCCCTGTACGAGCACTCTGTCTGCAGATGACCTTATGTCATCTAATTTACCTGGCATAAAACATCAAGTCGAACAGAAGAAGAAATATGGCATATGCTGTAGTGGTGGTTAAGAACGATATGGCTACCGGGGCAAAAATACCACAACGAAATCTCGCGAGCGATCCTTAAAAACCTGTAATACATGCATAACAGCATTCATGCACTTATGGCGTGACGTTTTCAATAAAAACTTTGAAGGCATTTTAACTTTACCTGCAGGCAATTACTTCAAAATAAGAAATATACCTTTAATAACTAGTCCTTATATATACACGATTATTGTAGTCCGAAACGAGCTGAAGGAATTTTGTAAGAAGCTTCACATGCTACGGCAGCTATTGCACACTCTGAGAACCGCTCTTAAGATAATTCTTTAAGCTTTATTAGGTTTCTTGAAATGAAGTTTAGTGTTACGAATTATGCTAAATTCCATTTTAAATTTCATTTCATACGTTTATTATTTCATGACGCAATATTTGGTAAGTAAATATAGTATGTTAAACCAACTGCATAGTCAGAGAAACATAAGAGGAGATTGTCTGTTATCTTATTTAGAATCTAGAAATAATTAGGAGAAAACCTAATGAAACTAGAAACGACAGTTTGCTGCAGGTGAGTGCAGAACTCATTTCTCCTGTATTACACCTGCGCTACTTCGCCAACTATGCTACCACAGCTGCTAAGCTTCCATCTGCTTTCTTGGGAATCGACGCATGTGTACAGCTGCAGATCTGAAAGATGTTTTCCACGAAGTGCAGTTGAGAATGCCCATACGTACCTTCTCTGGGAAAGAATGGCAGCTGGTTAGCACCTTCGCACATGCCAGAATGATCAAAACACAGAGTTGTACATATTGTCTCTGGGCGCATGCCAAGTGTGGCTATATCAACTAAGCATGCACGACTTAAAGGGATTTTTACTTGGTGGCGACCGAAGGCTCACTAGGCTCTCTAAGAGCAGCTGGGAATGCTTTATCAAATGTCAAGTCTCCAACGGAGAGACAAAAATATGCTAGGAAAGGGCGAATAAATGGTTTCGCTTTGTTATATTTAGACTTTTCTCGAACGCAGTATCAATGCCCGTAGATTCTACTTGCTATGAGCAGGACCTTTTTCAAATCATGATGCCTCGTATCTCAATGTGAAATTCAATGCCTATGCTCCCCAAGCACAACCGCTCTTGCTTATAGGTTCGTACACTGGCTACAATCAAAACCCTGCTTTGGTAAGACTTTTTTAGCGTCTCTACAGCCCTTCAAGTTATCGTATTTACTCAAGCAAAATATTCAGCACACCTTTATTTCTGGTGACCAGTAAGGAATCTTTCACTGGTATATTTTGCGCTGCAAGCGCAGCTCCATGAAGACCGGCCTGAGTGGTGCACAAGTCTTGATTGCCATGTTTAGGGGCGTGATGCAAAGTGTAGCTGACAAAACATTGTTTGGGGGACACCAGTGACTGTATCCTTAGGGCTACATAAACACTTATCGTTTGCTTCGTTCCTACTTTTGTTTTTCCACGTGTAGTGCCTATTTCAATAACGTAGGGTAAGCGCCGAGGACGTATTTTAATGTTACTCCGCGTAGTGTGCTGAAGGGAACAAGAAGAAACTTGAACATTGATGCAAATAACTGTAGTTGTTCGCTTTATTGGTCTTCTAACCGGTAGCATATGCTAATTGTTTAACAGCACTGCCAGTCATACTCGGAATTGCGCTTACTTTCCCACACCATATAAATACTCTTTCAGCAACTCTACCAAAGCTAAGTAGGATTCACGTTTCTTTTACACAATCCCTATTAATGAGAAGGCGTATCATTCAGGTAATTTTCTTATAGGAATATCAATCCGAAGTAAAAAAAATGGAGATGCATTTTTCAGACTCAAGCTTAGCTGTTCGTTGACGTGCGGAATATAACAGCCTTGCTATTTTTGCCCAAGTGTGCTTGTGGAGGCAAATGTTCCTTTATTATTCACTGTAATGTGATAAGAATAAAATTTGCCTCAACATAGAAGGAGCGAGAGCCTGTAGCTAATTTCATTTTTCGTGTACCATCCAACGCTAATAATATGTGAACTATAGAGAGCGCTGCAATACGTCATACTGTGAATTTTCAAAACCTATGTCCATGAGCTTTAAATTAAAAGCAGGTAACATAAGCCGCAGCGAATCATATTGGAAATGTTCTTTTTTCTTGTTTGTTTTATTTGGACACTTGTTTATTCGCATTCCTAAAAAAAGGGAAAACTCGAGTGACACACACATGTCGCCACTGAAAGCATTCCTAAGGACACTCATATTTCGTTTTTGGTGCACCAATTGTTTTATTTAACCGGCTAGTCAAGTTTATTAGCGTATCGCTTAGCCTTACGGGTGTTAGTAATTACCGATGCCGCCTTTGGTATTCAGCTTTAAATACACCAAAGGGCACCACATGCCATCAGAGCGAGCGCACCAATATCTTGCAATTTTACACTCTCATCCTAATTAATTTCCCAAGACTCCCAGATTTCAGAGCTGGTCATCTTTCTGCGTCTACTTTAAAATAAACCCCCTCATGAGCGTCTCCGTCTGCAGGCGTTTGATGTGTTGCGGTACCACGGACCTGATCCATGGGGATTTGTCCCTGCCGCATTTAAGCGAAATTGGCGTAGCAGTCTTCGGGGAAAGGAGGATCCGGGGGTCAGAGCCGTTGCCGATAGCTTGGACTTTTACGGCCACCCGGCGGAAGCAACACACTTCTTTGGCACCCGCTTCACATAGACGGCACCCCCAGACTTATCCACGTGGGGGACATTCCCCTTTTCATATCGTAGTCAATAATCCTGGTCTTTCGTTTACCTTTGATCTTTATTGTCTTTTCTGGACTTCCTTTCATTTCCGCTTTTTCCTAGCAGCAAGGGTTCGCCTTGTGTGGTATAGCCAAGATTCGTTATTACAGATCTGGTTATAACAGTATCGTAGAGCTTGCGCATGCAATAAACGTATTTTCACGATTCAGCCTTGTCCTGGCACAAAAATCAAACCACAAGCGAGCTTATGGAAGCCTTTCATATTGATAGGGAAGGGGAAATGCTAGTAAGCAATCTATTGCTCTTAGTAGTAAAGAGTTGAAGTATTTGCGCGGAAGCTTTAGACGGTAAATTGTTGTTAAGTTTAATGGGAAAGTCTACCATGGAATTTATTTGTTTTTGGTTTTGTATGACGCGTTCGTTTATACCACGTGATGACGCACTGAAGTATTGCACGTTTGGTTCGACACATTGCAGGATGGCTCCTGCTGCGCAAGTACAGTCGCTTAGTTGTTGCCTATTTATAAATGTTATTCCACGAAATCAACGTCAGTTGTGAGTCAACTAAAAGGCCGTGTTCTTCTTTGCCTACACCCCTGTCTGTTTAGCGTTGTTACTTTTCAAAACATGAATTACCACCTACCAGCCCAAGTTTTTCTTATAGTACCGTTATTTCAAATACCATTTTTGTCTCATAAAAGAATTGTGCAGTTTACATGTATTTGTATAGGTTACCCGTACTTTGCCAAGAGCTTAAGTTGCTTAACCAATGCTTTACATGGAAGTATTCCTAATAGTGATACAGCTCAGACCATATGGGAATGTGGCATCCATTGAAGTATGATACTGTTCATTGTTTAGGGAGAGTGGGGGGAGGCGACATTCTTGATGCGTTTGTAGGTTATATTCTTTTACTTCAGCACGTTCTTCCGCCTGCTTTGTTTGAATGTCAGGGCAGCTGCAGGTGTACCATAAACAAGAGAAATGATGAAGCTTATAATGTTAACCTACACAGATTGTAGAACTTGTTTTGGAGCCTCAAGAAGGCAGGTAATGAACACCCCCTGTACAAGCACTCTGACTGCAGATGACCTTATGTCATCTGATTTACCTGGCATAAAGCATCAACTCGAACAGAAGAAGAAATGTGGCATATGCTGTAGTGGTCGTCAAGAACGATATGGCTACCGGGGCAAAAATACGACAACGAAATCACGTGAGCGATCCTCAAAATCCTGTAATACATGCATAACAGTATTCATGCACTTATGGCGTGACGTTTTCAATAAAAACATTGAAGCCATTTTAACTTTACCTGCAGGAAATTACTTCAAAATAAGAAATATACCTTTAATCACTACTTCGCATATATACACGATTATTGTAGTCCTAAACGAGCTCAAAGAATTTTGTAAGAAGCTTCACATGCTACGGCAGATATTGCATACTCCGAGAACCGATCTTTAGATAATTCTTTAGGCTGTATTAGGTTTCTTGAAATCGAGTTTAGTGGTACAAATTATGCTAAATTCCGTTTTATATTTCATTTGATACATTTATGGTTTCATGACGTAATATTTGGTAAGTAAGCATAGCTTATGAAACCAACTCTGTAGCCAGAGAAACAGCAGAGGAGATTGTCTGTTATCTTATTTCGAATCTAGAAATAATTAGGAGAGAACCTAATGAAACTAGAAACGACAGTTTGCTACAGGTGAGCGCAGAACTCGTTTCTCCTGTATTACACCTGCGCTACTTCGCCAACAGTGCTACCACAGCTGCTATGCTTCCATCTGCTTTCTTGGGAATCAATGTATGTGTACAGCTGCAGATGTGAAAGATGTTTTCCACGAAGTGCGGTTGAGAATGCCCATACGTACCTTCTCTGGGAAAGAATGGCAGCTGGTTAGCACCTTTGCACATGCCAGAATGATCAAAACAGAGGTGTACCTATTGTCTCTGAGTGGATAAATCAACTAAGAGTGCACGACCTAAAGGGATTTTTACTTGGTGGCGACCGAAGGCTCACTAGGCTCTCTAAGAGCAGCTCGGAATGCTTTATCAAATGTCAAGTGTCTAACGAAGACACAAAAATATGCTAGGAAAGGGCGAAAAAATTGTTTCGCTTTATCATATTTAGAGTTTTCTCGAATGCAATAAGAAAGGCCGTAGATTTTTGTTGCTTGAGCTGGGACCTTTTTTCAACTCACGATGGCTCATACCTCAATGTGAACTTGAATTCCTATGCTCCCGAAGCACCACCGCTCTTGCTTATAGGTTCGCACACCGTCTACAATGAAATCCTTGCTGTATTAAGACTTATGTTGTCGTCTCTACAGCCCCTACAGATTTCGTATTTACTCAAGTAAAATATTCAGCACACCTTGATTGCTGGTGGGCAGTAACAAATCTTTCACTCACACATTTTCCACTGCAAGCGCAGCTCGATGAAGATTCGCCTGAGTGGCGCACAAGTCATGATTGACATGTTTAGGGGCGTGATGCAAAGCGTAGCTGACAAAACACTGTTCGGGGACACCAGTGACAGTATCATTAGGCTACGTAAACACTTTCCGTTTGCTTCGTTCCAACTTTTATTTTCTACATATAGAGCATATTTAATCAACGTAGGCTACGCGCCGTGGATGTATTTTAAGGTTACTCCGCGTAGTGTGCCAAAGGAAACAAATAAATAAACAATGATGGAAATAACTGTAGTTGCTTGCCTTTTGTAAACTTCTAACCGGTAGCATATGCTCATAGTTTCACAGCACTGCCAGTCATACTCGGAATTTAGCTTACTTTTCCACATCATCTAAACATTCTCTCAGAAACTTTACCAAAGCTATGTAGCATTCACGGTAATTTTACACAATCCCTACTATGAGAAGACGTATCATTCAGGGAATTCTTTTATAGGAGCATCAATCCGGAGTAAAAATTGGAAATGACTTTTCAGACTCATGGTTAGCTGTTTGCTAACGTGCAGAATATAACAGCCTTGCTATCTTTGTGCAAGTATGCTTGAGTAGACAAATGATTCTGCCATATTCACTGCAATTTGATTAGAATAAAATTTCCCTCAACATCCAAGGAACGAGCGCATGCAGCTAATTTTATTTTTCGTGTACCATCCTACGCTAATAAACTGTGAACAATAGAGAGCGCTGCAATACGTAATACTGTGAATTTTGAAAACCTACGTCCATGACCACTCAATTAAAACCAGGTTACATAAGCCGCAGCGAAGCATTTTGGAAATGTTCTTTTTTCCTGTTTGTTTTATTTGGACAACTTTTTATTCGCATTCCTCAAAAAGGGAAAACTCGAGTGACACGCACGTGTAGCCACAGAAAGCAATCATAAGGACACTCATATTTCGTTTTCGGTACACAGAATGTTTTAATGAACCGGCTAGTCAAGGCAAATAATGAATTCCTTAGCCTAATGGGTGTTAGTAATTACCGATGCCCGCTTTGGTATTCAGCGGTAAATACTCTAAAGGGAACCACAAGCCATCAGAGCGAGCGCTCCATTATCTTGCCATTTCACACTTTCATCCTAATTATTTTCCCAAGTCTAATAGATTTGACAGCTGGTCACCTTACTGCGTCTGCTTAACCGTAAACACCCTCATGAGCGTCTTCGTCAGCATGCCTTTGGTGTGTTGCGGTACCATGGACCCGATATCATGGGGCTCGCCCCTCCCGCGTTTAAGCTTACTTGGCGTAGCATTTTTCGGGGAAAAGGGGATCTGGGGGGGGGGGGGGGGGTTGAGCCATGGCCGAGAGCTTGGACCTTTACGACGCCCCGGTGGAAGCAACACACATCTTTGGCATCCGCTTCACATAGACGGCACTCCCAGACTTATCCACGTGGGCGAAATGGGTAGTTGCCCTTCTCATATGCTCCTCAATAATCTTGGTCTTTCTTTTAACTTTGATCTTTCTTGTCTTTTCAGGGCTTCTTTTCATTTACGATTTTTCCTGGCAGCAAGGGTTCGCCTTTTGTGGTATAGCCAAGCTTGGTTATTACCGATCTGGTTATAGCAGTATCGAAGAGCTGGCGCATGCAGTATCTGTATTTTCACGATTCAGCAGCCTCTCCTCATTGGGCTACAATATGGCTGGCTGTGGTGGGGCTGCCGAAAATATCACATATAGCTATGGTAAATTCTTCTCCACACTACCTGATCGCTGCCTGAAGAGGGAGTACACCGATGAAACATTCTTGTAGATATACATCTAGTGCAGAATTTTCGAGCACTTCTTCTACGTTCTTCTTTTGGCGAATATCAAGCAACACTGACACGCTGCGCCTTTTTTTCTTAAGAGGCCTATTCATCGAGTAATGAACTATGGCTCTTGCAACTCTACAGCCTGCCGTTCAACCTTGCTTCAAAGATGAAAGGGTAACGGCGTAGCCAACTGCGATTGCCTATAACACTTAGACGAAAGCTAGGATTCACTTAAAGACAGAGTCTGTTCTTCAAATTGCTCCGTGACATTTGTGACGCTTGAACATTTCCAAGTACTCGTGTACGGAAGCTGACTGTATATTTCAACATTAATTGTGAACGCTGCAGTTGGAAACCGCACGAATGATTCTGCGTGTACGTCACACTGTCTGGAAGTCCACGATTATCTCAACCTTTGCGCCAAGAGGTTTGGTTTTCCGGTTCGCTTGTTTCAAACGCGCTTGTTGAAGAGTAACAATCTGCGGCATTTGTGACGCCGCTTTTGGCTTAACAGATTTCTCAATGCCAAGCTTGATTGGCCGCACAGACGATGAGATCACCCGGCGCGGCCTAAATGCAAGCTACACGGTTGTCCACGTTATATTCAGTGCTGCACCAAGCATGCAGCTTTTGTAACCAGGGCTTTTCCAGGTCATTTTATTATGCACGCTGCTACTGGTAGAGGCAATTACATGTATATTGCAGTGACATTGTCCCTGAGTAGCATATATTGAGGTGATGTCATGTTCTTCGCCGTATGTGGTTTTTGCTTTGTTTAATATTTCAGTATCTCTCGCAGGATATGGTGAATTGAAGGCAGGTTCAATGACGACAGGTGAAGACGACGCAGTTGAAGAAGCTATTCTCACAATAAACAATGTTCGGAAAGTTCAGGCTGTTCTACTGACTAACCACACGGCAGCTTATCCCAAAATTGAAAAATTCAAGCGAAGAATTTACAGGGTAGAAACGTTACGGCACTAGAACTATTGCCGCGAAATTTGCAGGCGCTCTCCGGGATGTGTCTGAACATTTTATTACTGCTGGAAAAATTTGGTGTCCTAAAGCGAACATGACAAGGTCAACGCAGGTTTAAACCTAGTTGGGTGCAGCTGCAACTAACGCATCAGAAAGTTCCTTAGCTGGCATGTATAATGAGCTGCCGACATGTTCGTTAAGATGAAGGGGCGTGGAAGATAATTAGCGTCGTTGAATTGTTTTAATTCATTATTGGTTTGGAAGATGATATTCGTAAGCAAAGCACTGCTTTCAAGCTGGATATATTGTTACGTCTCCACACCACCTAGGGTGTTAATGGAACGTTTGCCACTTGTCGAACCACTGCACCTCCTATCCACACGTCAACGTGGCGTGGACGACGACTAAAGGTGCTCACCCCACGACTACCTGTGAATCAAAGAAAAGGATGAAGTGGAGAGAACCAAAGCAATGAGTTGTTAGGCGCAGGTAATTAGACTAGTCAAACGACCACCTATTCCTCGGCGCTAATGTAGCCGTAAAGGCAGCGTGTAAACCGGTGGCCGCAGGGTTCCACAAAAGGCCCATGCCGCCCTTCACTTGGCCGACTGAGCGAAGAAGAGCGGGCGGTGGGGCAATGATGAACAAACTAGATGTCGTCGGTTGACTTCTTTCCACAGGTTCCAAACTAGTTTCTTCGGAGGCGGAGTTACTGCGGGTTATTGTGAGCATGGGCGTGGATTTTCAGCATGGTGATTTGCTGCTGCACAGTCTTCAGATTCCCTAGTTGGCTTCGAAAGAATGACGACGGTATTAAATGTAGAGGCTTTTCGAGAGTGAGGACATACACACATAGACATATACGTACAGATGTAAATATATACATATATATACGCCTCTTGCAGTTGTAGGTCATACAATGTTATTCTTCGGAGGCATTTTATGGTTAAGCTTTTCTTAAAACTGTTCTCTAGATTTTTTTTAATCGTAGAATGTAATGCAGCGAACGAAAGAGAAAAATACTGATCAAATTGAATGTCTAAAATGCGCCCTGGGTCTTAGGTGCACTACTGGTTGAGTCTGCAGAATGTAATATAAAAGAGAAAGGAAACTTGGGGGCTTCATGTGTGTTCGGAACAATCACATAAAATTGTCACGCAAGGAAGACAAAAAATATCGAAGAAATTGTCGAAATTATCAGTGGCTTGTAATTGAATTATTCAAATAATCAAAAAAAGAAAAAAATCGAGTCAGGTCGTCCTGTGAAGGAGGTCAACCAGCCAAGCTTTGAATAGACGACACGAGGAGGCCCAAAATTTTGAAGAAAGGTACGAACTCATTTATTGTCTTCCTGGGTGGTCATCGTGACGAAAGGTACGCACACTCATTTAGTAACTTGATCGGAGGTAATTATTTCACTAGCAATAGCAATCAGATTCTTTGACAATGTCAAATCGATGCACGTACGCCCATGGGTGGTTGGCTGGGCAGGATCTGTGTGACAATCGAAGGGACTTGCCTGCCACACGAACGTGTAAACGACTCCCTTATCGGTACCGACACATGCACCTTACTATAGCACACAACAACAACAACAACAACAACAGGGCTAGTATCATCGCAGCTAATTCACGCAAAGTGAGTAGCCATGAAGCTTACGGGATCATTGCATTTTTTGTTTGCTTACGAGGGTTTGAACCATTGCTCATGGGGGTATGAACCATTGATGATGAGAATTTTTGACATGCTGTTTTTCACGTTTTATCCGTGACTAGAAATAATTAGGCCCTGTACGCTTCACTTTTCTCAGTTTTTGTAGCCTCTACCTTACGGGGCAATGAGCCATTGCATGTTTTGCTTGCTTCTTGAGTATGTATGTTTACGGGAGTATGAATGCTTACGGGCCATGAACCATTGATGATAGCTTTTTTCTCACGGAGAATAAGAATGCACGGAACTCTAGGCATATACAGCTTCGCTGCAAGAAGTAGTGGAAAAATACCAAGTTACTGCTGATGGGAAGCCTACCCACGTCCACTTCACACATGAAGTCCTTTAATAATTTAGCTACCCCAGTGGCTCTCCTCCCGTTCACTTTCTTTCTCACTTGTGTATGAGTAACGCGTCTCGCCCTGGCAGTAATAAGTAGTGTAGCTACTACCATCCTTAGTGGAATATGCATCACATATTTCCTACCGCAGGTGTCATATACTAGGTAAACACTAGGACCCTTGGATGTACGTACGCTACGAAGGCTGCAATTAAAAGCAAGACAGCCACTGTGGCCATTAGAGCACTGTCTAACGCTCCTAGGGACAGAAGTAGATTACCCAAACCGATTAATATGCAGAAATATTTGTTAAGCATATAAAGCTTTAGGCACTAATGCTAATCATCACGATTAGCTTAAAGGCTAAAAGTTTTCTAGAGTAATAGTGTTGCGGACCGTTTCACAAGTCGAGTTATTTTTGTCTCTCCAGGCCGTTCAGCATGTGCTGCAATTTGGGGTGACCTACTACAAGAAGGTCATTGGAAGCACCTGAAGAAATGCGCGTATTTTGACATTCCTGCTAATATTTTTTTTTTCAGTTCATGTTTCGTATTATCGCGCGGCAGAAAGAATTATCAGACATAGAAAGGCAGACTGACAGGCACATAACTCTCCTGAAACATTCATTTCAAAACAAATAAATTTTAACAGCGCTTTGCATCGTGAGATAAACCAAAACGCTCCGTTTAACAAGGTTCTAAATACCACTGGAAATGCTTCAGATCTGTTTCTGGTAATTTTTGGTGTTAACGATTCTTCTGTTGCTGTTAGTGGTTTAGTGGCTCTTTGACTAATCACTTGCACCGCTCGAACTCGCCATTTTCCTAGAGGCGATCTATGCGTCGAGGGAGCCTGTTGGCTCATTTGTATTTCTGAACGGCGACTAACCTGTTCTTAATCAGTTTTTCAGGGATGCATGGCTGGTCTTCCTTCTATTGTGCCATAGATATCAACAAAAAAGTTAGCAGTTGAACCGGTGCGATATAATGTGCTCTGGAAACATTCATTCCCTGCAAAAAGTTTCATCCTGCGCTATTCTACGTGCTTTACTAAGTAATAACGCGGTCTACTTGCTAAAAAAGATAAGGTACCAAATAAGAAATGCAAGAAAACAGGATGATCGGGGTGTTAGGAAAATTTCAGCGTCTTGCGAAGCCATGTGAAACGCGTAATGCATAGAGACAGTCATGCATACAGTACGTTTGTCGAAGAGGGCGTAAAATATTATCCCTAACGTTTATGCGCCTTTCTGAAAAGCCTACAGTTCTGAGTGGGTTCAGATAAAAATCATGAGTAATCCTTCTCGAGAGAGCGTTAGAAACTGTGACAATGTCGCGAATGCAGTTGCTGAGCATTCTTCCTTGATTTTCTTGAATACAGTGCATGCTGCTAGCTGTGTTGACTGGCGCTATAGGTTCGTTGACAACTGGAGCATTTAATGTTTTGCAGAAGACGATATAGCGGCGGCTTTAAGTTGGAACGAATGCATTATCTTACTTACGGCAGAATACCAAGTTTTATTCCCGAGGGCTGTTCGTCTATTTTCGTTCCTTTCCCTACGCACACTTTTAATCTTGCTTTGCGAACAAATGGGTTTCCTTCTTCGAAGAATAATATAGCTGTACCAGTTCCTAGAAGTGTCAACATCAGGCACATCAGAAATCTTTAGACAATTAAGAATGCTTATATGTTGGAATGCGAAAGCATCTTATCATCAGTAGACCTCTGAATGTCATCAACATGTGCATTTGATTCTCTCTTGACGTTGGTCCACCTCCTCAGCACCTTGACATGCGTCGCCCCATGACTCACGCACTAGTCAGCGAGATGGCTGCGACGTGACGAGTGTAACGAGGCACGCAATAGGCACACCTTAATAGAGCCGAGACAGCGAAGCAGCAGTTGTTTCAGCGGAGAGTGCGTGTCTTGCAACCCGGACGCCCGGCATCGATTCCTACTCAGAACAGAATCTACGAATTTTTTTCTTCAAAGTGAGTAGTTCCTTTTGTTTACAAGAACCTTCTCGAGAAATTTGACGTCACTCCTTGCGGCTCGGCGATTTCTCGTCTCGGCGCCGTTTCGTAAAGGCCACTGCCAACATTGAAATCTAAAGCTTTCCACTTAATAAGTACAAGTGTCAGCGTGAGCGACTTCAAAAATTATCGCCACATGTCCCACATGTCTCCGTTTGCAAAAGTGCTTGAAATAGCTACGTATACACATTTTTTTGTTTTTCATTGGGTATAAGACTAGTATATGCCAACGTGATTTTGTTCATGGCAAGTAATTGGAAATAAACCTTGTTTCTTGATGCTAGGGGACCCACTGTTGCTAAATGGAGACAGACAAAGTATCCCGCCACCTTTCAAATTCATTTGATGTTGTTCATTGTGGCTTTCTTATCCAGAAAAACCTTAGGTACGGCGTTCCTGCTTGCGCATGCTGAATTAAGGCTATCTGCACACTCGATGAACTTACGTTCGCATTGAGGCTAAGTACTCTTTGCGTCATGAATGAACTTCCGGCATTCCGCAAGGGTATATCTAAGGCTCATTATTTTACAATAACTTCATTAGTGGTCTTGCACAATGTTTGCATCAGTGGTGTCTCTGTTTGTGCGCTGGTAATATTAGACCGCTTTAGTTACACGTACCCAGAAACTTCACGCACGCAAACGTGAACGCTCCACGCACCATACGGCCACTACGCATCAAAAACTTTTAGCTGCACGTACGTGACGCACGCTAAAAGCGACCATGTGGACGTTTTTCAATAACTGAAAAAAACTCTCGCATGCTTCTCAATGTCATCTCTTTAGATTTGTGGCGGGAAACGTAAGGTTTGCAAAATGCAATTTTTCCTTGTAATCAAGATGGCGATACCTGATGTAGAGCTGTAAATGTACTGAAGAAAACATTTTTTTGATCCTTGCGGAGCTATATCGCTGCGCAAGAACGGGTTCATTGTTACTGCGAATTATAGGCAAGGGCTCCGTACAAGCCATATCTACTTTGAGACCTTGAAGAATGTAGCTACCCATGGAACTGTGGCCCGACGAATTACGGCAATAAGATCGCGCGAAATTGAATACAGAAGACTGCAGCAAGCGCCAAGCCGCAGCCCCTGAAGCAACGTCCTGCTTACTGTACCGAGCAGCAGGCAGCCAGCTCGCTGGGGCAGAGAGAAGTACAGAACCGATTTGCTCTGGCTGCCTGCCGCTAGTTGGCGTAACTAGAACGTCGGTTTTGAGTAGCTCGCCATTGAGCTTGCAGCAGCTTCCTAATTAATGTTTGGCGCCCTCTAATATCCGAAATTTGTTGCACCACAGGTGAGCAGAAAAGTGCATTTTTCCCTATACAAAATTTTACATGGTTTCTATGGAGAGTTTGCTTGAATTTCAAGACTGAGGTCTTCTTAGTAGAAGAAGAGTTACTGTTTTTTTTGCATTCCTAATTCCCGGAATCGTTAATATTCCGCAAGGGGAAGCCTTTTCCTCAAGTCTATCCGAGCGACGCGCATCTTAGGATAATGCACTTGTTTACCAGGAAAGAAGATAAATCACACTATTGGTAAATACTCAGCGCAGATTGCTTTATCTGGCGTTTTGCATCCTGCCTAACGGATGTGCCCCGCGACAACCCACAACTGGTATTCTTCCATTTCTTCCAGCTGCTGCATTTTGCAAGCTGCTCGCAGTATTTTCAAGCTTTGTGCGTCGGAAAACCTCCGTTGTTGTCATTGACATGCAGCCTGCCTATATCTATGAAAGAAGACAAGTCGTCTTTACCGCTCGCTTAGTCACTGCGTATTACAGTATTGGAGCATTCTTTTACCTCGCAGAACTTGCGACTTTCTGTAATGCGGGCACCACGACGTCTATACCCCCTCCACGAGTAGTTAGGGAATATTGGACTGACCTTGCCGAAGCACTGGAGGCGGTATGTATACGTTATTTATAACTTGTGCCCATTTTCATCAACATACTTATCCTTCTTAGTGCTGGCTTTACATTGTGTATACTGCAATATAATATGGCACCTTAAGAATAACCACTGAAACTGAAAGTCCTCTAGTGCTGTACATAGCAGTATAAATGATGTCTACAGACTTTTTGACACGCTCATTTCCTGAAAAGATTTATATTGCTGATGCATTTTATTCCTGCAAATTGGCAATCTACCATATGGTACCCTTTCATGCATCACTGACTAGCACAACATCTATAACACAATTATCGCGTGGAGCCTGCTATGTGTTCTCCTTGATGTAGTGTTTCCCAGTTGACAGAGCTAAATATCGTTAGCACTGAATAAAACAAGCCATGCGAGTGTATGTAATTGGTATTACCTTAGCCAGGCCATACTTTTGACCCCATCAGTCCATGCTCCTGCCCTAACTAATGAGGTAAGCAATAAATGTATAAACTGTGGTAATAAGCATAAGATGCTACGGAGGCGGCTAAGAGGCGCTGTGTAGCACGCATCCAATCAAATTCCATGCTTACTTATTGAATTCCATTTATTGAACATTTGCCCAAGCCCCGCATATACACGGAAACTACGGCCTCGTTGAGGATATATATATATATATATATATATATATATATCACAAGACGCCAACAAACACTGACGCCAAGGACAACATAGGGGAAATTACTTGTGCTTAATAAATGAAACAAAGAAACGATAAATTAATGGAAATTAAAGTGGATGAAAAATAAACTGTCCCCAAGTGGCAACCGAACTCACAACCTTCGCATTTCGCGTGCGATGGTCTACTTAATAGGACACACAAATGCCCAGGAAAGTGGATGGCAAAACGGCGCCGCGGTAGCGCAATTGGTAGAGCATTACACGCGAAATGCGAAGGTTGTGGGTTCGGTTCGCAACTGCGGCAAGTTGTTTTTCATCCACTTTAATTTCCATTATTTATCTTTTCTTTATTTCATTTACTAAGCACAAGTAATTTCCCCTATGTTGTCCTTGGTGTCGATGTTTGTTGGCTTCTTATCATGTGGCTAATAAAAATTGGGCCCCTCGGTTAACCCCGTTTCTTCTCGTGTATATATATATATATATATATATATATATATATATATATATATATATATATATATATATATATAGATGCGGTGCAGTACTGGCCACAACCTCCCGTATGAACACAATAATGAAACCCCGGCCCTCAGTCCCCAGCAGCTGCGAAGCAACTGACCAAGGCGGCGGTCAGACCTGCCACGCAGCAGAGGGTGTTAAGAATCTCTGGATCCGGACAGGCCGCCATTGGAATCTGAACCTGGTAACGTTTAACGCTAGAACGTTATCTAGTGAGGCGAGTCTAGCAGTGCTATTGGAGGAATTAGAGGGCAGTAAATGGGATATAATAGCGCCCTGTGAAGTTAGGAGGACAAATGAAGCCTATACAGTGCTAAAAAGCGGGCACGTCTTGTGCTACCGCGGCTTAGCGGAAAGACGAAAACTCGGAAGCGGATTCCTGATTAATGAGAATATAGCTGGTAACGTACACGAATTCTATAGCATTAACGAGACGGTGGCAGGTCTTGTTGTGAACCTTAATAAGAGGTACAAATTCAAGGTCGTACAGGTGTGTACCCCCCTACATCCAGTCATGACGACGAGGAAGTCGAAAGCTTCTATGAAGACGTCGAATTGTTGATGGGTGAGGTAAACATAATATACACTGTACTGATGGGCCACTTCAATGCCAAGGTAGGCAAGAGGCAGGCTGGAGACTAGGCAGTGGGGGAATATGGCATAGGAACTAGGAATAGCAGGGGAGAGTTATTGTTAGAATTTGGAGAACAGATTAAGATGCGGATAATGAATAACTTATTCCGCAAGCGCGATAGCCGAAAGTGGACGAGGAGGAGCCCGAATGACGAAACTAGAAATGAAATAGACTTTATATTCTGCGCATCATACAAGATGTGGACGTGCTTGTCCAGGTGCGCTGCACTGACCAAAGGATGGTAAGAACTCGGATTAGCCTAGACTTGAGCAGGGAGCGGAAGAAACTGGTACATAAGCCGATCAATGAGTCAGCGGTAAGAGAGAAAATAGAGGCATTCAGGATCAAGCTACCGAACAGGTACTCGGCTTTAACACAGGAAGAGGGCCTTAGTGTTGAAGCAATGGAGGACAGTCTTATAGGGATCATTAAGGAGTCTGCAATAGAAGTCGGTGGCAACTCCGTTAGACAGGATACCAGTAAGCTATCGCAGGAGGCGAAAGAGGTGATCAAGAAACGCCAATGTATGAAAGCCCCTAACCCTGCAGCTAGAATAGAACTGGCAGAACTTTCTCAGTTAATCAACAAGAGTAAGACAGCTGACATAAGGAAGAATAATATGGATAGAATTGAACATGCTCTCAGGAACAGAGGAAGCCTAAAAGCAGTGAACAAGAAACAAGGAATAGGCAAGAATCAGATGTATGCGTTAAGAGACAAAGCCGGCAATATCATTGCTAATATGGATGAGATCGTTCAAGTGGCTGAGGAGTTGTATAGAAATTTATACAGTACCAGTAGCACCCACGACGATAATTGAAGAGAGAATAGCCCAGCGGAATTTGAAATCCGAGAAGTAACGCCGGAGGAAGTAAAGAAAGCCTTGAGAGCAATGCAAAGGGGGAAGGCAGCTGGGGAGGATCACGTAACAACAGATTTGTTGAAGGATGGTGGGCAGATTGTGCTAGAAAAACTGGCCACCCTGTACGCGCAATGTCTCATGACTTCGAGCGTACCGGATTCCTTTAAAAACGCTAACATAATCCTATTGTATAAGAAGGGGACGCCAAAGACTTGAAAAATTATAGAATGATCAGCTTACTGTCCGTTGCCAACAAAGTATTTGCTAAGGTAATTGCGAATAGAATCAGGAACACCTTACACTTCCGTCAACCTAAGGACGAGGCAGGATTCCGCAAAGGCTAGTCAACAATAGACCATATTCACACTATCAATCAGGTGATAGACAAATGGGCGGAATATAACCAACCCTTATATACAGCTTTCATTGATGAAGAGAAAGCGTTTGATTCAGTCGAAACCTCAACAGTCATGGAGGCATTGCGGTATCAGCGTGTAGACGAGCCGTATGTAAAAATGTAGACGAGCCGTATGTAAAGCGGCTCCTCAGCCAGCGTAGTCCTCCATAAAGAAAGCAACAAAATCCCAATAAAGAAAGGCGTCAGGAAGGAAATACGATCTCTCCTATGGTATTCACAGCGTATTTACAGGAGGTATTCAGAGACCTGCATTGGGAAGAATTGGGGATAAGAGTTAATGGAGAATACCTTAGTAACTTGGGATTCGCTGATGACATTGCCTTGCTTAGTAACTCACGGGACCAATTGCAGTGCATGCTCATTGACCTGGAGAGCAAAGCCGAAGGGTGGGTTTAGATATTAAACTGCAGAAAACTAATCTAATGTTTAACAGTCTCGGAAGAGAACAGCAGTTTACGATAGGTAGCGAGGCACAGGAAGTAGTGAGGGAATGCATCTACTTAGGACAGGTAGTGACTCCAGATCCAGATCATGAGACTGAAATAATCAGAAGAATAAGAATGGGCTGGGGTGCGTTTGGCAAAAGTATATAACAGCTGTGTCTTACCGGTCCTCAGGTACGGTGCAGAAACCTGGAGGGTGACGAAAAGGCTTCTACTTAAATTGAGGACGATGCAACGAGCTATGGAAAGAACAATGATAGGTGTAACGTTCAGGGATAAGAAAATAGAAGATTGTGTGAGGGAACAAACGCGAGTTAATGATATCTTAGTTGAAATCAAGAAAATGAAATGGGCATGGGCAGGACATGTAATGAGGAGGGAAGATAACCGATGTTCTTTAAGGGTTGCAGACTGGATTCCAAGGGAAAAGAAGCGTAGTAGGGGGCGGCAGAAAGTTAGCTGGGTGGATGAAATTAAGAAGTTTGTGGGGACATGGCCAGAATTAGTACATAATCGGGTAGCTGGAGAAGTATGGGAGAAGCCTTTGCCCTGCAGTGGGCGTAACCAGGCTGATGATGATGATGATGATGATGATATATAGTGACCTATACTAGGTTTTGCGAAGTAGTACATCCGATGGTTTGTTTCGAATGCTGTTACATTCGTACAGTAGCCCGATGCCCTGACCAGTGGACCTCGGACTACCCAGAGAGCCAGGCGGAATAACGGTTGGAGTTAATGATGCAAATATACAATCATAGAGAGGTTGATAAATATATACATAGCTAGATGAATAGCTATTTGAATGATATCACACTAAAATACCGTAGTTCAAGACGCTTGGCTAAATTTTCAAGAATTTGAATGTGCTACGATTCCTAGGGCAATTCACGCAATTTCCGTGGACTAACTGTCCATCTACCTAGAGGGAGCTGCATATTTCGCGTAATGTCTTCGAAAACAGAATTTTCGCTTACCGCAGCAAGGCTCTTTCTAGAATTTTCTAAAAACCTCGCATTTTTGAGCCTACGTCGTACATTGTAACACGTGGTACAGTTAATTGCCGGGTTTTTAGGAATAAATTACAAATTTGCCTTCCTTTGTGAGGATGGGAGCTCTAGCCAAGATGGTGCAAGCACAAACTTGTGTAAGAACATGAGGCAGCCCTCCCTCGAGCACTGTGTTCTTCAGCTCTCGGTAGACATGGACACAAGTTTATGCTTGCGCCGCCGCTACAGCAGCTGGAATCCAGGTAAAGGAAAGCAAATTTGCATTTTTTAAAGTGCCAAATCTTCCCGACTGCTTTGAGCCCTTGTGTGACGCCACACGCACGCCTTAGCAGAGCAACCTAGGAGTCGTGGAGAAAGGGCTGTGACAGGCGTTCACTCATTGTCCGCCAAATCTCGACAACCAATCATAACATTCTCAGTGAAAACAGTGCCTGAGCAACACAGCGATTTCACTTGTGCCCCCGCATGCGACAGCAGAATATGCAGCACAGCTGCCTAATTGAACTTCAATTGATCCCTCAGGCGTGGACGCTGCCAGTACGTGTCGCGTGTAAACGAAGTCAAATCTTGCCTAACAAGCGCATCGACATGGCCCTTTGTAGTAAAAGAGTGTTCATTTGTGTTGCCGAAGTGGCCTCACTTTCAATGTCTTCTACGGACGAGAAAAGCCTAGAAAAATCGAAATTCATGAGAAGCGGCATGATCTCGCCGAAGCTTTCAGGCTGGCGCGGGCATCTTTTTTAGAGCTACTGTTTCTTTTTATAAATTTTTTTTACAAATCCGCAAGGCGAATTCACCTCATATACAGGAATAAATTTGACGTTTTTGTGAACTATACGCTATAAGAAAGAATTAGCTGTGAAAATGTTGTAATTGTTACCTTTGGTTGAAGCGCATTGTAGAAGATTTATGTTACCAATATATCCACGCATTGATAATCAGTTGTCACGCAATATATCTAGAACCGCTTTTCGAGTGCCACCACACACGTACGCAGTAACACTGGATCAATTCTGTACTAATTATTCTTGTAAAAATTAGATGCGGCAGATAAAAAGCCTGCATAATGTTAAAAATTTTGCGTTATTTGCGACCATTCCTAATGCTTCAAATATTCTCTATTACGCTGCTCACAAATAAATGTTCTTTTTTCTAGTTAACCTATTTTAAACGCCGCTGTGCTATATATGTGTGTAACTTTTGGCTAGCCTTTAGTGCATTTTTTTTGCCATAATTTTTCGTGCATGTTAATTTATTATTATTTCGTGAAGTGGATGCATCGATATCGTAGATATGGCGACGAGCTGATGAATGCCAAACTGTATATGTTCCTTACAACTCATGATAGAGCAGTAGTAGTAGTAGATGAAGATAGCGTCACTGTGCCGCGACTGACGTCGCGGCACAGAGACGCCACCTTGATCTTGTACTATAGAAACGCGTTCACACGTTTTGATTTACCTGGGTATGATATATATTTCACAAGAAATAGAGACATAAATTTGCCTAAAAGTTTATGTCGATGTTAATCACTCGACACGTATAGAATTTTTATTATTTTCTTCAAACAGTTTTTGCAGAAAGCGTATCGTGATCCCGTCAACCGCATAGAAATGTTGACCCTTCTGGAATCAGGTGCGGTATCGGAATATATGTGCAAATCTGACGTCATGAAAGGACCGTATGCTCCAAACATATTTTTCGATAGATATTACATGGACAAAAAGGATTGGTATGTGATCAGCCTTTTGCGATACCAGACTTGTTAAATTTATTTCTCTGCCTATTTTCACGTCCTTCTGTTACAGGTCAGTAAAACACGCTACGGTAAACGTTACATTGAAATTGGATGGTAAAATGAACATCAGCGAAATGCACATTGAAGACAAAGGTATTAAATACTGCGTTTAATATGTGGCATGTTTTATGTGTTCTGGTTAGCTTAAAAAAGAGAAATATGTCATCTTATGTTTGTTTTGGCTAGTACCCTTAAGAATATTTACGGGGAACCAGGGCTTTTTATCATTCATCTGCTTGCCCCTTAGAGATCTGGGGTGCACAAAAGTAAAAAAAAAATAATGTTCTAAGTCCCCGCGCATTTTGGGAATCACGTTACGTAAAGGCTTTATCGCTGTTTTTCTATAACCACGATTGCAAATATATAAAGTTGTAGCGCTAGAACGTTTCCATAGCCCGTATGGCGGCAAGAGTATGAAAGCGATGGCGCAACGACGATGAACTGGCGACTATGGAACGACAATTTCGTCTCGACGACTAATCAACGCCCATATGACGAGGAACGCACAAAGATAACATTGTGAGGAAGGCAGAATAAGGATACAGGAATGAGGACACAGGAATGACTGTGACTTATTGATTTAATAGCTGTGACTTAATGACGATGAGTAAACGACCAGTACGACGTGCAGGCTGCTGTATGACCACGACGCAATAGTGGCGATGCAAAGACGAAGAATGGCGATGATGGCGTGAACACAGTGGGAAGAAGATTATGAAATGACGAGTATGGTATGATGACGGTGGCGTGACGACTACACTCTGAGGACAATTGGATTGCATCAACAATATGGCTACGATGGTTTGATGATGACGGCTTCACGATTACCGGATCACGAAGCTGAATGACGATGATGGTACAAGGAGAATGGCATCGCGACAATCATACAACCACGAATGCAGGAAGACGACTCTGCAACGACCACGCAACAGCTGAGAAGGCATAGTAAAGGTGCAGTGAATACGACAGAATGCCGAAGATAGAATGACCATGATGGTATGATGATGACAACGTCACGACTATGGAACGAAGAAAGAATGATGACGAGTAAACGTGTTTGACAACGACATTATGACGACAACGCGATGGTGATTATGCATTTATGACGATGGTATAATGACGATTGTAGGAAGATGATAGCACCCCGACAATAAAATGACGGTGAGTAGGTGACGGTGATGGCGTGACTACGATGTCATGACAATAGGATGACGAAGCTAGAATGACGAAGGTGGAAAGTGTACGATGGCATCAAAACGATGTGAAGACCGCGAATGCATAATAATGACAACTCCTACGACGCAATAACTACAATGTGATGCCAGCAATGACATGTTTTTATTATTTTTTAATGACTGCAGGCCCGTGATGGCCCACAGAAGAGTGGGTACATGAGCAACTGTACATGAGCAATGAGCAGGAACAAGAAATTTATCTAAATATTAGCAATGATTAACCTTCATGGAGAAAGTTTGGCATGATATCTCAATGAGAGATTGCCGACGGGAAAAGCAGTACTTGTGGACGCTAATGGTACCTAATGGCTGAAGAATTACTTGATTCAGCCTCGATGTGAGCTTAAAAGTTTCATGCAGATAATGAGATCTCGGTATTTCGAAGCGACCTCGGTATAAGTACTCGATAAATTTTAGCCTAGAAATGATTCGCGATTCTTAAAGTGGTTGCGAGTTCGCCTTCGTAAGTTAAACCCGAAATACTTGACCAGCTTGAGTAGTCTGAGGGTTGAAATCAGACGGCTACTTTTCCGGGCGTTTGATTTCAATAATTAAGAGATTTTATAGAAGCACCAGATTTATTCGTCGTATTCGAAGCTTGGCCCGATTAGTGTCTTTAAGCATTTAGTTTGACATGTACGATAATCTTACGCAATCTCTTTCAAGACAGACAGTTTTCCTTCAGCATTCTGAAATCTAGACTGACGGCACTATGATTAAGCCACATACACGTGCACCGGTTCCCTCTAATATTGGAAGAAGGCAACGCTTGTGCGCTGGCCATAACAGTATGAGACAGCAGTTGTAATGTTTCCGTTGACCTTTTCTTCACCAAATTTTGTGACCCCTGAGCGATTTCGAAATAGCAGAGTCACATTTACGAAGTCTAAATTACTGGCGCAAGCAAAAAAATACATAAAATTATAATGGGGTCGGAAAAAAACATTCATCCACCGAAACAGAAAGGTAAAAGATCAGAACACAGCTTTATTTACACACTCTTTGTAGCTTGAAAGTAAGGCCTTGTGCATGACAGTTTCTTTCGTTCATGAACCTGCCTTTACCTTGCGTATTTCAGCTATATGATTTGCAGATTTCATGTCCATTTTCTACGCATTGTCGATTATTTCTTGATAGCTCTTAATCGGCCGTTCTGTCCACTTCCTAATACAACGGGATGACTGATTAAAATGGAGCCGCACAAAATAAACGGCAAAATGAGCCCCTTTAGAATGTTTGTGCTCCTCCTTTCTTTGCCTTACATTAGGAAATTGAATTCATATTAAGGACTCAATTCTAAGTAATGCAATTTTCTTAGTTTGCTCAGAGTGCAAAGTGACTGTCCTACAAAGGCGTTTGTGCTGGTTCTTATCCCTGGGTGGAGGCAAATGGTAAACCGAATAGCTTTCTTTGGCTCTGTCAGCTGTTCTTACTGTATATTCCTGGCGGTGAGTTTTCGTTGATGGGATGTTGTCAGTCGAAGGCGTGAACAAAAGTGCTGGCGCAAAAGGCACGCACCTGTTAAGGGGTGCGCTTTATTCGGCCAATGCAAGACACAATAGTTCCTTAAGGCGGCCATGCTGTATATATTTACTACCGCTACACTTGTGCGAGTGAGCGGCGTTGCTGCTAATGGAATAACGCAAAAAAAACTACAAACGCTACGTAGTTTTTTGAGCTATCATTCAACTTGGTATCTAATATTACGAATTGGTGATGCACTTGTCTATTCGCTTGCACTCGCAATGATGGTCGATAGTTTCTGAAAGCTTTTTGTCTTCAACTAGGGAGAGTTTTCGTAATAAATGTTCTTTGAGCTTTTCGCCACATTTGATGAATTCTAGCGCGAAATTTTATATTCATCCTTCTTTGAATGTGTTTGCCGATGTCTAGTTAGAGTAGAAAGACAGGGAGACTAGTCACAAGGATACTAGCCACAAGACTAATCAGGGAGGTTAGCCTCATTTAGCCCTGTACTGTGGAAAGGCGACTGAAGAAGATTGAAGGAGAAGGAAGTGAGAAATCCACACTCTGCACAGTTTCACAGATAAGCGCTAATAACTGTGTTAGTCATACATGTTCGTGCATTTCAAGAAACACTGCAGTGCCTTCGTAGCCTTGCACATAGAAGACGCACAAGGCCACAGGCCCGATATGTTCTCCTGTAGAAAGGGCGTGCCACCGAATGTCACCGATGGCTATCCGAAGGGCACTCCCCTCATCTTCGTATGTGCGGCTGTCAGATAAGAGATGTGTGCTGCTTTCCTCAAGAGCAAATGTGTTGCAATTATTCCTGTCCGCAATTCATTTTAACAATGAGTATGTATTTGTAAAAGACACTCCGGTTTAGGGGCGCCACAGTAATATTTCTTCTTTTAGGTTAAAAGTCGGTAACAGTTGTAATTTCATATGAGGGTCCACGGCTCATATGCGCCGGTTGGTACCTCTTGTGTATTCCATTTTCTTAGTGTTATATTATAGGAAAAACCACTTAGGCGTCGATGCATCCGTTCTCGAGAGTGTATCGAGGTGCTTTCACATGCTCTATGTGCATCATGGGTGGCTATGTCGGCACATTCATTCCTAGGGGTGTTGCAGTACCCAGTCAGCCATGAAATGCAACGCCGTGGCTTCTGTGCACCGCTTGATGGTAGCGTAATCGGATCTCTGCTATGGATTGCCCATGTGGATTGCAGCGCAGATGTGATAAGAGTGGCAACAGGGCTGCCATTGAGCCACAGAATATGGCCCACTTATTTGGTTACTCTTGGTGCACATAAGGCACCGCACTGCGAATGGCAACAAGTTCAAAAGCTGCCCATGTTGTGACGGGAATAATGTCGACGGAATAGCTACCACACCAGTAGAGCTGGTTAAAGCGAAATAACCATCTGTATAAATCTGATCACGAATGGAGCAAAAATCCTGCAGTAGATGTAGAACAGCTTCAGTAAGGGCGCAAGATGACAAGTGTGCACCAAACTTGCACGCTAAGAAAAATTTAACCCTTTCGATTGTATTTTGTCGCCAAAAAATATTCTTCATCTGTCTTGCCCGCATTTACTTTCTTAAACGCTGCGAGCCCGCTACTTTTTGGTCACGAACGGCTGGCGTGTTACCAGCTTGACGCACCATTCTTGACAGGAAAGTAGCGAGCGCAGAGTTTTCAAGAGAGGAAACGCAAGCAAGGCGGTTCACGATAATTGTTTGGGGGCAAGATAATCCCCAAAGGTTTTAAACTTTTTAGAGTGTGTGGCTTCCCAAGTGACCACAAATAACGGAGGGAACTTGTAGCAAGCGTGTAGTCTGATGGAAAAGAGGATTGGTAGGACGGCACAGTGGCAGAAAGAGTTCTATCTGGTCCATTTTCCGAGGCAGAAACAAGGGGTTGAGACTGGAGTCGGGAAAGGTGCTCAACATTATTTCTATGGGTGTCGGTGGCGACTTAATATTGTTGGGGTGTTCCCTGGCAATAGCAATTGCTGCGTCTTTAGAAGCGCACCGCGGTAGTCGAACACATGCTCTAAGCGCTTGAGTGTGCATGTTCTCAAGTACGGCGAGGTTGATCTTTCTGGCGTTTGACAGCACAGGAGTGCTGTAACGCTATAAACCCATGAAGAGCGCTTTGTACAGTTGAAGCAGAGAACAAAACCGATGGCCCCCATGTTTTCCAGCGATGTCCTTGAAAAGGTGACTGTTCGAGTGGAGCCTGCGCCCCATGGATACATGGGGGCTCTAGCAGCGGTCGCGGTCAACAATGATCCCTAAAAATTGATGGGTTTTCTTGTGAAATATCGGCTGGCCATTATTAGGCATAGGGTATCCAGTCATTTATTTTCGCGCGCATTTTTTGATTAAACACCGAGGCATTGTCTCTGAAGATCAGCAGACGTCGTCGTTGCAGCCTTTTCTGACCTTGCGTGAACATCCAGGCGAGTTACTTCTGAAACCCAGACGCAGATGCGATCTCCGTAAGTTGACAGCGTAACTGTGGCAGGGATTCGGCCAGCCCTATAAAGCCAGGTTGAACAAAACAGCTCAAAACCCTACACTGTGGAACTCCAAGCCTGGTGTAGTGGTCAGTAGTTTGACCATCCTCGGTGAATACAAAACATATCTTTTGGATCAGGTAACTCGAAATCCCACGAAAATTGCTGCATCAAATTGCAGCAACCACGCGCGCATCAAAATGGCTTCATGGGAAACGTTATCATTACCGCCCCTCACATGTAAAGATAACGCTGTGCAGAGGCCTTCAGATGCTTTCTGTATTTAAAAGACGAAGGATGGATTATATGGCCTACCAAGGAACGGTCACGTAGGGAACCTGTAATCACGTCTGGATAAACATTGCCATGTTGGAGAAACCACTCGAGGCTGGTGAGGAACATCCTTTCCATCAACTTTCGAAGAGAGCTGGAGAGAGCAATAGGTCAATATGGTATCAATTCAAGAAGAGACTTTCCTTGCTTTAGGATTGGGGCAAGATGGCTACGCGTCCACTCAGAGGAAACAGCCACGTCACTCCATGAGACAGTGAGATGGCGCAGACGGATGCCTCGTGCTCCGTGGTCACAGTGGCGGAGAGCAGCTCACGCTACTTTGTCGTGTCCGGGCGAAGAGGAACGCCTGCAAGTCTGCAGTTCTTCCATGGAGAAAGTTCATCCGCACTTGCTTCACAAAAGCCGTATCAAACATGCACGTTACGACATTCTTGGTGGAGAGTCAGTAGCTTAAAGGGGGGGGGGGCATGGCTGAGAAGAAGAGCGGAGACCCTGGAGAGTGCGCCATACGTGGGAGAGAGCGTTACTTAGGGCGAAAGAGTTACAGAATGATCACCATCGTTCGTTATCTCATTTGTACATGCGACGACGTATTTTTTCCTGCGTGCGCCTGGCCTCTCTACGGTCTACTATCGGCTTTGTGTGTCGATGTTTCTTCACGGCGCACCATCGTACTGCACGAAGCTTTTCTATAGCAATGTCAAAGTCCGTGTGAATAGATGACTATGAGAAGCAGCGCGCATCGTGTCCGCAATCACAAGATGCATCCTACGTGCAAGCCCGCCCTTGTATTTGGTGTTCACACAGCCTTAAAATGTGGGCCCATAAATTGTTCGAGAGACCACAGGGAAAGAGGTACTGCTCAGACTATTGCTGGCAGCGTAACTGGACGAGAACAGAGATAGGCTGTAGAAAAAGTGAACACATATAATTCTGTTTGCCATGTACTATTACTGACCGAGCTTTTCACAGTGACAGAGAATTTTTAGTGGAGAGAGCAAAACGTCGGCACCGTGACGCCCTCTCTCCCTTATATGGCGGCTAACTAAATTCTCGTATCGTCTCCTACGTGTCATTCACACCTTCCGCACTGTGTATCTTTTTTCTTTTTGCCTCAAGAAGGTTGCGGAGTAAAAATTTACAGAGGTGCTTCACGAACACCAGCTGTGACCTGTTTAAGGGTTCCTGACCGTGGGCCAGCCTCTGGTGCAAGTTGTCCCTTTGGTTCTTAGCTCAGATGCCTATAAACACCTGTCACACCTTTCATCTGAACGAGGAATTGCAGTCGAGCTTTTAGAAAAAGTCGATATGTCAAGAGATGAGCCGCTCAGACAAGCGCACGTTTCTGAGACGTTGGAAGGACGGTCCCTGTCCTTCGGTAAAGTTAAACTCATGGTGCAAAGACTGTTCAATTATTGCACAGCTTTGGAAGGCGTTATGACTGTGGCACAGAAATATACGTCATGTTGATGTCCCGTATATCGCCTGTCGTTTTTCACTCAGCAGCTGTAAGCTAATATTATTACTATACAAGCTTGGTAGCTGCAAGTTTTACACATGTGATGCCGCCAGTTGAAGCGCTACGGTGAAGTGACTTCCCCAAGAATGGGAAAGCTCGCACATCTTTCAAAAAATTTTCGCCAAGTTTAAGCTAAGGTATGGTTCCTGCGCCGACGCGATTTGGAAAAGAGGGTACATCTCTTGCGAGGGTGTTGTTTCCAGGGTCAGTTCTAACAAAACCCGGCGGCATTGTTACATTAAACGTAATACTGTAGACGTGTTCCGCCGATAGAAGGAGTGACATTGAACACGTTTTCGTTTCCTTTCCTGTAAGCTTTCCGCATGGTCTTCAAAACATTCTCTCAAATCGTAGAACTTCTTGGATTATCCACTTTGACTGAATCTACTAATTCGAAGAAAGCGTCACATCTGTTAGCTTTAATGCCTAAGCTGTATAGAAAAAAGAAGAGGGCAAGTATTACTCGAGTCACGGTATATCTTGCAAGTTTGTACCAGAGCGCTAACCTTCATTGAGTAGGTTTCAACATTAGTTAGCTGTAAGAGCAAATACGTTTCTTGAAATTGATTGGATACATCATTTGTTAACCTGTAACAGCGGTACCCATTACAGATTAAAACTGAAGCTGTTGTCAATTCGAGATTACTTATTCATATACAGTTTTCTCAGAGAGCATCATTCTGATGTCATCACAGTAATTGTGCATTAGTTCCGCCTCCTGCTAACTCCTTACAGGAAACGTAAAGCATAAAAATACTGGGCTACTAAATTTGAGGGTTCGCATGCAGGTTACAAAGAAACAAATGTCGGCGTGATAGCTTCGTCAACATTGACATGTGTGCTTGTTTATTTTTCTTCAGTGACCGCTGCTCACTGGTTGAAAATATTAAACGTTATCGCTCAACGCAAGACCTACCTGCAAGATTTGTAACTTACGCAAAAGTTACCATTTATTCCATATTTTATGTATTTCCCCGCCGAAGGAAGTATTATCAAATTACGTGCACGGCACGAATTGTGTAGTAATTTACGGAAACCGTGTGGGCATAAGGGATGGAACTAGAGCCGTCGACGAGTGATGTATAAAAGCCGGCTCGCCTAGCCCGGTTATCAGACTTCAACGATCGCCAACAGTTTCCACCACTACCTTTGTGCTTTCAGTGTAGCCAGTTTATTGCGGGCACAAGCCCACGAAAAACTCAATTTATTCATTCATACATTAGCTGCTGTGTCCTTCACTGCCATTACTTCGGGACATTTGGTGGAGTTGCTAGTGCGTTCATGTATTGAACGGGCCTGCAAAGCCGTGATCAAAGTCCGAAACCAGACCACACCACCAACGTCAAGGACCAACGAGCTAGCCGTAGGCAACAAGGACTGGTAACGGAATGCCATCTTCATCTCGACAAGCCCGCAGAGATCCAAGCCGAGTCGCCGACCATGGCCGCCCCAGCACCACCCTCCTGTTGCAAGAACATTTGGAGCCAATGACCTTCCATGCGTCATCGACTGAAGACCATGACACCTGGCTGGGGACATACGAGAGGACCGAGATGCTCAAAAACTGGAGCGGCGTGTCAAGCTGCGCCGGATCTATTTTTTGTTGAGGGAAGACGAGCGGACCTTGTCCGAGAACAAAGAACACCCTGGTGACGTGAGATCTATTGCGTGAGAACTTTGTAAAGACCTTCACAGGAGTGCAACTACCGAATAGGAACATCGCGATCTTCACGGAGGAGATGACTCGCCTCTGGCGCTTCGCCAACCCCGACATGTCTCAAGAAAGGAAAGTGTGACTCTTTATGCGGGGTGTGAAAGAACAACTATTTATTCCGTCGTGGTTGCTTAGCGGCTTTGGTGTTTAGCTGCAAAGCAGCAGATCACGGGATTCCACTCCCGGCCATGGCGGCCGGGAGGAAAGTACAGAAGCAAAGTACGCGCCTACAAAAGATGATCTCACGACGGCATCTTCCAGCCACAAATCTAGATGGCGTATTCGTGATCTGGCGCACAGACCTAACTACAACGCAAGGCAAAGAACAACCGACTTGGACGTGCGTCTCGACGGCCAAACAGTCACAGCTTAAGTTGAAACAGGAGTGGTCTACATCGTCATGAGTGGAACCATCGCCTCCCAGTTGAGAAAATATAAGACTGAATAAGACTGAGGAAGGCCTTTGAATGTCGACCGCTGGAGGACACTTGATAACGTCGACTGACATCCACCAGGCAAGAATAGCCATTCATGACCGCACCTACGCGGCCAATTTCGTTATGCTTGAACAGTGTTCACGGGAAGTCATTATTGGCATGGGCTTCCTGATCTAACATGGAGCAATCGTCGATGTGCCGTCGAATTCAATAACGCTGTCCAAAAATCAAGCGATACCGCCGGTGGGATCTCATGGTCACTATGACTCGAGTGTGCTTGAAGATTAAACGAGCAGGCCCCCTCGATCCAGCATTGTCATTTGCCTCAGCACCGAAGCACCTGCCGACATAAAAAGCGTCATCATAACGATCAGTGTCTACTGCTCGAACTTAAAACTTGCGTCGCAAGAAGGATTGCTTCACTGCACCTCGGAAAATGAAAGTGATCTTGACAAGTTTCAGCCAGGAGTTCAAGAACGTCAACTAGGGTACGACGATCGCATACATCGAAGAAGCTGTGGAAACCAGCAATTCAATTGTCCGCTCGAATCCTGTAGAATCTATCCAGACCGCCGTAGTACCCGAACAGCACTTAGTCATAAATGCAAATCTCTCCCTGTGTATGCAGCAACAGCTCACAAGATTTCTCTGACAATAGAAAGACTGCTTTTCGACGCCATCGAAGATTCGTTGGCGTCGATGGCACTAGCTGCAAAGCATCTCGCAATAACCGAATAGTGCGGTCGACCACTCCGCCAGAGCCCTTACCGAGCATCGACGCGAGAATGTGAAGCTATAGGGAAATAAGTAGAGGAAATTCTGCGCGTCGACATTATCCAGCCATCGAGAAGCCCGTGCTCGTCTTCTGAAGTCTTGGGGAAGAAAGAGCATACAAACCTACGTTTATGCGTCCATTATTGTCGACTGAACAAGATCACAAACTAGGATGTATGCCACTTCCCATAATTAGACGACACATTACAGGCACTCTCCAAAACTAAATGTTGCTCTTCGATGGATCTCAAGACTGGATACTGGCAAGCAGAAGTCGCTAAGAGGGATCGCTGGGAAACCACGATGATGACGCCAGCCGCCCTCTTTGAGTTCAAGGTGATGCCATTTGGACTGTGTTGTGCGCCTGCAACGTTCCCGTGATTGGTGGACACTGTGTTAGCGGCGTCGTCGTCTTAGCAGGAAATTTGGATGAACCTCTTAGGCGGCTTCAGAGGCTATCAGGGGCAACCAAGTCATCTGGACTGATCCTGAAGCCGGAAAAGGGCCGTTTCGCCCACGAATAACTTCTAATCCTAGGCCACGTCATCAGCAAGTGGGGAGTCCTTCCCGACCTGAAGACAGCAGTTGTAATGGCTAAATTTCCGCCGCCCGTCTGCAAGAACGTAACGCACTGAGTCCTTGGCTTGTGTTCCTATAACAGGCGCCTAGTAAGGTACTTTCTTTCAAGAACTGCGGAGCCATTAACACATCTCACGATATCTCAACTCGACTTCAAATGGGAAACACAGCAGGAAGACGCGTTTCAGGAGCAGACACGAAGGATCCAGTTACAACCGCTGCTTTGACACTTCCACGAAAACGCATACAGAAATACATACCGACGCAAGAACGTAGGCCTCGGTGCTTAGCTTGTTGAAAGGAAAGATGGAGGTAAAGCACAATAGCTTACGCTAGCTGGTCACTGTTCAAAGCAGAACATATTTATTCCTCGATGGAGAAAGGCTGCCTGGCGATCATTTGCGCTACGGTGAAATTTCGGTCTTATATACATGGCAGGCACTTCAGTGGGGTAAACGACTTCCACGCATTGCGTTTGCTGGCAAACTCGAAGGACCCTTCCTGCCGGCTAGCACGATGAAATCTCAGACTCGGGGAATTAGACATCACCGTAGTCTATATATCCGGCGGGAAGCATTCTGATGACTGTCTGTCACGCGCCCCTACAGACCCGCCACCGCAAGGCGAACTCTGTGATCGCGCCTTCCTAGGAACAATAAGTACAGACGACTTCGCCGAGCAGCAGTGAATGAACCTATAGCTAGAAGACATGCTGAGTACCTGAAATGACATACCCACTTGATCGCGAGGGTATTAGGCACAGATTGCCGTTTTCATTATGAAACGACGTCCTGGTGACGGACCTTCCCTAGCCCGCACAAACTACCTCCTCGTTGTGCCCGCCGCCCTCTAGTCAGACGTCCTGCCTACCCTGCACGATGATCAGACAGGCGGATAACTTGGGCTTTCCCGTGCATTCGCAAAAATAAAAGAGAAGTATTATCGGCCACGTCTATCCGCCGCCGTAGCCTGTTACGTCAAGACATGCCGTGACTGCCAACGAGGCGAGACACCGCCGACAAGGCCAACGGGATTACTACAGCCGATCGAGCCTCTTTGCTGACGGTGTCGGCAGATAGGATGGATTTGTTGGGACCCTTTCCGAAGTGAATTAAATTATTGGGTTTTACGTGCCAAAACCACTTTCTTATTATAAGGCACGTCGTAGTGGAGGACTCTGGAAATTTTGACCAACTGGATTCTTTAACGTGCACTTAAATCTATGCACCCGGGTGTTTGCGCATTTCGCCCCCATCGAAATGCGGCTGCCATGGCCGAGATTTGATCACGCGACCTCATGCACAGCAGCCCAACACTATAGCCACTGAGGAACCACGGCGGGTCCTTTCGAAGTGAAAATCCGAAAATCAGTCGATCGTGGATACGGACTACATCACCCGCTTCACTGAAACGATAGCTTTGCCCAAAGGTAGTTCCTCTGAAGTGACGAAATTTTTCAGCGAGAACATCCTGCTGCGGAGCGGTGCCAAGACAGTCCTTTTGGGGCTGTGTTATTTAAAGTCACTGCTACGTGACAATATCTTCTGACACTTAAAAAAATTCATTCGGAAGAAGTATAAAAAACTGGTACCATACAGGAAAGATGGCATTGCGATTTTTAACGAAGGCAATGCTACCACAGTGTCCTGGAAAAGAGCGGTAGTAAGCGACTGCATCCGAAGTAAACATGACACCATTTGTGTATCTCTGAAGTGGTCACAGTTTCTTACAGCTAAACGGAAACTATTCCGGTTAAAACGCGCCACCTTGGGCAACGAAAGTTGCTTAAATTTTGAGAAACACGACGACGTTGCAAACGTGTGAACACACAGTAAGCTCGTATAACATGGCTTTATCTATTCATTTCAACTGGCACTTTTGACGCCTGTTATCAGTTCACTCAGTAATAAAATATCTTACTACCCTTTCCATCACGAAGGGTAGCTTTGGGATCAACAGAAATTCATTTTTCAAACGAGGCACCAGGACATGAACAAAAAAAGAAGATCTCAAATAATTATCAACAATTCGGCTCCCCCAGATGAGCCTTGATCAAATGTGAACATTTCTCCCATAGGGGAGGCGTAAGGTTAACAACGATTCTGAATCCCTTTTTTTGGGTTGGTGTCCTGAACCCTTCTTTGTAAAAGCGTCATACCAATCAGGCGGGCTTCAGACAAGCATTCGACTTCATTGACTTGTATATGTCCTGTAGTAGCAAATACGTCAGACAATTTGCAGCATACATCAATGTTTCGATTGCCCATTAGTAGACGAACTATCACCTGATCAGTGATTACTTTGCGCCCCTTAAGTATACAAAATTACGCAGGCGAAAAAAATGTTATTCTAGGAATTAGAATATACAAGCCTTCTTTGATGATTCTGCGCTCATTTCATAGAAAGTATATTGCATCGGAAACTATTGCCCATATATAACTAGAAATGTGCTTAAAATATTTCCCTCCCATGATGTTATTCATAAAGAGGTCGTAAACGTGTGGCATTTGGTACTATGATTGTTCCACATTTTCTGTTTCCCCCAGAACATGAAGTTTGGCATCGTGTCGAAAATCTAACTTACATGGACAAACCAGCACTATGTGGTGTATTCAAAACAAGGCCATATGCTTCCAAAGGTAAGAACGGAGGTGAAAAATCACGTATTTGTCTCCAAAGATACAATATGAAGCTGTAGGAATCTAGGAAACAGTATAGCAACAATCCATACCAACATAGAAGCTCGAAATTGACAATTAGGGAAAATATATGTGACTTTGAGCTGGTACAATTTGTATACGTCTAACGACTATTAGTACGGCTTCATATCTTACACGGCATCGCTAAATTACGACTGCCTTTAAGTGGCTTTCAACACGTACCCGTATGAGGTGACAGCTGCCTGCTAGAAGTGTCGTCTTTCTAACAATTATTTCGGAAATGCGACCCGTCTCCGCTGTGCCCAGCCTAGCCAACAATGACAGCGTGTTCTATTTCTCGCTCGCTATTCAAGCGGCAGAAGTTGCGCGCTATCGACGGTGGAACTTCAGGTAATGATGCTGTTAAAAAAATGGGCATGAACGTCTAATAGTCGTCATTCACATACTTTCGGTTCAGATGTCTCCATAACACATAAACCGGCAATGATGGCATGAGAAGGTATATGCATTCAAAGGACCTTATTTTATGAAACTAAAGCTTCTTTACATTTTTAGAAGAACATGGCAAGTAAATCCAAGCAGTCTTCCTTGTTTCAATAGCGTGTGGTAGTTTTTATATCTCCTATAAATCGAGGAATGTTACGCAATACAATTTTTCCTTTGCCAGTGATATACCATCCCCATCCTGAACTTCAAGGCGTCGGGTCCTTTCTGAACATTATTATGCCACCTCTCGGCGCGCTCGCGCTGTTTCCACTAAGCGTGCAAATCATCCGCCATCACTTGCTGATAATAACACAATCTTGTTCACCGAACGCATGCTCTCGAGCAGCACGATACCACAGGGCAAACGCTCTGCCGCGTGCCTTTCTTTCATATTTTTCTAGCTTATTTGCAACCTGCAAAAAAAACTACGTGAGACGTATTGTACAGCTATAACGCGATCGGTGGTTTATGAAGGTGCGCTTCAAATCTGCGTATCACAATTGGGGTCCTCACGCAAAAATAACAAGTTGGACAATTAAACATAAATAATGAGTGAGTTATGGGGGAAACAGAAAAAAAATGCCTGACAGATGATAGGCCAATTCGAATAGTATGCGCTCAGTGCAACTTTCTTCCGGCGCATCTCTTACTTTTAAAATCTGGCTCAAATTACGTGGGACACCCTGTATATTTCTAGGCATTCTGTTCCCTAATCCGCACTCCGGCGCATGGTTACGATTGCTTTGATGACTAGAATTTTTTTTAGGACTAGCTACTCAGCTGGAAGCTGCTCCTTTTACGACGGGGAACCTGGACCGAAGCTAAGAGGCTAGCCATGGCCGTCTGGAGTAGACAGCGATAAGACGCACTTCAAACGGCTCGCAGTTTTCGTTTGCCTACTGAGCTTCACTAATGCGGTGTTTGACTACTGGCCTAGCTAAATTCGAGGCTTTTTAGTAACAAATGGTAGATTACCGTATATATATACGGTAATCTGCGGTAATATATATATATATATATATATATATATATATATATATATATATATATATATATATATATATACGGTAATACGGTGTATATACGGACGTATATACACCGTATATACGTCCGCAAGTAGCAATGAATAAACTGAGAAGTGACGTCATTTTATAACACCACGATGCTACTTCGCCTAATATAAACGTGTACACCTCCTTCTTAAATTGTGTTGTGTAGGTGGGATGGTGGACAGACCAGGTCATGCAAAAAAATAGTAAAACTCGCTGATCATGAAATGAGAAGCTTACGCGAAAATAGATGCAACCTCAACTTCACTGGACACTTCAGAGCACAGTATACAATGGATGAAGTTACTTACTTGTACAAGCTCAAAATACAATAAGTTTCTATGATGTTTTGATGCTACTAGATTCGAATAAGGCCATGCTTCGCAAGAACGGAGGGAACATGCACGCCTTGCACAATTTAAATTTGGGACTGCTCTGCACCATCGAAACAATAGTATGTTCAACTAATGAGACCAGTTTCTAGCACTAGCATCATATACCCTCCGCTTTTTTCCACTTCAGATCTGCATCAAAGTTGCGATATGCGGATATTGAGAACGAACCCTGACTATGTTGTGGTATACAGAGAATGTCTTGAAGCATTTCGAGACATATGCAACAAGAACGACAGCCTCTATGTTCACCCCAAAAACGGCTCTTGCATCCACATACTCAAGTGCAACTTGAAAGAAGCTTTTGGTAACCTAGAAATCGGTCAAGTGTTGAAGTCTATCTGCAACACATCCTTACCGGAACCAATTTACGTTGGATAGTTGTTGCGTGTGCTGATCTCGATAAAATAAAATTAGGGTTTTTTTCGAATTTGTGAATACCGAGAAAGTTACCGCTATCATACCTATGGATGCACCAGGCATAAGTTTACTTCCTAACAGGTATGTATCCTGCTCAGTAAGAACCCTTACACTGGATTCCCCAAATCGAGAGATAAGGTTTACCCCTTGTCCTTCGTAATTCTATGACACCAAGGGAAAACAAAAGAGAGAAACAAAGATATTGTTTAATCGCCCACCTAACGTAGCCGATTAGAGTAGCTAAATGTAATTGTTATATAACGCGGAAAAGTCCTGATTACGCTTTATTTAAAACAGTGCTTACAAACGTGGATTTGACGCCACCATTTGCAAAATTATTTCGCCCGTGAATAAAAAGGACTACTTCATGCAGCCAAACAAGGGATACGCAGAGATCTGGTCAATAAAGGAGATACGTGCAATCGAAAAAAAAATAAGTGACACCTGGTGAACGTTGAGATGTTAATAAAGAAATTGCAAAAAGAAATACGTCGCCAAAACACACTCTTCTGATAGGTACGCCTTGATATAAAATGGGGCGATATCAAAATTTGTGATATTATTTTCGGGGGTTCTTTGTAAAGCCACAAATATATAAAATAAGTGTACAAAATAGAACTGCAGATATTTTAGAAAAATAGTTTTGCTTGTTGGAGCATATTCAACATGCAAAAAAAAAAGAATTGACTCATCTACAGAGCTCACAAAAACGATTCAGGAGAACTAAAATTTAGCAAATTAGCTATCAGCCGCCTCCTCATTCCTGCTTGTGACAAATTTTCCGGTTGGGTAGATCACAATTATTTTTCTAGCTTCTTTTGAAGCCTCAGTACTGCAGTGGTAGACCGTCTCATTCAGCATACGGTTAATTCTAGCAATAGTTTTGCTATGTAAATGTAATATTTTATTTTAAGTAGTTTCAAAACAGCAAGTGTTCCGTTCTTTACATTGCTGAAATAAGAGACAACATGCAACAAACTAGAGTATTGGAAGGCATGTAATAGTCTATCTGGTTGCCCTTTGCCAACTCGGGCCCATGAAACACTAATTTAGGTCAAGACAATGTTTTACATGGTGGCAAGAGTTATAATTGTTTTCTTCTTGCGCATACCCTTATTTCCAAATACCGTAACTACCATGCACATTAAATACACATGTCAGCGCACTTCCTGAAGCAGCCCCGTTGTCGATTCCTACGCGCACGGTGACTTCGTGTAGGGATTCCGCACGAACTTTCGTTTCCTCTCACTCTGATCTTCGCCGTACTGTAACTAAAAGTATAGATGCGAACACTAAAGTATATAAGAGCAACGAAAAAAATCACTATGACTTACTAACAAAAGGCCACGATAGTGTAAACAGCATGATTTATACGTAGTGCGTCCTCCGTGTGTTTTTAGAAACATGCGGCTGGAAATATGCTGCAAATAAGTTTGAACCATTATGACATCTTAGAACAGCATTGACGCTGAAAAAAATTTACTACAGAATTTTTAAGATAGCTAAGTTAAACATAAAACTACTACCTTCAGTTTCAGTTTCACAGTCACTGGGTAGGGTTTGGAATGTTTCTGCGCATATTGGGAAGAGACAACGAAGGAAACAAGTTTTGATTCAAAATATTGTCTTATGAAACGCACATCTAATAACTGAACAAAGCACAAAAAACGTGTTTTCAACTCGAGCCATATGCTATCCAGTCTATCAAAGAACGTGCAGGCGCACTCTGCTGGTAACTTTTTTAGTGTAGCCAAAAAAGCTGCTAGTAATTTCAACGACATTGCTCTCGCTGGTCAGTCGAGAGGTAACTAATGGGTGCAAAATAGTCTATTGATAAGTAGGAAACGCGTTTCCTTCTTATTATAACCATTCAAAATGTACCTCCTCGCGGAGGAGGGGGCGGTGCGCATACGTTAGTATCACTTATTGTTGCCCTCTTATGGTGTGGCTATATATACAATGTGTCCCAGCTAACTTTAGCCAGAATTCAAAATAATGCATTTGCCACGTAGTTGGAAAGAACAACGATAACGTTGTTTACCGTCGCTCGAAGATACTCAAGGTATAATTTTCAATCCGCCTAATTATATAATTAATCTTAATAAATAAATCCACCACAAAATCATAATTACATGAAAACTTGAGTGATAAATATGTAGAGCGACATGAAAAATTCCCGACACCGCTTGCTGTTGCTCAATACTTGCAACCTAAAAGTGTCACGTACAATCAGCGTTTCTACAACCAAAATCAAAATATGGGAGTCGCAGTACATCGAGACAACGTAAAGAGTTCGTGATGGAAAAGGTAAAAACACTGACCCTAGCTTTAGGGGACTACATGTATCAAGAGGGTGTCTGAAGAAACAGCAAGCTGAGTTCTATGAACCTTCTTGCGATTGCAGAGCAAGCTTTGAAAGAAACGGACCAGAAGCTGCAAGAGAAAGCCTTAGGAGGTGGGGAAAGCAAATAGCTGCTGCAGTCTGCCTTCCCGGTTCCTCGCAATTCTCATTGAAGGTCAATAATCTGCAAGCCTACATGTTCGTCTCCGAAGAAAGAAATGAAACACATCTAGAAGCTGCAACTGAACAGGCTGCACTAGTCAACAGCAGCGATCTGTTGAGGGTGGTGCTTCCACAAGCTGAGCCCCAAGCTCCCATATAACAATTAAAATATCACGTCACTTCTGTATGGCAAGGTACAGAGGGTTTTCGTAGCCGGACAAGCCGAAAATACTTGAACTTCACATGCTCTGCGTCAGCAGGTACTTGGAGTTTTCTGACACCACGTACCCGAGGACACGAGGTTTAGACCTTCCAGCGTCTAACCGTGCGCGGCTTAGCCGTGCCCGATGAAAAGGGGATCCAGGGGTTTGAGCCAATGCCGTCTGTTTGGACCTCTATGGCGCTTCGGTGGCGGCGACACCCCTTTGGCCTTGGCATCACGCAGACGGAGCCCCCGGACTGACCCACACGGGGGAAATCGGTACTTGCCTTTTCCTATCCTCCTCGCCAAACTTCGTCCTCTCTCTAGCCTTTTCATCTTTCCTGTCTTCTTTTCACTTCTTCTTACTTCTGAGTTTCATGTCAGCAATTGTTAACCCTGTGTGATCAACCTATCTAGGCAATGTCATATTCGGTTATAGTGGTAACATACCGCTGGCGTTTGCAAGACATGTTCCACATCTCCTGCAGCGTCCGCTTGCAGGACTCCATAGTGGGTGGCTGGCATTGCTGCCGAAATCTCCGCATATCCTTATGACTAGCTCCTTCCCCAACTACTTGATCGCCTTGAAGATGAGGGCGAAGCGATGAAGTGTTCCAGTTTTTCGGATGGCGAAAATAATCTTTCTCTCGTTTCCACGTCATTTATTCTGAAAAAGGAGATAAACAATTGCGAACAATCTCGCCATTCTTTGTATCGAATTCTCTTACCGAAGGCTATGGTCCAGGTTATCAAGCGTCGAGCATCTGTAGCGGTGACCTACTCTTTGAGTTCTGCGATCAGAAGCAATTTGAGAAACTGCCTAAACTTGTATCATTTGGGGAGACCCAAGTAGTAGTAATCCCGCACTGCACATTGAACACCACCCGCGGCGTTGTCTCGGACGATGATTTGCTGGAGCTCCCTGAGGCTGAATTCTTGGAGGGCTTTAATGAACAGAATTTTATAGATGTCAAAAGAATAAAGAGTAGGCGAGATGGCAAAGAAATCCAAACCAAGCACTTGACAATCACCTTCAGTTCAAGTGTCCTACCCGAGCCAATCGAGGCAGGGTACATCAAGCTCCCTGTTAGGCCATACGTGCCCAATACCCTAAGATGTTTCAAATGCCAACGACCCACCTGCCAAAAAGAGGAAAGGAAAGGGAGGGACCGTTACGCCAATTTTGTGCGGAAGTGGCACGTTCGGAGAGCCTCCCAAAAAGTACAAGAAACGGAGGACTCGTTTGGACAAGCGTGTATGAAGCCGGAAAGTTCAGCCACCGTACCGGTAAAAGTAACCTATGGCTCTTTGGTTAGGTCAGCACAAGTGGCGAAGAAAAGGCGCTGTCCCAAGAGCTGAAATGCGGACGCGTTCAAGGCGTCCAGAATCAAACCTGCGAAGCGCCATGGTGACAGCGGCAAATCCACGAGCGTAGGAGGGTAATTCCCAAGTTCAGGCACTTGCGCAGATCGGGTATCGACATGACGCATCGGAAAAAGGAGAGTCGCGGCAGAAAGAAAGGAAACTGCCAAACACCTAAGGGAAGAGTGCGCGTGCGGGTCTGTGAATGTACCCTTCTGTCAGTACTTGGATGCTGCTGTTCTAAAGTTGCAGTTACGACATGCGCCAGGTAAATTAGCAGCTTTTGCACTATTCGCTTCTACACCTCACCAGAACCCTGGAATTCGCCACCCCGTTGAGCGCATCGCAAAGGCTACGTTTGAGGCCCGCAATGGAAATCGGAAAGACGCGTTGCCAAAATGATTTTGTGGTTTTGTATTCATTTGGTATTTAACTTAGTTGCGCGTTGAACAATTGAGAAGCGTAAGGAAGAGCACAAAATATTTGTTAGGTTGTTAGCCTATTTGGCTGCGGTGAGATCCACAACTTCAAGTAGGAAGATCCTACACGCGACGAAACATCTAGGAATGTAAGCCAAACATTGCTACACATAGTTTGGAAGGTCACCCCTTGGTTCATAAGTCATGCTTTTGTGGGAGTTCATAACGAGTCGTGTTTCGTGGCATACATTTTGTAGATTGACTTCAGAAGGTTACATTTCTACAGCGATAATAATTTTTGAACGTTTAAGCTATAGCAGCTTTTCGTAGACAGAGGGCATCGTTCGTACTTTCTGCACGGGGAATGCCAATTTTTGATTTTTGTGTGTTGGTTACTTTCACGAAAATATGGCGCTTGAACGCTCGAGATAGGAAGGCGTCATTGTTTCCCTTTTCTTTAAAGACACGGAAATCTAGACTAAAAACATCACTCTAATCTTGATTGCCAGTTTTTTTTTGGATAGTTCGCGCGATTGTTTTGAAACATTGTTTTTTATAGGTCAGATTTTGTTATTTATTCTAATCACACTACGTCGTATCATGTAAAGGAATGTTAAACAAAGACGGCCACCTGCTTGAATTGAGCCTACCTTTACAATAGAACACATGAGAAGTGTGCTCGAGGAAAGCGCAGTAACTCAAGCCTTCTGAGCTACTTTAGGAACGTGATCAGGGTTCTAGGTGGTTCCCTTTTTTTGGCATTTCGTATCATGTAATGATTATGTAGCTCCCTTGTGCTCTGTGTTAGGAGTATGAATTAATCAAGGCCAGTTATTTTTCGTCTTCCTCATCAGCGGGAGCTCCAATTCATGATTATTTAGATTCATTACGCAAGCCACATGCTTGTCCATCTGCGAAGACATGTAATAGGAAGATTCTTGATGCATGTCGAGAGCAAGGTAAACCTTGTGTTTCAAAATTTTCATTTAGGTAGCGGGTTGTCAGGTTTTCGAAATTTGTGGTATAGCGATGTGTGTGGCTTGCATGTGGTGCTTGCTGTATTGTGTGTGGCTGATAAAGGTCTCTGCTGGAGCTTCTCATCGTGTATCTATGCAATTTAGTCAAAGCCGACCTATCAGTAGGTTTTTAGCCAGAAGCTATTCATTCTCAGTAGCTGCCAGCCCGTGGCATTGAGCAATGTAGGTATCATGCCGGCTGTACTGCATCAAACAACTCGACCTCCTGATGCACCATATGGCGGCGGGGGTGCTGTTGTGTCTGACGATCCCTCAGAATAAAGGATGCTTCACCGCCAGACAAGCGGTTATCACGGGAGCTGATTACGCTCACCGTTCACTCAAGAGAGCTCAATCTGCGTTACCTGAGTCTTACGGAAATGCAGACAGGTTCCACATCTTTGGGTTTTCCAGTGCCTAGAAATGACAGCTGGCTTTAGGGCAACAACCTAGCCCGCTCCTGACAGTCACGAAGAGGCGAATGATTGATGAAAGGGTCTTTGTTGGGAACTCAAGGGGAAAGTCGTGGATGGTCGGATCAGTTTGACACAGGGTTGCCTCGGATTGTGCAACGCGGGAGACACATGGGACGTTGGGGTGGTTAACAAATCGGCACTGGTGATTGGCCAATGAATGCCCTCGACAAGGGAAAGGAGATAAACGACATGAGTGATTGTTCTACGCCTTCACATTCTTCAACGCTTCACAGTCTATAGCAGTGATTTCTCGCGCTTAGCGCATTTTTCGCTTCCTACATCAGGCATTATCCAGATCCGATCATTCTCACCAGCTCAGATGTAAGAGTTGCAGTGCCACGTATGACTAAGCCCGCAGTTGCCCAGGTTATGTCAGTGTACTGTCCTTGTTCAATGGAGGGTATGACTGTTGGGATAATACTGGGTCTGCTGTGTCTGCGTTGTCACGGTGGCGTCGCCTTAGCAGCGCGACTTGACATCTCCAACGGGAACGGCATGCATTCGCATACCCTCCAGTGAGTATTCTTTAGCAATAAAGCCACATTTACAGATGTTAAAGCCACGCGAAGTAAGCTGCAGTGCAGTAGGTGGCGTTGGGACAGAGGCAGATTGATGCAAACACGACTTCTTTCCCCTACGCTACACTACATCGCCCTACCACAACTTCCCGATCACAAGTGCAATATGTTTGCAAAACGTCTGTGCAAACAAAGATGGCCGCTTGGGCCTGCAACACTTGGTGCCTCTCTTCATCGTGCCTGACGTGATTTCGTCGATTGTAAGTAGTCTTTTAAACAATGTATGCCAGTCGTTGTGCCACTGCATTCCTGGAGCAGCCGGACGACGGGTTGCACCTAGTTTGGTTGTGCATGTGCTCGAGCTACACCACTTCCGCGGCCGAGCATGTGAAATAAAAGTCAGTGTACCAGTTATGAGGGATGAAAGCTGCTATTGTGCAACGAAGCTTTGGCAGATCTTGCCGTGCTGGTCCATGTACACTGCCATCACCTGTTGCTGCTGCTCGTATTGGTGCCACTATTGTATATGAAGTTCAAATATTGTCGGCTTGTCCTGCTACGTAAACATTATTGAGCTTGATATACAGAGGTGACACGATGTTCTTAATTGCAATTATTTCTGAGCCTGGCTTAGATTGCGAAAGCACAGCCGTCAATGAATCGTAGCTGTTGACTGGTGCACCTTGTTCAGTTGCAGCTTCAAGCTTTGTTTCACTTTTTTCTGGGACGCCAAAGATGCACGTATGCTGGATCTTAACCTCCTATGACAACTGCGAGGAGCCGGAAAAGCCGACTATAGCAGCTATCTGCTTTCCCCAGCTCCAACGCTTTCCCTGCAACTTGTGCTCCTTTATTTTTATTTTTTGCCGCTTCTTCTCCAATCGCAAGGAGGTTCATGGAACTGAGTTTCCTGTTTCTCCAGACGTTCCTTTTGACACGCGTTGTCTGCTAAGGCGGCGGGCAGTTATTTGAACTATTCTTTCATCAACTCTCTACGTTGTCACCATGTACTGCGACAGCCATGTTTTGATTATGCTTATCGATACACTGATTGCGCATGGCTCTTCATGATTGCCCCATTTATCAAAGCAGTTTACTACTTATGTGAGCGGCTTTTCTTTCTGTTTTGTGCAGCACATTCACTTTACTCTCGTCCTATGTATTCGCCGTCGTTGGAGCTGGACGGCAACTGCAATGCGATTGGCAATGCGACCACCGCTCTGTGTGTTTCTTCAGTTCGTTGTTGAGAGGAGAGTTTTCAGGGCACATCGTACTAAATGAGCCGAATACTTCTTTCAAATTTGAAATACTCAATACCCAATTTTGCTAAATATAACAAGAGATCCTGCGATTGGGAAGCCTTCGGCTTCCTGCTTAATGCCACACTTTGGGCAGACAGGTCGGCGCGTGCATGTGTATTGTACCTAACCAGCGCTATGACATCGGAAGTACACGCGGATATGAAGAATGAGACAAGCCTCAGTCAGCTTCAGTGTTTGATAATTACAGGTAGCCTCGCTGCCTAGTAAGTGAGCAGCGCCCATTGGCTTTCATGCACAGGGTATGTCAATATTATCATGGCTCCATCTGAGTCTAACGCCTCTGCTGACCATACAACTGTTTCTACTTGCATTGTACGCACGAAACATAGGGGCATGCCCTTTCTCGGCTCCTGGTGCACATTGACCTCGAGAGGGTCAATGCGCACTAATACACTGCCGATAGAAATTCCGCGAATTAAGCGACGAGCACAGTGTGTTGCTGGTGGTGAGTGGTTATGGTGAATGCGCGGCAATATTCAATGGGCCTATGACGAAAGTGTTTTAGTAGGTGACATTGGCCTGCGTGAACAATATACGTCTTATAGAGTATGTCAGAAATTATGTCGAAAATGGCCTTTCTTTCCTTGAATTATATGGAGAGCATATGGATACATGCATATTGCGTGTTTCTTGTTGCCGATGAACGCGGGTGCTCCGACAAAGACGACGAGCGCCCTCTGGCTCTCGAGCTGTCGGCTCACCTGACCAACGCTGCACTATCCTTTGCATATATACTTTGTAGATAGTCTCCAGTCTTAATCCTTCCTTCGCGTAACATTTTGGTGAAGGGTGCCGTTCCCCGTCCTCGCAACGAAGCTCCGCAGTGGCCGCACCGTCCTGCTTTCCGCCATGGCTCATCTCCTTCTACTCCTACCACCCCGACAACAACGTACATTAGGATTACCACTACTCCCTATCCTGGCATATTCTCCTCCCAAGATAATCTCGATGTTTGAAGACTGGATCAGGCTGTGTGAGCGTGTTAGCCGAAACAAGCGCTGGCAGCCTACCATTACGCTTGCTAATGTCCTATTCAACTTGGGCAGAACTCCTCGTGTCGGGTTCTGCACACAAAAGGACGAGATCTCTAAGAAAAAAAATTATGGGGTTTAACGAGCCAAAACCACTTCCTGATTATGAGGTATGCCGTAGTGGAGGACTCCGGAAATTTCGACCACCTGGGGTTCATTACCGTGCACCTAAATCTAAGTGCACGGGTGTTTTCGCATTTCGCCCCCATCGAAATGCGGCCGCCATGGCCGGGATTCGATCCCGCGACCTCGCGCGCAGCAGTCCAACACCATATCCACTGAGCAACCACGGCGGGTGAAGACATCTCCAGCTGGGGTGCTTTCAAAGAGAAGCTCAGCGACTTCTTTAGAAATCCCAAAGATATGTTCAACGACCTCTTTGGTCGGCAACTGGCTGCTAGAAAATAGCTTGCTAACCGAGTTGAGTCTTCTACTGAAACCTCTACTGAAAACTTCTACTGAAAAAGAATATCTCCAAAATTATCTGGTGCTGGGCGGAATTGCACCCGGGTCACACATATGCAATATTTACTGAATGCGTATTGAGCCATGTACAGGCAACGCGGCGGAGTCAATAGAAGGCACAGCGTATCCGGATGGATGCCCTGGTGGAAAAAAGGCAGGTAAAAAATTGATACAATCTGATCCGTTGCAGGCATAGGCAGCGATACAAGTTAGATAGAGGAATTTTCAGGGAAAAAGTTAATGGAGATCTGTACAGAAATTTTAGAATCAAAATTTGTACACTATGCCAGATTAAATCAACCAGGCTAGGTTACCGTTTGTCAACTCCCGATTTCGAAGGGGATGCTAAATAAGCTCTCATCGCTATCGATGCTCGAGAGAGGATCCGGGGTGCATACACGCCTGATGCATAAGCCGTTTAGGGGGTAGTATTCCGGTATACCACTGCATTATTTCAATAATAATCGCATTAACGTGGACTTTCTATATGGCATGCCTTCTGCAGGAATTTTTTAATCGTTGAAAACCGAGCTTCACTAAAGGAAGAGGGCTGACTAGAATGATCGCTCAAATTCACTTTCGTAACACACTACAATATAATGAGACCATCAGGTTGACCCAATTCACATTAAGAAGGTGGAGCATTGTACTGAAGCGCTATCGCAATCTGCCTGATAGACTTGCATTTCCTGGTTTACTTCAAGAGCGAGGGATCATTTTACACCTAAGATCACAGAAATGTGAAAACCATCGAAAACAAAAGTCGCTCGGCGAAACGGCACAAGGGTGCTGGAGCGATGACCACCGGGGTTTCACTCTGCATGGACCGATAGCCAAGCTTCTCTCACTTCACCAGAGCTAAGGAGGAAACGTTTCTGCTCATTCTATTGAACGTATCTTTTCCCCCTAATTGTTGTTACCTTGGGAGACCTTCAAGAGATCACTATTGAATCACGTTTGTGTGTTGTAAAAAGCGAGCTATTGAGCTCACCAGTGAATGAGTGAAGCAGAACGCGTCAAGCTCTTAACAACGCATACCCAGAATGCTTGCATAGCTTTGTGTTTTCGCTGCCGGTCCTATCTTCTTTTATAATTACTATCGCAAGATCTCTGAGTATTTCTTTTGTGTTTCAAAAATATATACTTTGACATAATGGTACTTTCAAATGATATATAATTTTTCTACCGCAATCCATCCTTCCCTTTATGAAACCATTACAAGACTCATTGCCACTACACCATTGTTACTGAAATATATTATTTAAACAACAAGTAAGAAAGCACACAGAATAGCGGCACACAAAATAGTACTCTGAGGCGCCTTGCTATACGACATGATGTATATGTGGACTATATTACCGCACGATTCTATCGCTAAACCTACTCATACCTTGTCTTACAATCTTCACAAAGTTATTCCCCTAAATTTTAGAAACACAAATTCACGAAGCACCGACAGCGTATGCCTTTTTTGGTAAATCTTCTCAGATTTAGGTATCAAATATGTGAAACAATACCAGAAACATGAAAATGTTGTATAGTTTATGGGCGCAGCTTTGGAGGGCAAGGGAGGGCACTACCTTCTCAAACCGACCCACGTAAGAGGCCGCGTTTCAACCTGAATGCTCGCCTTCATGCAAAGCGTTCACCGCCAGCATTTCCCGGTAGACATTACCAGGACGTAAGCTGCAGTTACCGCGAAGCATTAGACGCCGTCGGGAATCTTTGAATGATATCGCGCTCCAGTCGTTAAGGCGAAGCTTAAGTGACTACAAAGTTTTTTCGTTGCTCATTACTACGCCGTCTAGGCAGCGTACCGACGCAGCTGAGGTCAAGCCCTCACCTTCAGGACACTTACACGAGATCATCAACTTTTCTATCGCAGCTTTCGAAAGCTGCGCGTGACCGGGCTTACTGGCTAAGACAGTCACATTTCTGCTAGCTGCAGAGTTCAATCACTGCCCTTTGCGCCTATTTCTTCGTGTCGCCCGGCCTTAATGTCGTTAATTTGCATTATGGGAAATGTTAGGAACAAGCTGAGAATGTATTTTCGAAAGCGTAACCTTATTTCACTTGACCTTCTTGACTGGTCGACAATCGTCATTCAGAAATGAAGATTGTGAAAAACTTTTTTTTTGCAAGCTAAAGCGCACCCCGGAACAGGTTTTCAGATACTATCACACAGCCTGCACAGGAAGGGGCTGATGCAAGCGAGGATTAATCTTGCACTTTAATAGACGCAGTGGAAGGCATTTGTCAATACGTTACAAGAATAATATTAATTAGAACTTCCGTGCCATGTTGCGTTATTTACGTTAAAGAATAGAGACGTTATTGAGTTGGCACTCGGAGACATGGTGGTACGACAGCGTGACGAAAGGAACCTGGAGCATGTCCGCTCTAATGAGTTTAAAATGAATAGGAGGCAAGACATCATGGCGCATGTAAATTCCATGAACAACATATTCAGTTTGCCATTTCTCTGTTGATGGAACATACATGCGTGCATATTTAAAAAGTGTTCCTATTGATCCGATTTCTAGATGACTACATACCTGAGGCAAATTATTAGTCCTCCTTTTCTGTTCACATGGTTGTCTATGTGCCTTTCTGTTATCGTATGCCACAGTCATAGACAGTTCTTTCATGATTCTTGCGACCTCACAGTGCTGAAAATGTGTAATGCAATTCCTGTGAAATTACTCAGCTGTGTTTTCTCAGCTGTGTAAATTGTATAGGGTGCACTGAACTGTCCATTTGATCTCACCTCGTTCACAATTGAGGTACGACGCCTCTGACGCTCCTCCACTTCCCAGAATTGCGTGACAGCTCCCAGCTGCATATGCGTGGTCTCTGCTGCTCAGCAGAAGTTGCCTGACGTGTTGTGGCACGCAAACTTGGCTTATTGCCAGTTGCGAAAAATCAGTGCGACGCTAAACCTTGCTGGCCTCTTAATTCATTTTTGGCCTCTTACGTGCCAGAAGATAAATATGATTATAAGATATGTCTTAGTGGGGCTACGGATCGTATTTTTAGCCCCTGCGTTTTTCTTATTTGCACTGAGCACGACTGGTAGAGAAGTTGGTTATACATTATTTAAACCACAATCAAATGGCTCGAGTGCTTTTGCGTTTATGTGCACGTAAAAAAAGTACAGGCGTGAAATTTATTATGCAGCAATAAGATCCTGCGAAGGAGTATATTATGTATAGGGAGTTCTAGGAAGTAAAGTTTTGTTGAAACAACAAAATAGTCAAAAATGTAGCTCTGCACTGTGCAGTATGACACAGTAAGAGGTTTGACAAGTTGTTTGCAGGTCCCGCATAAATGTGTTTTGTCATTACAAAAGGTAATCAAATTTGCGTCACTGATGCAGCGTATTCGTATCACTGGTTGAACAGTATACTCAAGCATCTAATGCGAAAAGATCCAGTAGCTTGATATGAGACATATGATGTGACTTAAGCGCCGCAGAAAAAAAAAGAACAGCGATAAACAACAGAGAATCGTTGAAGGGACAGGAATGACGTTATATGTCAACGTAACTGATGGCACCAAAACGTACAAGATATAGGATCACACACAAACGAACTTAATCGTAGGAAACACACTCAGCATAGTTAAAGGTGGCTGTGTGCAACAGGCATGCGATACGTTGTTTGACACACTCCCTATGTGTTATGCGTTTAAGTATTTGGCTGTGTGACTTTCTAGGTGAAGTTTAGAATGCAGTACAATTAGTTGAGCGCCAGCTTCTTTCCACCTTTTTTGTCGTCTTTTATCTCATCTGCTAATGAAGCATGGGAAATATCTGAGATGCATAGGAAACCACGACGTCAAACTGAAGGTCACGAAGGGCCGACGAAGTCCAGCCGTATGATTTGAGAATGTTTCTTTATGTTAGTCGTCAAACGCAAAGTTGAAATCGTATTCATATTTGACCTAAATGTCGAATATTGACCTAAAGCATCTACACCCGCGAGTAAACGTATGTCGACATGTCGAATACTCACCTAAAGAACACACACTTGTGAGCAAAAGTATACGGACGAAAGATGGCGCGATAAAGGCGATTTTATTGTCCGCCTTCGAAAGCAACTTGAAATTGAGCACTGCACTCCAAACTTGGAATTGCGAACTTTCCAGTGTACGCGTCAATTTCAGTTTGTGCACGTTGATTACACAGAAATTTAGTTTTTCGTGTACCATGTCGTCCGTATACGTTTGCTCACGGGTTTACTGCAAATCACTTTGTTGGCCTTACAGTGGATGTAAAAACATTTCGCAATCTGTATGGTGCGGAGGTTCTGTGGCTATTGCATTCTATTGTTAGCTGAAAAGTACAGTCGGCAATAGAAGCTAAGTTGCAGCACATATCCTAATACCGCAAAACCTACTATAGAGAGAACTGAAGGCACAAGAGTTCCACGCGAATATGAATACCTCTCGCCATAATATGGCTACCATGTTGCAGTGAATGCGGGTGCGCCTAGACTTTCGTACAGCTGTCAATGGTCTAAATATACTTTGGGCATTGTTTATCCACGGCATATATGCACACGAGGTTAAACATGCAATGGCGAATAATAAAAGACACACGAGTTGCACATAAGTCTGAGTCAACCTTACCCTAATTCCTCGTCATGTTTTAAAAATTATGGAACGCCAAGGTTTGGCCCCGAATTTATTTGAAGCCTCGCGCCGGCATTGTCACCTTTCGGTCGTTCAAGAATATGCACGCAAGAACGAAGGCGCGTGCCCAGCTGAAAAAGCATCCCACAGAGACGTGAACAGGCTTTATGTCATTTAAGTGGCCGATTGTTACATCACATGGTGTACATTAAAGCACATTCAGCGCCGCCTTTCATATTGCATTCTCATTGGCATTGGCATAGTAAGTATCGACAGTATTGTCGATACTTACTGCTTCCAAAGGAGGAAAGTGTGTGCTTATTTTCAAGGCGTCGTTCTCGTCTTCATTCACTGCGAACGGACACGTTCCTCAATCCCCGCTACGCAAAGTAACCGCCACGAAACACCGAGAAGCAAACATGGTGACAACAGTGCGCCATCACATCGCCACAGTTTTGAAGCTACTCAAAGTAGAAGAGTGTACACAAAATTCTGCTTCAATGCGGGCGCTCAATTTATGCAATATTTAATATATGCATTTCCTTTCTTATTCTAATTTTCTTACAGCTTGTCAGCTTCTCGGAGTAGAAGTGTACTCACACAAATTCTTACGAAAAGCATTATCTATATTTATGCAATATTTGATATATACATTTGCTTTCCAATTCAAATTTGCTGGCTGGCTAAGTCAGACAGTACACTAAGTATAAATCTTAGACTTAGTGTACTGCCTGCAGCAAAGGATTCTAATAAAGGCTAAACCTACAGTATAGAACAATATTTTACTCGTCACCATGCGTCAACCTATCACTGTTCAATTTGGGTTCATTGCGTAACTAGCTAATCCACAAGTTTCTCAGTTAAAGTTGAACGAACATGCTCTCGTTCCTAGTGTTGCACTGCTTCATGTTCTTGTACAGAAGAAGTATGGCTCTCCTTTATCTTTTAGTTCAAGAACACGATGGCGCATGCCGACGGAAGTCTGCTGCCGTCCGACAGCACATACAGTAGCCACATTCCGAAATGAATTGCCCAAACCATCTTATTGTTATTTGTTTTATATACTTTCAACACCATTGTGAGAATTTCTAGAACTGAGGGGGAAACAATTGCTTGCATGTTATTTGTGCAAGAAATATTCTATGTATTTTGCAAATCAGACTTCGGAGAGTACCGTGCGAAAACCAGTGTAAATTAAGGTCATCGCTTCTTATGCATCCATACCCTCTGTGGCAGGACGGACGACGAATGATGGTACCTGGTGTCTCTACTGACAGTAATAAGCATAACAAACGGTTGATGTCCCTTCTAGGAAGACAACATTGTCCTGCATGGCGTCCAAGCCAGGCCATCTGCACGCAAAACAACTACAGTAGGCAGAATTATCTGGACAACTGCAGCAAGAAAACGTGGATGACGGCGCCTGAAACACCTGCGTGAATGAGGTAATCTAGATGAATATATTGTTACACGAACGAACGATTAAGACTGCATGCTATTGACAAAGTATATTTACAAAGGGTAATGCAGCGCTGGCCAGTTTAGCCGACAGCTCGCGAGGCAGATAGCGTTCGTCGTCTTCGTCGGAGTCCCCACGTGCATCGCCCACAAAAAACGCGCAATATCCATGTGTCATTACCGCCGGCGGCGGAAGCACCACCCCGGGGCGTCTAAATATCGGTGATAACCGGAGATTAATATGGCGTGAGGCGTGCGACATGCACTACGTAAGTGGAATTTGGGTTAGATGATGCACTGGTACCGACTGGGGCGATTTCGTAGGTAACTGGAGTCACGGCCGGCAGCACTCGATATAGGCCTGTCTACCAAGACAAGAGTTTTTCTGGCAATCCAATGTGACGAGTCGGGGACCACATGAGTACCAGACATCCAGGCTAAAAATGGACGTCTATCTGTTGGGGATTGTACAAGCGCCGTTGCTTCTCTTGTAAGGTCAGGAGGCGGGCGCCGGCAATTTCGCGTGCTTGGATTGCCCTGGTGATGGCGTCAAGTGCACACTTGGTGGTCTCTGCTGCTGTGGATAGAAGGGATGCGTCCAGTGGCAATGTGAGTTCTCGGCCGAACAGCAGAAAGAACGGGGAATAACCGGCAATGCCGTGACGCGAAGAATTGTAAGCAAGAGTGACATAGATTAGGACAAGTGCCAATCAGTATGGTTGTACGAGACGTGTTTTGCAAGTACGTCTTCTAGGGTACGATTCAAACGCTGAGTGAGGCCATAGATTTGTGGATGGTAAAACTTAGCTTGTGCGTGGCGAAGGAGGACTGCATGATGTCGGCGATGACTTAAGAAAGAAATGCCCGACCACGGCTCTGTGAGCAGTTGGGGTGGAGTACCATGCTGTAGAATTACGTCGCGTAAAAGAATGTTGGCGACATCTATGGCGCAGCTCGTTGGAAGCGCTGTGGTGGTAGCGTAGCGCGTGGCGTAATCTGTTGTCACATCCACCCACTTGTTGCCAGACGTGGGTAGAGAGACAGAGCCAAGTAAGTCCAAGCCAACGCAAAAGAATGGCTTCGAGGCAATGTCGAGCGGTGGAAGGCACCCGACGGTTAGCGTCGAGGGTGTTTTTCAGCGCTGGCGTTTTTCACACGCCGCAACGTATTTCCGTACGGAGCGGGCAGGGCCTAGCCAAAAGAAGCGTCGGCGAATCCGGTCGTAGGTGCAGGAGACGCCAAGGTGTCCTGCCGTAGGTAAATCATGAAGTTCATGGAGAACAGCTGAGCGGAGGTGCTTAGGAATTATGAGGAGTAGGGAAGGACCGTCAGGGCCTACATTGTGGCGGTATGATACACTATCTCCGGAGAACTAGCAGCTGAAGGGACGAATCAGAAGGCTACGATTCCAAGCTATCAATGATGGAGCTTAAAGTGCCTTCATGGCGTTGCTCGTCGGCAACGTGTAGCAACTGAGAAACAGGAAAAATGCAAGCATCGGTATGGGGATCAGGGTAGGCGGGTGGTTCGTCCTCTGGATAGGGTCATAAACAGTCTGCGTCTTCATGTAATCGGCGCGACTTATATACTACTGCATAGGAATATTCTTGCAGCCGCAGAGCTGAGCGACCAAGCCGGCCGGTAGGATCTTTGAGTGAGGAGAGCATGCAGAGCGCGTGGTCTTCCGTGAATACTAAAAAGTGCATGTCATACAAGTACGGGAGGAATTTGGGAACCGCCCAGACGAGAGCCAGGAATTCACAATCTGTAATCGAATAGTTGCGTTGCACTGCTCTGAGGAGGTGGCTAGCGTACGCGATCACGCGATCTTGACCCTGTTGGCGATGGGCTAAGACGGCTCCAATACCGTGAGCACTGGCAGTGGCACGCATCTTTGTAGGAGAGGAGGGGTCAAAAGGGCTAGTATAGGTGGCGTGGGGAGAAGGTAGTTCAAGTGGGCAAATGCGGCAGTTTGAGCGGGGCACCCCACAAACGGCGCGTCCTTCTTCTGAAGATCAGTAAGAGGTCGGGCAATTGCTGCGAAGTATTTAACGAAACGTCGTAAGTAGGAGCAGAGTCCTACAAATCTTCGGAGGTCTTTGAAAGACTGACAGCACGAGTTTTTTCCAGGTTTGGTTGAATACCGGAAGCGTCGACGAGGTGGCCCAGCACTGTAATGTGCCGACGACCGAAGTGCCACTTCGAGGAATTTAGTTGGAGCCCAGGCTCGCTGAGGGCTTGAAGAATAGCTGATAAGCGCTCAAGGTGTGTCTCATATGTAGGCGAAAATACAAGAACGTCATCTAGGTAGCTGAGGCATGTTGACCAATTGAACCCTTGAACCAAAGAGTACATCACACGTTCGAACGTTGCTTGAGCGCTGCATAGACCGTATGGAATAACTTTCAATTGATATAGACCCTCAAGGGGAACGAAATCGGTCTTCTCTTGGTCTTTTTCATCCACAGAAATCTGCCAATAACCCGACCACAGGTCTATTTATGAAAAGTAGTTGGCACCGCGGAGATAATCGAGGGCTTCGTTAACGCGAGGCAAGCGGTAGACTTCTTTCTTAGTAATGCGGTTTAGATGACGATAATCTACGCAGCAACGCTATGTGCCATCTTTCTTTTTAACAAGCACCACGGGCGACGCCGAAGGGCCCGACGAAGGTTCACCAAAGCCACTGGCTAGCATCTTGTTCACTTCATCTCGAATAACCTTACGCTCTGAAGCAGAAACTTCATATGGCCGGTGAAGAATAGGACTGGCATCATCAGTATTTATGTGATGCTTAACAATTGAAGTCAGGCCCAGCTGGTGATTGCTGACGTCGAAGATGTCGTGCTGGGACACCAAAAGGCGCCACAGAGCTGCTGCTTGTTCAGGACCGCAGCAATCATGGGTCGAAATGTTGCGTCAAGGCAAATAACATCCGTGGACATGGTGAAGAATCGGAGCAGACGTTTACGGAAAACGTGGTGACTTCGCCATCTCCTTTAGCACGGAGTGTTGCAATCGATATGCCTTTGGGTAGAACTTCTTTTGTCAGGCAAAAATTGGTGACCGGGAGTCACTTCCGGTTATCGGCGACGATGACGGCGGAGTGGGCCACAGTGATATTGTGCAATAAAAGGATATCAAGCACAGGTGTGGCAACGTAATCGCCATCGGGCACATGAAAAGATTATACCAAATCAATGAAAGTCCATGCTTTAGGCGGCACGAGCACAAAGGTGGTCGTACTAAAGTGGTTCGGCAGTTCGGCACGAACATGGGCGAGCTGAGGCAGTTCGAGGCAAAGCGTAACAGCAGAACAATCGATCAAAGTTTGATGTGCCGTAAGAAAGTCGAGTCCGAGGATTAGATCATGGGGGCAATTGGTCAGCACGGTAAAAACAACAGCAAAGTCGAGGTCGGCGATACTTATACGGGAAGTTCACATTCCGGTGACGTCAACAGTGCAGCCATCAGCCACGCGTACGGCTCGAGTAGTACGAGGCCTGTCCGTTCTTGTATCGCGTGTATCGCGTATAGTTTTTGGAACCACCTCCACTTCGCCTATCTGCCGCGCGACGTCACGAAGAGCGTGATAGCTCCCCGTCTGATATGTCGCCTACACATTGATTATACATTAGTGAACCGAACCATGGAAAAATAGTTCTTTCTGATTCGTTCGCCTTTTCGCCATTAGCCCTGGGTTATTAATAAAATGTTTTCGGGCTGCACCAACTTCACCTGCCTGTCACGCGACATCACAAAACTGCAAAAGCTAAATGCATGAAAGTGACGTGTACGCGGTGAACATGCATTAATACGACCAAGTAAACTGGACTTTTTCTGAATGGCCGCAGGCTGCCGCATCCTAAAAGGAATGACGGATGGCTGCGGCCGATCCCTCCGGCACTCGCTACTGACATGTGTCTGGAGCATGGGTCTGTTTGCGTACAATAAAACTTTCTGCGTGGCCGCTTAATGTGATCGAGCACTTTCGGCACGTTTATGACCTCGCTCTGCCAACTCCTCTTTGCTGAGGATCCGTTTTAGCGGTATTCTTGAAATTCAATTGCATGCCGCCACGATTTTCTACCAGCCGCCTCAAGCTAAGCAAGGGAAAGCGGACCAATTGCAGACACCGGCACCACCCTTTTCGTGCGGTTATCAATTTTCATTACACTGGCTTGGTTCCATCGAATCCCCCTCCGCATGAGTTGCCCCTCGCCTCTTGTCAGCCAATTAGATAAGACAAGCCGCTCAATGTAGGCAATGTTATGCGCTTTAAAGCAAACAAATCTGACCTCCTATGAATGAGAAGAGCGTTTCATTGGCCTGTTCAGACGACCCTGCCCGTCACCGCCCGATGTTTGCGTCGGCGGTTACGCAAACTTGACGTCAGGAGATTGGAATAATGGCATACTGGAATAGTTTCACCTTGCCGAACCCCATATTTAAGATCGCTCTATTCTAGAAACAGAAACGAGCACTGACGACAAGTGAACATAAACGTAGCGTTTCTCGCAAGACTGTTCAACTCAAAATTTTTATCGTGCTAAATTTGAGATTTCAGAAATTGTTATTTCGTTTTTCTGAATTCATCTTCAGCTAAGTTTAAGTGAGATAGCTTTGCGCCATCCTAGAAGGCAAATTGTTGTTTAAACCTGTGTCTAGCGTTTCGCGGCTCTAAAGGCACCATTCAAAGCAAAAAAAGAAAATACTGGTTTGACCCGCTTTTGTACTCCAATGTCATTGTCATCATTATCGTTATGAACCGCTGCAGTGACAATATGCCAGCCTAGTTCTTAATCCGATCATTCATGCTGTGGATGGTGGAGTCGTCACGGCGTAAGAATCAGTGTTATGAATTCAATCGAAAAGATACACTGTTATTGCTGTATAATGAAAAATAACCATGAACATGTACATCGACCGTTGATGCTGTTTCGCTTATAAAATGATCCAATGATACGTTTTGTGCTCTCTAGTACGAATGCCTGCATTTCGCGTGCTTGGTGCAGCGATAGTACGGTGAATTCACCGTGACACAGTCGAGGTACGTAGAAACTACTGGGTCGCCCTTACAAAAACTTCTAGTAATCGTGAGGAAAATTGCTTAGTCAAATGTTAGTAGAATTTACCAGCGGTTTATCGTTCTGAACCTGTTTTTAAACATTCTACAAGCTTAATACCAACATCCTTAATACCAACAACCAACTATTGGCCACCAATATTCAATAAATATTTGATATACAAACATTCAAGATCAATGAACAAGCTTCAAACATTAAAAGCATGATTTACTAACCATCTTCATACTTCTTAAAAACTTTATAGTAACATTCTACCACCTTTTGCTTGTCGACCTAGAAACATTCTAGCAACATTTTTCCAACTTTCTGTCGTTCAGCCTAGAAAATCCTTGCAAACTTCTTGTATGATTCAGAAACATTCTGGTGACATTTGCCGCTTTTCCAGAATTTTCTAAAAATATCCTGGTACTGTTCTGATGTAACCTTGAAGATGCGTGCATTAAATGCATCTGTTAACAAAACAGAACCAGCAACCACACACTTATATTTATTTTGCAATCCTTTCATGCATGTCCTTCGAAGCCACAAGCAAGCAGGGACGAGAATGCATTGTTCATATTCCCGTGGTGAAATTATGCCTTGCTGTGAGCTTAACGGAAGAAAAATGCAAGAATAGCTAGAATAGCCGGATGCATTGTGTCAGTGTATGTGGACGAGACTGCATTTAGTAGCATTACACAAGAATTTACCTTCAAATAACCTACAGTGAAAGCAAAGATTTCAATTAACGGCCTTGCTACAGATGTTTTGTTCGCAAATCTGGGGGCCAAGGCCTCTTTTTCGGCGACGTCTTTGTGGGCGTTGGAACACCACACAAGAAGCGACAGAAGCGGTACTTTTGCACAGAATATGCACCTGTTGCATGTCGGAATCATACCATTGTGTGAAGTGGCATAAATGAGTCTAAGCAACATTATTCAAAGTTCTTAGAATAGCTTCAGCCAGACGTGTATGTCAAGAAATGCGATGGCATACCTCATGCAGTATACAACTTTACTGGTAAATTTTCCAATAGACCTTGTTACAGCTTTCTTTCCTATAGCAACAGTAAACTGAATTGTAATAAACACAGCTGCCTGGACTGCTCAGCTATAGATTATTCATAAAAATAGTCTTATAAACAATATTCTATATTGTATTTTACAGATTACTTCTGAACAAGTATTTGGAGGAAATGCTCCATATCGAATAGAGGTATGAACAAATATTCAAAAAGTGTAATTGCCAAATTCAACATCTTGCCTTGTACACTGAAGAAATTAAATGTACAGAATGCACAATAAAAGAATTCTGTATGTATTTTTACAGCAATCTAACACAAGTACTTGCACTACACTAAAAAGTGCAATCTGCATGAAATTTTGCATTTTGCTCGGCTAGCTTTACCTATGACAGACAGGCAGCTGAAAACCGCTTTCCTTGAAGCAAATGGCAACTCGTTGCGTCAAATGCTTTGTTAGAGCACGCAGTAACAACTGAGTAGTAGTCACAGGATGAACTCTAGTTGCATTGACCAGGAGAAAAACTGAAAGCCACGCCTGTACCCGGAGCCGCTGGAGATACCATCAATAGGACCCACGCTGATCGAAATGAAGGAGCGTTCCCCTGTCTTATGCGCGGTGCTTGCGTCAAATGCTAAAACCTATTTGAATAGGCACCTCTACTTTTTTGCCTTACCGGTAATAAAGCTTCCCTATGCAAGCCGAAAAGCTTTCTTTTAAAGTTTTCTTTGGTTGGTCTACGTCCTTATTTGTCATGATTGATCCCAACCAAGCAGACTTCCATCAAACTCTCGAAGATAGAACTTTCGTGCGAAAGCATTGGGACCTTTTTTGCCTAAACCAGGTATTAAATTGGTACAAGACATTTTCCTATGCGCTCTTGAGCGCATTATTTACACTACGACAGCTCAACTCGGCTAGAGTGCAACTAATATATTACACTAAAATAAAAACATAACATTTAAATAAATTTGTGCAGGGCAGGTTGAGCTTGAAGCAAGCCTCCTTGTGAGATCTTGCTAAATCCCAGGCAAAGTAAAACAGTATCTCCGCAGTTCAGATAAGTCACTGCAAAGAACAAGCTTTATCTCACATCAACTGGAATGTGCAATAATATGGAGAAAAAATATGGCATTGTAACAATGAATGTTCACCATTCAGCTGCGCTGTCATAGTGCGGCTTGCACCTACTGCAGTGGGCTGATTGTTATGATTCAGCAGTTTCGCATACCACGTTATCAGCTCAAGTTTATGTAATGTATAGAGGAGACCAGCTTCCAGCCTGAAGAAAACCTGCACTTGGGACTACCGTGCACTTCGGACTATATATATATATATATATATATATATATATACATGTCTTCAATAAGAATTTCGCTGAGAGTTAGCGCTGCTTCTGTCTGCTTCTAGTCTCTGTGTGTCTACCTTTGCGCTACCATACAAGATCGTGGAGTTGTACGTATTCTGGGCAGATGCCACATGCAGGAATGTCATCTCAACGCGCACAATGCGTGTGTTCTACTTGGTGGCGACAGAAGGCTCGCTAGGCGCTGTAAGAGCTGCAGGGAATCTTCTATCAGATGTCAAGTGTCTCACGAAGAGACTGAAAAGTGCTAGGAAAGGGCGAATAAACGCTGGCGTTATAATATTTTTAAAATTGTATGTAACGCAATAGGAACGCGCAAAGTTTGTTGCTGTGATCACGACCTCTGTGTCATTCACAATGAATTCTCAATGCGAACTTTAATGCGCCGGAATTCTTTTCTTCCCTAGCAACGCCATCCTGCCTTATAGGTTGGCACACCATATACAATCAAATCCCTGCTGTATTGAGGCTCTTCTCGGCTCTGCTGTCCAGGACATCGTATTTAGTCAGGTACTATATTCGGCACTCCTTTATTGCTGCTGGTGATTAGGGGTCTTCAACTCGCATATTTTGCTCTGGAACCGCAGCTCTGTGCAAAGCCACCTGAGAGGCGCAGAAATCATGATATACACGTTTAGGGGCGTGGTGCCAAGAAAAGCTGACAAAACACTCTTCGGATACACCAGTGACGGTGCAATTACAACTTCGTAAAGGATTGTCCTTTCCTTAGTTTCTACTTCTGATTTTCTGCGTATAATGCTTAATTAGCGATGTAGTCTAGCAGCCGAGAAGGTATTTAAAAGTTACCACGGGTAAGGTGCGAAAAGGAGTAAAGAAATTGCACAATTACGCAAATATGTGTAGTTGTTCAGCTTTTTTGAACTTTTAAACGATACCGTATTCTCACAGCTTCATTGCACTACTAGTATTATTGTGAATTCCCTTAACATTACCACAGCCTGTAAATTTGATTGCAGTAACTCTACAAAAGCCATATCGCATTCGCGGTACTTTTACACTACCCGTATTACTTCGAGATGTATTATTCACAGAATTTTTGTAGAAACAGCACTTCATCAAAATAAATGAACACAGTGCTGTCAATATCACGTATAGCTTTGCACGGACTTGACGTTACTGTGATCAAAGAACTTTCTTGAAACATTTTTTTAAAGATTTCTGATCAACATCTAAGTTTTTCGCAAAAGGATATGCCTTTCCTCAGACTCTAGGTTACCTGCTCGTTAACATGGAAAGTATAACAACCTTGCTCAGATCTCTGTTCAAGTATCTCTAGGTAGAGAAATGTTTCGTCCATGTCACCTGCCATGTTATAAGGTCATAGTTGTGATTAAATTTTCCAATACATCGAAGAAACAACAGCCTTTAGCCGATGTTATTTTTTGTCTAACAGCCTATGTTGAAAAACTGTGAACTGTAGGGCGCGTTGGAATTCATAATAATGCAAATTTGCTACACGCATCTCCATGAGCTTTCATTTAAAAGCAAATTGCATACGCCACATCGAAGCATATTGGAACTTTTCTTCCGTTTATTTTACCGCTATTTTGTTTGCATGTTCCTACTAAAAGTGTAAAATTCAAAAACACACATGCGTCTGAAATAAAAGCCAACCTAATGACACTCATTTTTCGTCTTCGCTACTGCACCAATTGTTTTATTGTACTGGCTAGTCAAGTTTATTGACGTATTGATTACCCTTCGGCCCTTAGCATGATAGTGATTACCGATGCCCACTTTGATATTTACAGGTAAATATTCTTTTCGGAAGCACTAGACATCAGAGCGAAGGCGCTAGCTTCTTGCCATTTTGCCGCATCATCCCAGCTAATTTGCAAAGTGCCCCGGATTTGACTGCTGGCCACCTTACTGCGTCTGTTTTAAAATAAGTTGCACACCTTACATGTACACTGATGCTTACTGTCAATTGTGCGTTTTCTTTTCGCGTGGTCATATTTTATGTGCCTCGAAAAATAAAGCATGGAATTTACTTAGCGTGCAATAATATTCAGCTCTGTGTTTTTAGAATTTATAAATAGCGCAATATTCAAAGACGCAATTATTGACTATGGTTAAATATACTCCAAATAGTTTAATTATATCAACAATACATTTGAAGAAATATGCCTTATAAACCATATTCGTACAGAAATTGTAAGAAAAAGCGGGATCTATCTGGAAGCTGCCTGGCCTGGCTTAGCATGTCTTGGCTTAACATTGCGAATAGTCATTAAATTAGATAAAACGAGTTGTTTTAAGTAATTGAAGGACTTCTTGTCTCATTATAAACATATATTTTCACCACAATCACGGGCTTAGGAATCTAACGTACGTGGTTGTATCTAACTAAATTTTACACTGATGCGTCTTAATATACAAGCATATCGCACGAATCACCGCTTTTGAAGTGCAGCTGTGTGTACGCAATTGTGAAACTATTTATTACGTTGCGAATGCTCCAACTCCTCCGTGAGGAGCGCACTTTCATGCAATTTACTCTGGTCATATAACTATTAAGCAACCACAGTCCTGACACCGCCCTCTGCCGCAATAATTAGGACAGCTCGTACGTGACAACGCTTGTGCGGGTTGACCGCGCCTTGCCTTCACCGCCGGCCGCCTCCACCCGCCACGTCTCTTTCAAAGAACGCGGAATCGACGGGCCCCATCGCAAACAGAAGCTCGCCGCCGAGCGCAGTAATCGCTCCTGCCGGAGAAGGAGATTCCGCCTACCGCCCCCCACCCCTCCTGGTTCCAAGACAACCAATGGAGTTCGCCTACTCTAGTGTCGGACAAAGGAGAAATCGCCGCGCACGCGCCGAGTGACTCGCCCTCTCCACGATCGGCTGCAACTTCCAATGACACGCCAGCCCGCCGGCCAAATGCCAAGAAAGAGGGAGAGAAAAAAACGTTTATTATTCGAAACACCCTATTGAAAATACCAGCATTGCCCATCATGAATTTTATGCTGGGCATGATGTAAAATGTGCTGGGCATGATGGAAAACTTGGTGGTGATGGTGGAATTCATCGTGGGTATAATGGGTGGATGGTGGGTACAGTGGTAGATGGTGGGATGTATTGGTGGGATACATACTGGGTGACTTGTCTCAATGGTGGGCGGGCTGGGTGAATGGTGGGTGTAGTGGGTGGATGGTGGGATGACTACTGGGTGACCTGTGTAAATGGTGGGTGAATGCTGGGCGTGCTGGGAGGATGGTGGGTACATACTGGGTGAACTGCGGGAATGGTGGGTGAATGATGGATGTGCTGGGTGAATACTGCATGTACGTACTGGGTTAAATGTAAATGGTGGGTAAATGGTGTGCATGCTGGGTGAATGGTGGGTGTACTCGGTGGTTCGTGAAACACATAGTGAAGAAAAATTTTGCTTTATAGTACGATTTCTACAGCTTGATTGCTATGATATTTCAACCCCACTAGAGGCATTTTACTGTCAAGCAGGAACAGGACACTTATTGAAGAAGGCAAATAAGACAAAATCAGTCACAATGTGACGTCATGTCCCACTTTAAAAACACAACCTGATCAATATTTAATTTAAAATTGAGAGACCTCCTTAAGAAAAATGTAAATTTCTTAGTACAAAAAAAGAAAACTATAAAAAATATTTTCTCAACCGGGATTCGAACTTAGAACCTAAGGATCACGAGCCTAGCATCTTACCACTGCACCACGGCGCTATTGTCTCTCAGCGCACATTTTGGCTGTGTCAACAGAAAAACCACTGTCTCCGTTGCTGTTTACATTTGTATTTTAAAAGCCAAGATGTGGGTTCCCTCCACCGCGTCAGCTGCCGCATCTCTAGAAGAGCACAAGTGCTGTTACCATCGACAGGTAGTACATCGTGGAGTGATAGAACATCGATTTTGCTGTACGATATGCATATTGAATAAGAAATTCAGAAATAGACAACGGCGACCGGGGACATTATTAGGGTTGTTACTGCTAATTTCGACAGTTGTCTCTCGCTCTTTACACTTTTGAGCGCGCACATAATTCGTGTGCTCAACGCAAAATAGCTACATAAACACTCGTGGATGAGTCTTCATTCTGACAGCATACTGGCTTCTCACGGCAGCGCTGTACCAGATTAATGAGACCCGAGCGAGACAAGTTTTCACGCAACTTTGTGGAACAACCGAAAACTTCTTTTCCGCTTCGCATAAGCTTCTGCAGTAATTCTGGGAAATTAACTAATGTGACAGTCTAACCGCACATGTAAGTCCACAGGCTTGTGTGCCACATCTTACCAAATAAAACAAAACGGATACGCAGCCATTCCCGCAGATGGTATGATTTTGATCAGCGGCCGATTTTGAGGAGGCGGGTAGGTGCCGCGTCGTCACGGCACAATTATAACAATTGGCCACGTCGACTTTAATACCGGTGTCGGTGCTATCAGCATTGGCGGCTTGAGAGAAGCACGGTTGAATACCGCGCAAGAGAAAAGTACAGTGCACACCACCGATGCGAAACTGACAAACAATTTTAAAGGGCAGCAACGGAAAGCGCTTCTGTTGCGACTTCAGAACTCTTGGCCGTCGCGACCGGATGTTTCTGTTGCGACGTCAGAATTGCTGTCGTAATGTCAGAGTCACTGTCATGATAGAAAGTTGTTGTTCCGACTTCAGAACTCTTGTTGTCGCGACAGAACGTTTCTGTTGCGACTTCAGAGATCTTGGTCTTCGCGACAGAATGCTTCTGTTGCGACATCAGAATTTCTGTCGTAACGTCAGGAATGTCTGTCAACTACGGAAACGTGAGGAACTTCTGTCGTACAACAGAAATTTCTCTAGTTGCGACATGAATTCCTGCTGTCTTCTTCAATTGGGGTACCTTGTGGATTCTATCGCAAACGCAAGTAAATCACAAAGCTAATGAAGAAACACTGAATAAAACCGTGCATAAGCAGCCGCGTCTATTCGCTGGAATGCACGGTAGCACTTGGCTGCGAACATATTGTACACCGCCGCACATTTCTGGCACCACCACATAGGACACATTCACGCGGCAGAGACATGCGGTTTTTTCCAGGAATATTCGTGCGCCGCCCGATAAATACAGAAGGCATGCACGACAGGAGCGCTATACGCACACATTCACCACACCAAAACGAAAGCAATGCGGATGACACGGGTGTAACCCGCGCCACACGAGCGATTAATCCTCGTAGATTTGATGCTTTCTGACTGAATAAGTTACGACGCGCACGGAAACATCGCACACTGGACGTGTACCTCCGAGATCATGTCAACAATTTCTATTGCTACAGCAGAGGGTGACGAAAGCAACAAGTCGTTTAAAACGAAGTGACGGCGCAGGTTGCACGGGCAGTAGCGCAAGGCGTCGTGGGTGGGCATGGATGGGCTTCAAAACAGCTGAAAGTAGGCGGCAAACTTTCCGGAAGGGAGCAATGGGAGACTTGGCTCGCCAGCCTCGACCAGGCACGGCGGACCGCACAAGCCAGTGGAGTTCTGGGCTAGGGGCTCCACCCCCTCACTTTCCACACCTTTTTTTTTCTTGTTTACTAAACCTTTTTATATATATTTCTTCAAATTACAGCCCAGAGAAGGCTTCCTAAGAATGGCATACGCGAATCTCGAAGGCCATCTTTTTACTGCCCGCATGCGACGGAAGCTCCTGGAAATCGAAAACACGTCATAGAATTTCTTTCTGCGCTAAAGTATAGCGGATAATATAAACTGTGCGATGGTTGTTTATGTATTGCAACATCTATATGCAGTTGGGCGCAACAAGGCACAAAGCGAGTGTGTGCTGGTTATTATTTTAGTCATAGCGGAGGCCAACCAAACTCCCAATTTCACAGGTGGCGCCACCCACTACCCCGTTTCAAAGTGGTTGCTCATAGTATCCACCCACCAATCTTGTTCTCTTGTTTACATGTGCTGTCGGTCGTACGAGTTGCTACGATGTGTTTGTTTTATCGTGTTTTTGCGTTTGCTGTAATGAATTGTGACATAGTTCGCGTGCACAAAAGTGCCAGAAGATAGCTTGTGTCTCGCTGCAAACTCGCGGTATGCGTGGTGCGCCAGGCAAACGTGGACCAACGATTTTCATGCCATGGAGTGCGTTCCCTTTGTCCGTGGTGCTTGTGGAGAGTTCGGTTGGCGCCGCAAAGAAATGATGCGCATTATTAGCGTTCCGCAGGTCGTCCACTACGCAACTGCATGTATGTGGGAATAACTTTGCAGCTCCGGCAACTTGGAGGGCGCTTTTCGACCGCATCGTACCATTTAAAAGGTGAGTACACGCATGCTGTGCTTGCTTCTCGTGTGTGCCTAGAGTGCCTTGCGAGCGTAAGAAATCGAACTCCCGCGACGACATTGACTGTGCCGATGCTTGCTGAGCGTTGGTTGACATAATTTGCTTGCGCAAGTTTATTGGCTTAATGCTAAATTGAAAGTCTTGGTGAGCGCTTCCTTCCGGTGAGAGGGATTAGGTTCGGCAACAGTCCTCATTTGCGCGAGCTGCCACTTTTCTGCTAAAGTTGGATAATAAAGACTCATCTGCCTCTTTACCTATTCTTACTGCAATGACGTTTCCTCTCTTACTTATGCTTCGAGGTTGAAAATAATGTCTGTTTACGCGGTTGTCGGTTTGTGAGCAGTTATTGGGAAAAAGTATAAACACCATGCAAGTGATCTTGCGCGCGACAGCGACGCGATGTAGATGGTTGTCGCGCTCGCTCGTTCCCTACAAGTCGTACCCCATGCGAGCGGTCTTGCGCGCGACAGAGACGCGATGTAGATGGGTGTCGCGCTAGCTCGTTCCGTACAAGTCGTACCCTATGCGAGCGACGACATTGAGAGCCGTCTCCCCGGTGTTGCCGGTATGAGGGCAGCAAATACGCGCCAAAAGTGTGCTTCATTAATTTAGTTTGCTGTGTTTTACTCAAAGGAGCAGCGTAAAACATTCCTTTAAAGTCTTGCAGTAGGTTCTTAACCTTGCACGTATCAAAATAGTCGTTTGCTTGTTCCGTGCAACAAGCGGTAGTACTCGACTGATGTACAATTCCGGCTTCGCGCTATTGTCTGTTCGCTCATAGCACTTCTGGGCGACGAGCGACGAATTCTAGATTTCCAGAACCAGGCGACAAAGAACGAGCGATATGTTCGCGCGACGGCCCGTTTTCTCGCTCAAAGCCGTCGCGCACAAAATCTCCCTCATAGGGTTCGGGCAAAAAAATTTAAGCAATTACGGCTTGCTACTACTACAGCTTACGTTTTGAGACAAGGTGTTTTGACATAACTTTGACATAACTAGAGATGACAAGGGAAAGTTGCTTAACTGATAGAAAAAAAAAATGAATTGTTACGTAAACAAACATTTGTTTGTAATGTACTGTAGCTGTAGGTCTTAAAAATTTTATTGTCATGAAGAGGTCCCTACTATCACAATATTCATCAGTAACTTTGACCTTGTGCTCTGTTCCCACCCTGCAGTGGTGCAAACATTGTTTTTGTGACTTTTCTGTGCTCCTTGCATGTGTTCACAACGACTTCTTTAAAGTGCCACTGCTATAAGTTAACACAGAACCTATCTTGCAGGGGCAAGGCCGTGACCAGCAACAGTGTCCACGTCAGGGAGGAGCTATGGCTGCAGCAGCACTGTGTGTAATCGGATGGTCTGGTCAGGTATGACTGAAGTGTATGTGTTTGCAAAAGTAGGATCTCGGTATCATTCGTCAATAAGTTTATGGACATATTACTCAGCAGTGCTTACTAAATAGGCTAAATATCTGCTCAACTTTATTCAACTTGCTGCTTATTTGTGTCTGTAGACATTATGTACACATTACCTTGTTCACTTTAAAACTAGACCTAACATGTCTTGAGGTTTATTTTTTCTTGCATCAATCACTTGGCTGCACGTTACATTTTATTTTGCTTAGTACACATTATATCTACCTCTTGTTATTTTGTTTTATTGATTTGAAACTTTCCTGTGTTACACCTTTTATATCCACTTTTTTTTCGTTTAGGCTACAGGCTTGTGCAGTTTCTGCACACGTAAGGATTAAAAGTGTAATGGGCCAAATATGTCACAGGTCTAAGCATGCAGCATGCTTACCATTGTTTAACATTGGTATTACAATTATTGTGAGGTTTACTTGCACGAACAAGACTAATTGAAAAAAGTTTGACAAGACAGTGCACTAGACTTCAACTTACAAGCTTTATTCAGAAAACACGCAATGAGGCCCCACCTTATGCTCAAAAATATCTACAGACAGATGCACAAATAAATGTTCCACATGGGAGGAAACCAAATGCGCAACAAAGCCAATACTGCCCACTACAAACCATTACAAAGCATTCAGCAGGTTCTTCTCAAGGTACAACAAACACTCCTTTATCAGTGAGTTCCAGTGAAGGAGTGCTTACACATTCATCATCAGCCTTTGAAATGCCAAACACCAAATATTTCCTTATCTAACTGCCTGCCAAACCGTCTGAGCACTTGCTTGTTTTGAAAACACAGGTAGCATTTACGAGTACATCTTCGGCAGTGGTCAGCCAAATGGGCAGTGCCTGCTAGAGTGTTTACAGCGTTCCGGTGCTCCCTAAGCCTCTCATTCAAGAACCTGCCCTTTTGTCCAATACAGCACTTTCTACAGGGAAGTGAAATCTTGTATACCACCCCCACATTGCAGTTAAAAAAGTGGGTGACATGCTCCTTAGTGCATGTACCCTGATTCCCGGCGTTGCTTACCAACCTGCACATTCTTGCGAGCTCTAGTGGCGCTGAAGAAAACACCTACACTGCACTGGTTTGCCACATTGTTTAGGTGGTGGGACACCCCATGTACAGATGGCACAGCCACAGGGCGCCCACTGGCACGTGCGTTATTGCACCGAGCAGCTGCCAGATCTGTTTTTACCTCTTTAATGAGGCTCCCAGTAGTTGACACCAAAGTGTTATCGAGATACCTGGCCCTACATAAATGGCTCGCTTGTTGCTGAGCGCTGCAGGAAACCTGGTGCACAAGATTTAACCAGAACAGCTCTCGGGCAGCTAGGAGCTATGCTTCCTTTAACATGGAGTATGCCAAACGGTAGTCGAGCAAGGGCTTCGTTTTCCTAAGAGAGTATATATAATAAGGAAAGTATGATTTAAAATTATACGAATATCGAATGATTGCAGGTGATCATCTTCTGGCAACTCATGTGTGAACTTGAGTCCTACTGAACACTGTTCGAAAACACCCACAATGTTTTTAACAGCAAAGCCAGCACAACAAGAAAGTCATTAGCACTACCACATTGCCCACTGGACGTGCAGTAACGCATGTCCCAGTGGTAGCCGTGCAGCTCTGCCATACATACACAGGGTGTCCCACCGCCTAGAAGAAAGGTGGCGAACAAGTTTGGTGTAGGCATTTTTTCAGCACCGCTAATGCTCACAAGAATATGCAAGTTGGTAAACATTGCCGGGCGTCAAAGTACATGCACTAAGGAGCATGTCACCTGCTTTGTTAACTGAAATGTAGTGGTGGTATGCTACATTGCACTTCCCTGTGGAAAGTGGTATATTGAACAAACAGGTGCCTGAATGAGTGGCTTGGGGAGTACCGGAATGCTGTAAATGCTCTCACAGGCGCTGGCTACTTGGCTGATCACTGTTAAAGTACCCATAAGTGCTCCCCATGTTTTCATAGCACACAAGTGCTCAGTCAGTTTGCCAGGCAGTTATATAGGGAAATGTTTGAGGTGTTTTGCATTTCGAAAGCTGCTGATGAATGCATAAGCACTCCATCACTGGTACCAGCTAATAAATAAGTGTTGTGTCTTCAGAAAAATCTGGTGAATGCTTTGTAATGGCTTCTTGTGGATGCTTATCAGCTTCTATGTGCATTTCGTTATCCCCTATGTGGCACATTCGTTTATGCATCTGTCTCCACATTAACTGAGCATGCGGTGGCCTGTTTGCATGTTTCTTCTGAATAAAGCTTGTCAGTTGAAGTCTACCGCTTTGGCTAGTCCGACCTTTATTCCGTACGCCTTGTTTGCGCTAGTAACTATGTCACAGGAGCTGTGTCAACGCCAACTAGCCCAACCTTCTCCATTTTTTCACAATTATTTCTCAAGTTCCCAGAACAATAGACACGAGCTTGAATTTCTTTAAATGGTAAATGAAGGCCAGTATTCACTGTGCTGTAAGTACTACAGCAGTGAAGAGTTTTCTAGTAAGCTTGCTTTCTTTCTCTACATTTATTTATATTCTTCTTAAGCTATACCCATTCATGCAAGTAGGCATTGTGGCAGAGTCTGTGTCCAGTTGCATCGTTTTCGACTTTGTCTATACTGCATAGACCACATAGTTGGTACATAGTTCAGTCTATTGATGCACTATCATTAAATAAGCATGCAGTTTTGCACATGCAAGATTGCCTGCTCGCTATTGCTAAAGCATTTGCTGGTTATTGCTATGTTGCTCATCAAGTGAACTTGATTTCAACAGCACCACACAGAACATCTGCTTGGCAGTGGTGCAATTTTAATAGTGACTATCAGCCAACAAGCTCTAAGTCTACAGCGGTCCAGAAATAATTCTATTACTTTGGGTCTCTCCACATATTTGGTTAGCACAGTGGGCAGTTTTCTATTTATTCTGCTTGGTTCTGTTCACGTGAGAATATTTTCAACTAGCAAGTACAAAGTGTAATGCTGTCAAAAGCCTTTGATTACTGGGCAAATGAATTGAAAGCATGGTACGTAATCCAAAAAGTATTTTTCACAAAATACTAGTGTCAAGAACAAGCATCATATGCACTGCAACTCATGGTTTTATGTTGGTATGCAGGTATCTCAAGCTAAGGGTGCTTGTGCATGTATTTTCCACATATTAGCTAATGCTTTAGCTACATGAAACTGTCTATGTTCTGGCTGCTGAAGTCAAATTTGTGGTTGATGAACCTGCTTGTTTTTGCTGTGCACTTACATTTCTGTTGTTTCTTAAAGGTTGTAGCCATGTGACAACTGATGTATTGCAGTAATGTCAAAAGTAGCTTCCACCCATTATTGCTACAGTGTGCAAACAGACACCTGTCGCCGTATTGGTGCATTTTCTGAGAACCAGCCGTATCCTCTAGGTGAAATTTGTAGTGTCGTTTTGAGTTTGCCAGTCAGTTCATATAGCTTGAGGACAAAATTTACACAGTGAAGGAAGGGAGACCATACAACATGACCAGTGATGACTGAATATTTTGATAGAAGGAATAAAAATAACACTGAATGTGTGCTTATATTGTGCACAAGTTCCTTCAGAAGGAAAATGTGAGTTGTAATACAAAGGCAAAAAATCACAATAAACAGTATTTGCGTAAAAAAAGGTGAATAGTCAGACTAATTTCTATCCCTTGTCATCTAGAAAGGACGCCTTTTTTCATGCATTCATAATGGGGCTTGCTCACACATCTTGTGGTATGCCTCTCTGATTTCTCTTGTCAATTTTTCACCGTGGGTGGAAACAGATAAACTAATTTAATCTGGCCTAAAGCCCTATCGCGGCAATGCACGGCCAAGTCAGACGAGCATGCCGGTCTTCTCAGTAAAATGTGGTGATTTCTTTGGTACATATTTAGTTCCTGGCCTGTCAGCTTCCTAACATTGGAATGCAGTACACTGCCCCTAACACACACTAGACATATTTCGTGGTATGTTTAACCAAGCGTACCTCGCTTGCCTGCTCGCTTTTCTCAGTTCACTTGTGGACTGTGCGGCATACCTGCCTACTTTATTTTTTCTCTCGAAATATGTGTGCATAGCATTCCACAAGCGCATTGAGAAAGGCGTCCAGGCAAAGGAGATTTGTATAAATTACCACTAAATATGTCTTGTGTCCGTCATTAGTAGTGTATTCTATGCCTCTGTTCATGTGTATGTTTGGTCAAATGCACAGGGTCGTCAACTGTTGGCACGAACACGACTCAGCGTGACCACGCCCCGCGGAGTGCCAGCGTGCATGGCGCAGGGGGGATGTGGAGCTTCGTGTCATCTGCTAAAGTGCGGGAGCACGCCATGCTTTAGCGGATGACACATGACATGAAGTCCCACCTCTAAGCCGCTGTGCGCCTGCGCCGCTTAGCTCCGTTGCACAGCCATGCAATGCGCGCTGGCAATCCGCGGAGTTCGGCCACTCTGCACCATCTTCGTACTAAGAATAGACGGTCTTGTACATGGGGCAGACTGGCCGCTGTATAAGCATGTGCCCAGGAGAGCACCATTATTCACTCAAGGGACAAGCATGCTCGTCCCACTTGACAATGCATTGACACAACTGGTGATGTACGCCAGATTTAGATTGTTCATCTCTTTTGTTTACTTAAGGCAACCGATTGATCAACAATATCACTGAGGCATACCATTTAAAAAAGAGGGACATCTGTCAGCCAGTGCTCATTATGATTGCATTACAAAGAGGAATACTCTCTAAATGACACGGAATAGTGATCACTCCGTGCTTATTTGTTCTATTTTTATGCAAGTACTGTTTATCATGATTTTGTACATTTGTATTGCAACTTGTGCCCTTTGTCTTAAAAGATCGCTTGTGCAGTGCAAGGGCACACGCAGTATAAATATTATCTTAAATTTTTGCACCAAAATTAATGTTGAATTGGTAGCTTTTGTGTCGTGTTGTCTTCTTTCTGTCCCTTGTATCACTCAAAAGGTAGACATTAACGTACACCAACTTTCTTAATTACTTGCCCGTCAGTGTTGATAAACTTGAAATGTTGTTTTCAGCCAGAATATTCTTACCATTTCTCATTTCCGGTCAGCATAGTGCTAATCCTTTGGCTTTTTATAAAGCGTGCTAATATGTACTTCTGATTAATGCAAAAGTTAGTTCTAGTTGGTGGTAGCTGAACTTGGACATCATGACAAGTGCAAGGGCACACACACACACACAAAGAGACACAGTCTGAACGGGCGCTAGACATCAACTGAAGGGCTTAATGACAAAAAACAGCAACGCACATATTGCGCAAAAACCTACAAAAAGATGTAGAAGGTGCAATTGTCCCTAAAGAGAATTCCGCGGCCGCTGTACTAGCGCTGTACTGTTACAACAAACATTTCAAACCTGGTCGCAGTAAAAGGAGCGTGCACACTGAGTTCTGAAGTTTGAAGTTGTGACGGGACTTGGCGCATTCGTCGCTGCAGTTTAGTCATGACGAAAATATAACTGCTGAGATGAGTGAGTGGTGCGAGTGGTTTTCAGAGCCCACAAGGGAATTCACTTGTTTTCAACCATGCAAGGGTAATCTTACTTTCAAGGCATGTCTCCAATGTTCTTTAGAACAAGGCCATTTAGTGTGTGATGGTGGTGGATTTTAGAGACTGGCGCGCGTAGGTCTCTAGGTAACGTGCTGCACTGTTCTCCGTGTGACACTGCAATCTTGGAGGCCTTGACGTCACTCGTTCTTGCACTGTTCTCTGCATGGCGGTGCGCCTATTTGAATCAATTGTTTCGCTTTCTCTGTTAATTTCATTATTGCAAGGTTAGACTGTACGAAATATGAGTGTTTGCTGCCCTTAAAATGGGAAAATTTTATTAGTTTAATCCTTTACACAAAAATGAATTTCTTGGTGAGGTTGGGTTTAACCCCAGTTTTTTTTAAACTTGTTCGAGGGGCAGAAATAGGAAATTATAGAGTTGCATCAGAAATTGACGGATCTAATTAACCTATATCATATTGTTTTATACAAGTGCGTTTTAGTGTTAAGAATACTGCTCAGGAAAAAAACACTTCATATCTATTGCAGGTACAGATTGGTGTGGCATTTGTGATGCCACTCAACAAGTGGCATTACATATTCAAGTCTGCTTCCGACGGAAAGTGCCCATTAGAGGTGGCATGGCACCTGTGGACACCAGTGCAAGCAGGTGAAAGCAGCCTGACTGGACAGGCCTGCCGGACAATGTGCCGCGCATCTTGGAAGCTTCCGGCAACACCGGAGAAAGTGGCTGCTTTGAAGAGTAAGTCAACAGTCACCTCATTTGAGAAACATAACTGCATATCTACAAGTTATCTGAATGAGTTAGCATTACATGATGTATACAGAGCGACAAGAAATGCCAAAGCAAGAATGAGGCAAGTGCCTATATATTATATCTTTTTCTTCTGCTGTATATGCACTGTGTCTCGACACACAATTTAAATGTCTCTGTGGGTATGAAAAACAGCACAAGATAATTTCGGGATATGGGTTTCCGGCGAAAATCGCCCACAAAGTTTCCCCCATAATCAGATTGAATTAAAAACAATCAAGAAAGTCGGGTGGCTACACGAGCGGTTAATTTTGACAGGACCTTGATAGCTTGCATTCACCTGCTGCTCATTGTCTTAACAGAAGTGAACATTTAAGCACCTCATTGTCTTTGAAATTTCTAATGTAGACTTGGCATGCGTTATTGTAGCTTTTCACGCTGCAGCTTTCATTTCACTTTTTTGAAATAATGCTTCTCAAGAAAATTGGGTTCCGACACAGCTTGGCAAATTGTATGGTCTAAAAGAAGCTTTTTAAACTACTGCCGTCCAAAGTGTTGACTGTGGTCAACTGATGTGCTGCTTTACAATCTGCAGCATTCACAGCCATGCAATTTCAAAACACTATTCTGATTATTGGGATGTAAAAGTTATAAACAGGGATAAAGTGCCTCGGAAAGGGTGGCCAACGTTTCGTTAGGAGGACCTATCTTCTCAAAAGTTGCCTCATCATCCTCGGCATGTTGGTTTTAAAGTGTTAGTAGAGTGACGTCACATGCAGTTGTCGGGAGTGGCTGGTTGTAAAGGGAGAGACTTGAAGGAGAATGAGCGCGGTCACCTGATGTCTGTAAGCATGATTCCTAAGACGTAGGAACAATAGTGGGAGTGGGAAGGCGGGGAGAAAAGGAGAAAAAAAGAGACCAAGAGGGAAAGAAAGAACAAGAAAAGAAGAAGGGCATAGGAAGGTGTTAGGGAAGCAAGAGGTTAGGGAGCATTCAGGGGTGTCTTTGGCAGCATGTTCTTGTGGCTTTAAAGGAGCCGGTGAGGCGGTCAGTGCTCGAGTAACAAAAACAACCCGAAAAGACATTAGTTGAAAGAATGACTTGAGTAGCATAGCAGCAATGCGTCGGATAATTTAGAAGGAGTTAAGATGGCAGCAAGGAGTCTGGAATGCAGTGCATAGGGTAGCTGGAAGGCAGCGGCACGGTCTTTCTAGGGACGTTAGTCCCAGTAGCTCACTCAACGTAGGTGTCGTCACAGCGGTATGCAGAAGTGGCGATACCCTGTGTGGCTGAGGCACCGAAGAAGGTATCCTGGCGCCTGGGATTTTGGAATATGTTGGTGAGGGTGTTTCGAAAAAATAGAATAAAGAACAGACAAATATGGGGGTGAACTGAAACTGGAATAACAAATAAGAGGGTGGCATGAGCAAAAGCGGGCGGAAGCAGATGTACATGGGAAAACATATTTATGCGAACATATTTATGGGGATTCTACAGACTTCCTATTGCGCTGCACTGACAGGCCCCACACATACCTACGATACATAGACGACATATTCATAATATGGTGACATGGTCAAGACAGCCTAGATAAATATGTAGGATTTCTAAATTCTTTTCAGCCAACAATAAAATTCGCATCAAAATCTTCAGTGGAGCGCATAAACTTTCTGGACTAAACAATATACATTGACACTGGGACACTAATGACAATGCTGTATGGAAACCTTTTGACAAACAACAGTACCTAGAATATACAAGCCACCATCAAGCCACATTGCAAAGAAGGCATCTTTAAAGGCCAAGCGCATGGCTACGTCACATGTGTGTTGAAAACCAAGACTACATAGATAGACTTGATCACCCTAAAGAAAACCTATCAAATGGGAACCACCCAAAGAGTGCCCTTCAGAAAGCCTGCACCGATGCAACCAAACTTGACTGAGCCGACGCGCTCAAGCCCCACCCTAGGATCACAAGAACAGCGCCTCTTCTTACTACTAAATTCTCACACTCCCAAACATGAACAACATCCTCAATAAATACTACCCAATTCTCACCAGCAACCAGAAACAAGATTTTTCCCGCCCTGCCCAGAGTAGTCTTGAGATGCAACACTATAATATTAAGGATATTCTTGTATGTGCCAAACTAAAAACAACGAAGTTAGGAACCAGTCCCTGTGGCCGCCCGGGTGCTCTACATGCAAACATATTTAATCTACTACTACAGTAATAAGTACAGCATCAAATTACTCAAACAACGTAACTTCGAGTTTCATCTGCACATCAAGCAATGTAGTCTACTGTCTAGAATGTGCCACTTGTAGCAAATAATACATAGGTGAGACAGGACAAAAAAAAATCATAAAAGACTGAACGGTCACCGCGCAGATACAAAACAATTTACCTAAAGGAGTAGCCAGCCACTTCAATGAACATGTCATATGTGACAAAGCAAGGCTCTATAGACTACAAATTTCCGCTCACCTCGCTAGAGGAAATATCTGGAATCATACCTCATACACAAGTTTAAATGCCTACATCCAATGGGAATCAATTTAACACAGCAACTTAGAATCTTTAAAAACTTTAAAGCTGTAACTTAAATCGGAAAGCCTCATGTCATCAACCAAGGCGCAAAACACATTGTGCCACCAGCTAAACTTAATTCTTAACCTCACCTATTCCACCGTTTCTAATTTTTACCTGCTTACTACTCAATTTAATATATTCTTTTGTCTTTTAATGTTTATATCAACTGTATGACCCCTTTTCCCATGTACACCTGCCTCCGCCCGCTTTTGCTCATGTAACCCTCCTATTTGTTATTCCACTTTCAGTTCCCCCCTTTTGTCTGTTTTCTATCATATTTTTTGAACACCCTCACCACCACAATCCAAAATCCCAGATGCCAGGATACGTTTTTCTGCGCATCAGTCACACAGGGTATCACCAGCTCTATATACCACTGTGACGACACCTGCGTTGAGCTACTGAGGCTGACATCCCTAAAACACCATGCCTCTGCCTGCCAGCTACCACATACATTGCATCCCAGACTCCTTGTCGCCATCTTAATTTCTTCAACATTACCCGACGCGTTGCTGCTACGCTACTCAAGTCATTCTTTCAACTGATATCTTTTGGGGTCTTTTTTGTTACTGGCACACTGACCGCCTGACCAGTTCTTCTAAAACGGCAGAAAGATGCCGCCAATGACACTCCTGAATGCTCCCTAACCCCTCACTTCCTTAACACGCTCCCATGCCCTTCTTTTTCTTGTCTTTTTTTTTTGCCTCTTGGCATCTCTATTTTTCTCCTTTTCTTTTGTTTCTTTTCTCGCCGCCTTCCTATTCTCACGGTCTTGTGCCCTCGTCTTAGGAACCATGCTTACAGACGTCAGACGACAGCGCTCATTCTCTTTAAAGTCTCTCCCTTTACAACCAGCTGCCACTGACAACAACTGCACGTGATGTCACCCTACTAGTCCTTCAAAACTAACATGGCAAGGCTGACCAGGCCACTTTTGACGAAGATAGCTCAAAAGTTGGTCAGCCTTTCTGAGGCACCTCATCCATGTTTATAACCTTCATACCACTGTGTGCTATTCCATTTGTCAGCCGCTTTCTTGATTTTAGATGTTCTGATTATTGAAGTTTGTAAGACATGGCCTATCAGCACTTTCGGCATACTTTCAGTGATCTCATTTTATTTAAGCATAAGAATGAGGAAAGAACTGCTACACAAAGAAAGCACCTCGAACATTAGTCGCATGTACGCTCTGATCTGCATAGCTGATCTTGTTCTACGCAAAGCATCCTAAAATTTTCATGCCTCTTGTCGGTGCCAAGAAAAGCAAGGTGCTGGGCATCATGCGGAATTCCAGCGCTTTCCGCCAGCCTGGATTAGAAAGGACTGTATAGTGTGGCTGTAACTGGCATTCTTCTGCCAAGATTCAATTGTTTTATGGATCAAAGTACCAGGTACTCTTGTAGTCGCATCAACACTCTGCCGAAGATTTCATTTCCTACATAAATATGTTTTTTTTAAACAGACGAGCATGAAAGATTGCTCTGTATTACGTTAAGATGCTTCTTTGGGCTTTTTTTACATTGAAGATGTAGGTTACCTGAGCAAAGTAGCAATATGGAGATTGAAAAGTAGAAAAAAAATGGCAGATCCCATGCACTGTGAGAATTGATGTACACGATGCACACATTGTTTGCTTTGATTGACAATAATTAACGGTGATGTTAGTGGCAAGTTTGTAATTTTTTCAGTGTTTAGTCCAATACGAAAGTGGCGAGTTGATGTTAAGCATTACCTTGCATGCACCACTTCTGTTTGTCTGCATAGCCCACAGAACACACAGGGAGATGTGTTTGCTTGAGGCGTTGTTGCGAGTCATTGTTCATAATCTCTGAGAAGGAATGGAGCGTTGTCATTGCCTCACATGGCGCACCGCATCATGGCAGAAATATTAAACTTTAATTGAATTATGAGGCTGTGCATACTTCAATTAGCTATTGTAATTGTATGTATACAATGTATACATAAATTCGCGGTCTGCACTACATTTCACTGCGTAGCGAAGACGCTCCTGTTCTGTGTGACACTTCTTTCAAGTCTGGGTGTCCTCGACGTCGAGTGCACGCCTTGCTGGCGCGTGTTAATGGGCTCCTTCTACATACATGGCCAACACACTGTTGAGATTCCAGCTCAAAGCGCCCTCTTCAGACTAAGGACGATTCTAATGTTTACATTATCACAGCCCAGCAGCTGCATTTTTCTCGCATAGAAATTAAAACCAGCACAGTACGTGCAATACACACTAACGGTGAAATGCTGGGGCAGCAGCGCCGGTCAGGATGTGCAGAGGTGAGCGCCATCTAGTAATGTTGCAAGAAATCCAACGGCACGCATGACAAGACCATAGCAGCTGCAGCGCCCGTAATGTTGGGAGAAGAGGCAAAAAAAGCTTCACTTTAAAACATTAGTTGCCATCATTTGCAGCTAAATAAAGCTTGCAAGCCAGCCATTATACAGCTTTTACATGAAATCTTTTATGCCTATATGGGAAATGCTAAAGTTACGACTTCCTCACAAACTGCACGAGCAACAAGTAAAGCTAACAAATGATAGAATGGAAAAATCAGACAGCTTGCACCTTGCAGCTCCCCTGCATGCGTTAGAGACAGTGTAGCCAAATTGTGGCTCTCTGAATTTGACAGGAATTTGCGTGGTTGAACAGCAGACAAATTATGCAAAATCAGAAGCCAAATATCCACCCCATAAGGCTTTGAGTACAGCTCCCATGTGTCTAAATTTTGCAGTTAAGCCAACCTCCAGATGAGAAGAGGCGTGGCTTTGGCAAAAAACATACAAAAATTCCATGTAAATCTGCAAAACAATGTGATGCATGTGTATGCATACTCACTGCAAATAAACCTGTGCTGGCTTGCGTCCTGGGTAGCATGTTTGTGTGTGACATTTGCTGCATTTTGTTATCTTAAACTTTTTTTGAAGTGATTAGAGCAGATTTCCTTCATTCACCTATTGCTAGAAATCATTGGAAAAACAATTTACTTATATATTTATTGCACTCTCCTTTTAGACTGCCTGGCGAAATACATAAGTGACCATCGAATGATGCCACCTGCACCACATCCGGAGAACCACCTTGCTTCCCTGCGAAAGCACCTTTGGAGCTCTCTTTTACAGAAGCAGGACGCCAGAGCAAGCGAGTGGCAAAGTAAATACAGTACAAGTCCAGTGATGCTTTTTCAATAAAGTGTGATGATATGCTACGTAGTATGGTGCTTAACATATTGATTTGTTATGGCATGAAAATAGCCGCATCTTGTCAACATGTATATACAGACTGTACACTTCACAAGACTCAACATCACATAAAGATAACCCGTCATGAGCTTCCGAATGGCAATGGCTGCTCCTTCAATTCATCACACAACTTGCCTTTGACGTGCTGCGCCCACGATGATATCCAACCCAGTGCCCACCGTGCCACCCATCACCCACCGTGCCGCCCAGCACCCACTGTGCCCAGCAACCACCATGCTGCCCAGCACCCGCCGTGCCCAGCAACCACCATGCCGCCCAGCACCCACCGTGCCACCCGTCACCCACCATGTCACCCAGCACCCACCATGCCACCCGTCACCCAGCATGCCACCCACTACCATAATCCACCATGATGATGGATGATGGATTCCACTATGCCCAGCATCGGGCAAATTTTCAATAGGGCAGTGTCCCGAGCGAGGCCTGGTATCACCCTGAAGTGGGAAGGCTCCTTTGACCAAGAACGCTCTGGCTTCGACTGTCCTCTTGGCCCCAGCGACGAGTTGTCGTTGGTCTTCCAGGTACCCCAGAGACAGGTTGGCCACTCACGTTTCGAACAGGTGATCTTCTTTTGCTTGTTGTGCTCGTTTCGCATCTGTTTATGGTTGTATTTCGATGCCGTCTTGCCACGGGCATTGCAGGAGCAAGTGTGCCAGGGTGTCGGGTACGTTGCAGAGTGATCAGAGGTAGCCGTAGAGCGCCGGGTCGAGGCTGTGCATTGTCGTCTGTGAGGGTACGTGCTACTTTGTAGGCGTGCATGAATCATGAGCGGACACATAGAGACAGCGCTGCCTTTGTGTTTCTGCTTATTTTTACGTTCTTGCTCAGTCGCGCTTGCACACTCTATCATGCATTCAAACCAACTACCCCGCCGATGTGTTTTAACTTAATTAAGCAGCACGGTATCACGCACCCACAGGCAAATATGAAGACATTTCGCTAAGAACACCACCTAAAAATAGTCTGGAAAACCAGACCGAACACCGAAACAACCAACCGAGGAATGTACCGACGACTGCTGTGCGCAACTAACAATATATGCACCTGACCAAACAAAACTTCCTGCATTACGCATCGCCTTGAACTTCAATAGCGCTCTGGAGGATGACGCGAAGTAGGTAACGTGCGCGGCGGAAATTTCCGTCAGTCCGGTCAACAGCTCGCATCGTGACGCATTCTTTGCTGACTTGACGTACCGTTAAGAAGTTCTGAGTGAGCACCAGTGCCTCAGGTATACATGTTTCAGTGAGCACAAGGCCATCAAGAAGCTGCGGACTAACCTGGACAATGTAATATTGGCGGAAACAAAGGCAACCCCACATCCACCAAGCGGAAGTGCGGCGAAGAGGACGAAATGTTGGCTCGCATTGCAGAAGTATGCTGACACGTACTGCCATTTACAACGCAATCTGAGTTCGAAGGTAGTACATAGTTATGAGCCTACTTGCTGACAATTTCCGCTTCTTGTCTCTTCAGTATAAGTAACTGTTTTTTATGATGATTTGCCCTAATGCCCCCACCGTTTCTTTGTACGGCCTTCGTAAATTTCGCAATATGGAGGCCGCATTATGATGCCTAGTGAATTTTATCCGCTTGCCTGTACAAAACCTTCGTAATTTCCTGCATCGCATTATGTCTTAGTTCATTTGTTGAAGTAGCGCCCAAATCAGCAGCCTTTGCAAATTGAACCCGAAAATTCAAGACACACAAATTGAGTTCTGTAACCCAATGGTCACCGTTGACGTTAGGTCGCTTTTTGCAAGCGTTCTAATTCAACTCACCGTTAATGAGGGTACTGCAGCTCTCGCAAAAGTCGCAACTTTAACGGTAGGATCCCCATTTCCAGTACATAACTTGATGCGGACTGCTCAATTTTTGCTCATTCATTACATATATCGCCTACTACCGATGTTGTTCGTGCAAACGCACGGAACCGTCAAAGGAGCAGCAGTTTTGACATTACCGTTAATTACCCATGGAAGTCATTGGGACCTTTGCCCTTCACGTCTTCATGCCACGTGCAAATATATTTTTGCACTACGTTGACAATTGCTATTGAGTCCTGAAAAGAGGTGCCTCGACATTGTCACGATACATATCAACAACATGGAACATTCTATACAATTCACGGTGATTTAGGAGCTTGGCCGCCTTCTACCGTACTTTGACATGGTTGCGAAAGGTGACGAAACCCGGCTTCCCTTCAGGTTGTATAGAAAACACACCCATAATGGCACCTACCTACAATTTATATCTGTACTCGCTACACTGTAAACGAAAATAAACCCACCTGGGAGTTTTTAATAGGTGATGTGCCCTAAAACCTCCCCTCTCAAATATTTACTCCGATGTATTGGGAGCAAAACAGCGCCATCCCCTCGTTTCACTCCGCTGGCTAGCTGTGGGAGTATTAAGGCGACATGACGCGATTTTACTCCGCTTAAAAATCTTGTTCTCCCGTGAAACTCCGACAGGGAGTTTTAAAAAAACTCCCATCCGCCGATACAGGTTGGTCACGTGGCGCTTCCCATGAGGCTGTGCGCCTCGCCAGCGACCGGGCGCGTTCGGCGGAGCGGGCAGTGCTCATGGCTGACGGTTTGTTTACGTCTGTGAAGTGTCGTTCCGCGACAGCGTTTCCTCAATTTGTTTCCCGTATTTCCTTCCAGAAAGTGTTATTGGCATGCCTGAAGCTCACTGTATCTCAGCATCAAGTACATTAGCTGTGATCGCTTTGCTGACAACGATGATTGCAAGAACCACGTTTTCAAGTGCGGAAAAAGGCTTAGGTATACCTCGAAGCTGCTCACTGGCTCGTGATGTCGGCTCACGTTCTGGCTGTGTTTTCGTGCTGCGTCACCCTGTCTTGTGTTCTTCAGTACGTGAAATGCGACTTCTATGACCTTTTAGTACATGCTGACAACGTCCAGTGTAGTGTTTGAAAGGACCGCGTAGCAATGGCAACAGTAGCCACTGTTCGAGCGACGACATCCGTGCTAGTCGCGCATGAATGGCGTAACCCAAGTTCGTTGCGGTGCTGTGTTGCCAGTGAGAAAGACCGGAGTGCAAGCAACTGTTTTTATGTATCTGTGAACGGATATCCTCGCCCGAAGAAAAACGGTAGGACATAAGTATGCGTACTGAAAATAAAGCTTCTTATTGAGCGATGTGAATCGAATTGTTATCGCGCATATATGTTTTGGTCACGTCGTTGCTTCCTATATTGCATTAACATTACGCTCTATCCGAGACATTGATTTAGACGCATGCCTGCTGGCTCCGAGTTTAGGGATTCACTCGACAGATCAGCGATGTAGCTCCTTTTCGCAACCGAGACAGATTGCTCGGACGCAGAGCAAGTAGTGCGGTGTATAAAATGTATGACTGCGCATTTCTCGGTGTTAATTATGTCGGCTGCTGCGGGTCATGCTCAAACGTAATAATTTCTTGCTACGCTACCACTATATCGCAAAAATTTAATTTTGCTATGCAACACATGCACTTACATTTTTCTTGCTTACTGTAACTAACGCACTACTTTTTGGCCGCGAACGCCGGAAGTGTGCGAAGTCGCTTCAGCACTCACAGAATGGCATGATAATTTTGAAAAATTACGCCATTAACTTTTTCTCTCTCACTATTTTGAATTAACAGTTTTGTGTTGCTTAAGGTATTCTGTTAATTTCAGAGAGAGAGATCTCGTATGAACGAGCATGTGAGTAGTATTTCTGAAAACAGCACAGCTGCTCCCTAGGCGGTTTCGAGGCACACAATATCGTGGCTATATATACTGGCACCGTTGCTTCTTGAGTATCGCGTGTACGTGTGATGTCTTTCAAATTTCTGCATTGGGTGTTTCTGAAATGTTTATGTATGTCATGATACATGTGCTTTCATTGACTTGTTCCGTCGAATTCGACGCGGTCTCGTGTGCATATTTCGAAATTTGACCAGCAGCCTCTGCATGTAAACATGTTCGCGCAAACTCACGCGATGGCTCTTTTTATACTCCCATTGCACCTCGAAAGAACTCCGTCAATAGCAAAGCAAAAAATAAAGAAAAGACAGAAAAAAAACTCCCATAATTCCACGCGAAAATTCCGCTCGTACGGAGTAAAAATTGTACTCCGATCGTACGGAGCAAAAAAAAACTCCGAACCGGGGGGTCGCTATAGGACAAGCAGTATACTCCCACCTCGGAGTTATTTCCGTTTACAGTGTACTCCATAGAAACGCTCGGTTCTCAATTCACTCAAGACAAAGGCTAAGGAAATGTGCAGCAATGCGAACAATGAAAAAGGCAATGTCGCTCGCATACGCAAAGACCTGTAATTTAGCGGCTACCCCAAGTATTGCGCAGAATAAGCGCAGGCTTATTCGCACAACGGCATCGTTTGCGTCCTCAGGTAGAAGGCGTGCGTCCATTTCTCACGCCCCAACTGTAAGTAAAGCCATACCTCGAGCTGTTCGCTGAAAACTACGTGGAGGCTGTCCATGCGCGAAGTGGTAAACTACGACATGACACTTGTAACTGTGAAGCCCAAACTAAGGAATGAAAAGTTCCCAGCTGTAGTGTATGCCGTTTATTACACGAACTGTTTGTATGCTTACATCGTTGAAAGCGGCAACATTAAGAGCCGTCTCGAGCAGCAGCAAAACAACGTTGATATTCAAGACCTTTCTTCGAGCGCGCTTTCTTAACATTGGGTTTCGCTAGAGCATGATACTAGCTGAGATGAGGCACGTGTACTTGCGAAAGAAATTAACGAATCTAGAGTCGCTTCCTAATGAAATTATGACGTGAACTTTTAAAGAACACCATGGAAATTTTCCAACTGTGTACGAGAGGTGCCTCTGTCACGTCATACGAATATTTAGGTGACTCTTTTATCCCTTTTACTTTCATTTGTGATCCTCAAAAAATTTGTTGTGTGCTTTTACATGCCAAAACACGATCTCATTGTTAGGCACGCCATAATAGATACTCCGAAATAATTTTTACCACTGAGGTTCTTTAATGGGCAGCTAAATCTAAGCACAGTGGTGTTTTCCCATTTCGCCCCCATCGAAATGCTGCCGCCGTGGCCGGGATTCAATGACGCGGCCTCGTGCCTAGCAGCCCAACACCATATCCATAAGCAACCACGGGCGCTTTTTGAGAACGAGGTGCCTCTGTAGTAGCCGAAATGTTACATCGTTTGTGGCAGATGTCTTGTTTCATTTCATCAAAATTTGACTAAAGCTGAATACCACTAGAGAAAGGTCGCAATGCTCCTAAATATTTAAGAAAGAAATGACTTATTCCTGTATATTCACTGAAGCGGCATCGGCCTGGAGCCGCGCTGAATGTTAGGACATTAATGCCTCTCGATGGAGGCAACATATACATTTGGCGTCAGTTTTGAATGTTAGGACATTAATGCCTCTCGATGGAGGCAACATATACATTTGGCGTCAGTTTTACGCAGATGGCACCCACGGACTGACCAATGCAGGAGAAACCGGTAGTTACCTTTTCCTGTGTGGCCCTGCAATCTTCGTCTGGGCATGCTGGATATGCTATTGCCAAAGTCACGCTTGTCAGACCACTCATATTAATACATTTGAAGTCATCCAGAGCACTGCTTCTAGATTCTATAAATCGAACGACTGTGTCGAACGATGTGGAACGACATGTTGAACGACTGTCTGGAACGACTTCTGGAACGATATGTCGAACGACAGTGTAAGAATACACAATTTAACAGCTCAGTTTGACCCATTCTTCTCATATCTACTTTGAGAAAAAAATAGCAAGCCTGCGTCTATACTATATATATTTTTAGGTCATTCACATCAGAAAGTGTATTCATAAAAGAAGCTTATTCGACATATCACCGCTGCCTTCAGAACGCCGTAAAACCTGAACGAACCATTACAAAGACGTTCCATAAGTCTCCTGTGCCTCATACCGGAATACACTCGAATGTCTTTCCCATCAACACATGTGTGTTAACAGGTCGTATGCCGCTTAAAGCCACCATGTGAATCATCATCTAAAAAGGGATTCGAGAACAAGGGCATTCGCTGCCCACCCCCCATTTACAGCGTGCGTTTACGATAATTTTCAGATTTCTTTAAAACGTGCCCTTCTGAAATAAAGGAAGGTTCGTTCACCGACACGCCGTCAGTGGTGAGCGCCACGGGGTGACGGGTGACACGTGGCAACTAGTCGCTTATTAAAAAGCAATCATCATTAAACTGAAAGGCTGACTTTCAACGGGATCATTTCAATTCTGAAATATATGCAAACTCCGTACAAGCCATATCAACATTGGGATCTTGAAAAGTGCGCCTACCCGCGGATCTGTGGCCTAACGAATTACGGCAATCAGATAGCGCGAGACAATACAAATTACTGCAGCGAACACCAGGCCGCGTCCCTCCAAGCAACGTTCTGCTTACTTCACCTAGCAGCAGGTAAACCGGCACGCTGGGACAGCCCGCCGCTGGTTGGCGCAACTAGAACGTCGCTGTTGAGGAGCTCGCGATTGAGCTTGCAGCAGCCCCCTAATTTGTGTTGGGCCCCCTTTAATAGCTGAAATTCATCGCATCACAGTTGTGCGAGTAGATGAATTTTCCATATCGAGAAATTTACATAGCTTCAACGAAGCGTTTGCTTGAATTTCTCCATTGAGGTCTTTTCAGTTGAAAAGGCGCTTCCTGTTTTTTGCACTCCCAATTCCTGCAAACATTATTATTCCGCAAGGGTAAGCCTTTTCCTCCAGCCTATCCGAGCGACGCGTATGTTAGGATAGTCCTCTAGCTGACCAGGACTTAAGATAAAGCACACTATAGGTTAATACTCGGCGCAGCTTCTTGTATCTGGCGTTTTGCATCCTCCCTAACGAGTGTGCCCCGCGACTACTCACAACTGGTATTCTTCCATTTCTTCCAGCTGCTGCATTTTGCCAGCTGCTCGCACTATTTTCAAGCTTGGTGCGTCAAAAAACTTCCGTTGTTACCATTGACATGCAGCCTACCTATATCTCTGAAAGAAGACAAGTCGTCGTTACCACTCACTTAGTCATGGCGTATCACAGTATTGGAGCATTCTTTTACCTCGCAGAACTCGTGGCTTTCTGCATTGCGGGTAACACGACGCCTACACCCACCCCACCACGAGTAATTAAGGAGAATTGGACTAACCTTGCCGAAGCACTGGAAGTGGTATGTATACGTCATTCATAACTTGTGCTCATTTTCATCAACATTCTTTCCATTCTAAGTGCTGCCTTTACATTGCGTATACGGCAATATATTATGACCCCTTAAAAACAACTACTGAAACTGAACGTCCTCTAGTGTAGTACATAGCAGTAAAAATTTTGACAATTTTGAGTTTTTGACAAGATCATTTGTTCAACAGATTTATATTGCTGATACATTTTATTCCTTCAAATTGGCAGCCTACCTTAAGGTGCCCTTTGATACATCACTGACTGGCACAACACCTATAAGACAATTAACACGTGGAGCGTACTATGTGTTCAGTTCAGATAGCCAAATATCGTTACAAATGAATAAAAACAAAACATGCAAGTGAATTTATCGGCATTACGTTAGCCAGGCCGTAATTCTAACCCCATCAATCGATACTCCTGCCCTCAGGTAAGCAACAATTGTTATTATTGTAATAAACATAGCATGCTACGTGAGGCGTCTAAGATGCGCCAGGTAGCACGCATCCAGTCAAATTGTAAGTTTACCTGATGATTCGCTTCATTGTACATTAACCGTGCCCTATATATACAGTAACACTACACATTCGTTTAAAATAGGCACGTGTATATATATATATATATATATATATATATATATATATATATATATATATATATATATATATATATATATATATATATATATATATATTTATTTATTTACTTATACCAGGTGAGCGAAGTAGTAGATCCGATGGATTGTTCTGAACCCTGTTACCTCCGCACATTAGCCCGATGCACTGGTCATTGCACAACCGGACTACCCAGGGACGCACGCAGGCGGAAAAACGGTTCACGTTAAGGATAGAAAAGCTACAATCATAGATAGCTAGATAAATAGATACAAACATAGATGTATAGCCTCTAAAAATGCGAGAAGTACCCTAAGAAGGATAACAGAAACAACAACTATGGCTCAAGACACTTGGCTAAAATCTCTACAACGATTTGAATGTGTTACCATTCTTAGGGTAATTCATGAAATTTCTGAGGACTAACTGTATATCTACCTACGGGGAGCGGCACGTTTCGCCTAATGTGTTCGAAAACAGATTTTGCGCTTACCGCGGCACAGCTCTTTTTTAGAATTTTCCCAAAAGATCGCATTTTGGAGCCTACATCGTTCAGTGTAACACATCCCTGGGTCTTACCGGCGTCTTCCAGTGCCTTCCAGTGTCGAACCAGCGCGTTGTTTGACACTGGATCGCACTGGGGACGCTGGCGCTCGCTGGGAGTCACTGGGAGAAAAGTGAGAACACTGGATAAGAGCTGAGTTACAGTGGACGCGACGGTGGCTCCATTGCGATGTCACTGGGGCGCCTGATTGGGTGGCGTTCTATCCTCCTCCTCCAACAGCTCGGGCCAGCGCCGGCTAACATCCTCTTCTTTCTCGGTCACTCAAGGATGTTTGGAGCTGCCGCTCTTCCACAGTGTTTCGTCTCCGCGTTCTCAACAGTCGCGATTTTACGCCCTCATCACGATGCCTAGGACGGCACAGTTATTTGACTCGTTTTAAGATTAAAATTGAGGACGATGCAACGAGGTATGGAAAGAAGAATGATAAGTGTAACGTTAAGGCATAAGAAAAGGGCAGATTGGGTAAGGGAACAAACGCGAGTTAATTATATCTTAGTTGAAATTAAGAAAAAGAAATGGGGGGCATGGGTAGGACACGTAATGAGGAGGGAAGATAACCGATGGTCATTAAGAGTTACGCAATGGATTCCAAGGGAAGGGAAGCGTAGCAGAGGGCGGCAGAAAGTTAGGTGGGAGGATGAGATTAAGAAGTTTGCAGGGACAACATGGCCACAATTAGTACATGACCTTGGTAGTTGGAGAAGTATGGGAGAGGCCTTTGCCCTGCAGTGGGCGTAACCAGGCTGATGATGATGATGATGATGATGATGATGATGATGATGATGATGATGATGATTAAAATAAAAATTTGCCCACCTTTATCAGGGTGGGAGCGGCTGCCGAGACGGTGCAAGCACACAGTTGTGTAGGTACGTGCTGGCCCATACAGGAAGCCGCCATCCAGGTAGGGTTTACACGTTGCCCGCTCATCTGGAACATGTGTTGCTCCCTCGAACACTGTATTCTGCAGTTGGCGGAAGAAGAAGACATCAATTTACGCTTGTGCCGCCGCGGCCGCAGCTCGAATCCACATAAAGTGGGGCTAATTTGCACTTTTCTATAACTGTGCAAAATATTCCCGAGCGTTTTGAGCTCTCGTGCAACACCACATGCACGCCTTTCCACCATAACCCAGCAGTCGCGGAGGAAGGGCTGCGGCAGGCGTTGGCTGATTGACCGCAAAACCTGGACAGCCAATTACAACATTCTCAGTGAAAACAGCATGTGAGCAATGCAACCATTTCTCTTGTGGCCCCGCATCTGAGAGCCGGACACGCAGGAAAGCTGCGTCAGCGAACTTCAATTTACCCAGCAGGAGTGGGCGCTGCCAGTACGTGTCGCGTGTAAAAGAAGTCAAACCTTGCCTTAACAAGTACATCGACATGAGCCGTTGTAGTACAAGAGTATTCTTTTGTGTTGCCAAAGTCGCGTCGTTTTGCGTGTCTTCTATGGATGAGAAAATCCCCAAAAAATCGAAATTCGTGAGGAATGGCATACTCTTGCCGACGCTTTAAGCCTTGGACGTACATCCTTTTTGCAGCTACTGCTTCTTCTGATTTAAATTTTTTACAGATCTGCTTGGCGAATTAGCCTTAGATTCAGCAATACATTGTAGCTTTTTGTGTACTAGGTGCTATAAGGAACAATGAGCTCTTCTGACATAAAATGTTGTGATTGTTACCTTTGGTGGAAGCTCATTGTAGAACATTCATGTAATCCATATATTATTGGCGCACTGATAATCAGCTGTGACACACTCTATTATGATCCGATTTTGGAGTGCCACAATATACGCACGCAATAACACTGGTTCAATTGTGTGCTGGTTATTCGTGTAAAAATCAGATGCTGCCGATAAAAAGCCTCCGTAATCTTTAAAATTGAAATTGAACATGCGTGGTATGCAACCGTCCTTAATACATCAAATATTCTCCATTACACTGATCATAAAGTTTTTTTCTACTTAACTGATTTTGAACGCCTCTATGCTCTATGCCAAGCCACTAATTAGAGGCTAGTCTTCAGTGAAGTTTTTTTTTCGGTTATCATTTTTCGTAGATACTAATTTATCATACCTTCGTAGCGTGATGTATCCCTATCTTAATTATCCTGACAAGCTGATCAATGCAAAGCTGTATCCGTTCTTCACACCTCATGAGACACTACTGGTAGTAGTATGACAATAACATCTCGTTTGTAGCTGTTTCAGCGCCATTAAGGGAAAATGTCTTGCGATTGATGTCGCGGTACACAGAAGCCACTTTGATCCTGCACTATAGAAACGCTTCCATACGTTTTGATTTACACCGTTATGATATTTATTTCATCATAAATACAGACATAAATTTTCTTACAAGTTTATGTCGATGTAAATCAGTCCATATGCATAGAAGCTTTATTATTTTCTTCATACAGTTTTTACAGAAAGCGTATCGTGATGCCGCCAACCGCATAGAAATTTCGACTCTGATGGGAACAGGTGCGGTCTCGACATATAAATGCCAATCAGACTTATGAGAGGACCATATGCTACAAACATACTTTTCGATAGATTTTACGTGGACGAATATGAAGGGTATGTGATGAGTGTTTTGTCATATCAGAGTTGAATATCTTTCTGTGCCTATATTCATGTCTCTCTGATACAGGTCAGTAAAACACGCCACGTTAAACGTTACATTGAACTTGGTGCCTCAATTGAATATCAGCGAGATGCACATTCAAGACAAAGGTAATAAATACTGGGTTCATTATGTGGTATGTTATCCGTGTTCTACTTAGCCCAAAAGAGAGAAATGTGTTCTCTTACGTTTGTTTTGGCTAGTTTGCTCTTGAATATAAACGGGGAACAAGGGCTTTTCATCAATCATCTACGTCCACTACTCGTTTTCCCTAAGAGATCTGGGATGTACAAAAGTAAAAAAAAAATGTTCTGAGTTCCCGCGCACTTTCAGAATCATGCTACGTGAAGCCTTCATTGCTGTTTGTCAAGAAAAACGCTGTTTTTCTACAACCACGACTGCAAATAGATGAAGTTGTCGCGCTAGAACATCTCGATAGCCCGCATGACGACGAGGGTATGACGGCGTTTGCATGACCACAATGAACTGATTACTATGGAAGGAGAATTGCGTCTCGTCGACGAATCAACATCTATATGACGACGCACGCAAGAAGGCAACATTGGGAGGAAGGCGGAATGAGGACACAGAAATCAGGATAGAGAGATGGCTATTTCAATATGACGGCGATGGAACGACCAGCACGACGTGGAGGCGACTATATTACGACGACGCAATAGTGGTGATGTAAAGAGGAAGAATGACGACGACGACATGAACAGAGTGGGAAGGCGATTATGAAATGATGACGATGGAATGACGATGGTGGTGTGACGACCACACTTTGAGGACAATTGGTATCCATCAACTGTATGGCGACGATGGTTTGATGATGATGGCTTCACGATCACCGGATCACGAAGCTGAATGACGATAATGGTACGAGGAGAATGGCATGAAGACAATGATACAACCAGGAATGCAGGAAGATCACTGTGTAAGGACTCATTATGCAAAAAAAGAGGTGAAGCGTGCAGTCAGAACACAATAGTAGAGAAGTGGACAACACGAACACCACTTCTCTACTTTGTGGCCTGTCTGCACGCCTCCCCTCTTTTTTTGCATAATGAATCCTTACCAATTAGCTCAGCTTTCTGTCGTGTGTAAGGACGACGGAACAGTGACTATGGCATAGTAACAGTGCAATGACTACGACAGCATGCTGGCAATAAAATGACCGTAATGGTATGATGGTCACGGTGTCACGACTATGGAACGAAGAAAGAATGATGACGACTCTACGGGGTTGACAACGACGTTATGACGACAACGGGATGGCGATTCTGCATATGTGTCAATGGTGTGATGACGATGGGAAGGGGATAGTAACCTCGACAATATAATGACAATGACTATGTGATGATGATGGCATGACTACGATGCCATGACGACAATAGGACGACGAAACTAGAATGACGAAGTTGGAAAGACTACCATGGCATCACAACGATGTTAAGACCGCGAATGCATGACACTCAGTACACTGACGACGCAATAAGTACAATGGCATGCTAACAGTGAGACCTTTGTTTTTAATTTTTTATTGAGCTTACTGCATGCCCGTGAAGGCCCATGCAGGAGTGGGTACATGAGCAACTTTTGTTTGCACGAGAAACAAAACATTTATGTAAGTATTAGCAATGGTTAACTTTCAAGATGAAAGTTTGGTGCGATATCTCAATAAGAAATTGCCGACGGAAAAAGGGGTACTTGCGGACGCTAATAGGACCTAATGGCTGACGAACTACGCAATGACTCAGCCTCGATGTGATCTTAACAGATTCATACAAATAATGAGATCTCAGTATTTTGAAGCGATCTCGGCATACGTAGTCAATAAATTTTAGCCTAGACGTCATTCTTCGTTCTGAAAGCGGTTGCGAGTTCGCCCTCGTAAGTAAAACCGAAACGCTAGACCGGCTTGATTAGTCTGAGGGTTCAAATATGACGACTACTTTTTACAAATTTTTACATTTTACTCCATTTTACAAATTAGGAGATTTTATAGGAGCCCCAGATTTATTCATCTTACTCGCGCCCGATTAGTCACTTTAAAGATTTATTTTGACATGTACGAGAATCTTACGCAATTGCTGTTTCAAGAAAGACACTATTCCTTCAGCATTCTGAATTGTAGAATGACGGCAACATGATTGCTGCGGAATTTTAATGAGGGTATAAATAAGACTGGATGACGACGGCGGAATGGCGGTGACAGAGTGATTACGAATGCATGACGACAGTGGCATGATGACAATTACAACACTGTGTGGCCGCAAAAATGAATGCGGAGGAACAAAGATGGCGGCAATGATGAAATGAGGGCGAATAAGAGGCGACAACGGAAGAACACGCTTTGATGACGACGACGACAACACGAATAATTGTGAGCTTGCCTTCCCACTGACGTAGTACACCTGCCACCTCGGACAGCATCAGTAGCACTAGATATGATTTCGTTTTGCACCATGCTCGGCATCAGACAATCGTCTGATACTGAGAACCTCGTTAGGCTACCCCCACTTTTCAGGGAGCCCCGTAGCCGTCGTGGGCTGCAAACACGTCGAGTTCAGAAGATCGTGGTCCTCCGCCCTGTCGCAGAGAATGTCCTATTCTACTTGGGCGGAACTCCTCGTGTCTGACGAATGCCTACTCAGCACAAATTGTAATGGCTCATAGTCCTGCATGTGATGTTTGCGAATGCGAGGAGAACATTGAACACATCTTGTGCGATTGTCCTTAATTTCAAGAACAAATACAATCTTTGTCCAACACATGGAGGAAGTTAGATGATCGTCCTCTGAGTGAACAGACGTTACTAGAACACCGTCCCAATCGGTCATCGGCTCAGAAGGCAGTGAAGGCACTTTTATGCTTTCTAAGAGCTTCTGGTTTGCGCGAGCGTCTATCACTCAAGTGCTGTCCGCACACGTATCTACACCTTGTCTCTCCCTTCCCTCAGCGTAGGGTAGCCAGCCAGACTATTGACTGGTTAACATCTCTGCCTTTCTATGTTAATCTCTCTCTCTCCCTCGTGTCTGGTTTCGGAAACACGATGACGAGATCTCTAGCTGGGATGCTTTCAAGCAGAAGCTCAGCGACCTCTTTGAAAATGCCGCCGGTCGGCAGCTGGCTGCTAGAAAAGAGCTTGCGTCCCGAGCTGAGTCTTCTACTGAATGGTATGTCTCGTACATACAAGAGGTGCTCGTTCTTTGCCGCAAAGTTGACAAGAAAATGGCCGAGGTAGACATAGTGAGCCACGTACTCAAAGGCACCGCGGACAATGCGTTCAACTTGTAGGTCTTCAACAAGGTGACCACCATCGACGTCATTGTCAAGGAATGTCGCCGCTTTGCGCTCGAGAAAAGCCGCCCCGTAAATCCAAAGTTCTCCCGGCTCCCTAACAAGGCTACGACATCGTCTTGCGTCGACATTACGGCTTCACCTCCCTAAATGATCACGTCACCCGTATTGCTTGCCGCGAGCTCGAGGCCACAAGTCCTGCGCCGTTCCATTCACGCCCACCTGACCCCACGATTAACCAACCAGCCCCAGCGATCTCTCTCATTCAGTAAGTTGTGCGGCAGGAAATTGCCAACCTAGGTTTTCCTGCTGCCTGCTCTGTCTCCCGACCTCATGCCCGACCGATGCCGACTACTACGCCTCACGGGGCTCTGTATTCCCCTCCCAGATGCCGCAACCCTGCCGAGTGGAGCACTCCGGACGACAAGCCCATTTGCTACCATTGCCTCAGCATTGGCCACGTCGCTCGCCACTGGCGCAGCTCCTCCACGTCACCGTATTCAAACTGCTTCTTCCCGTCCACTCGCCCATATACTGACCCGCGCATTTACTCGCCTGGCCGTATGCCTCCTACCTCTGACGTACCCGTCGATGTCAGTCGTCCTGCTCGCTCGCAGTCAACTCAGAGCCGTCGGTCCCCGTCGCCCCAGCCACGCCGCTCTTCATCGCCAACCAATTATGGACTCTCCCAGAGGGAAAACTACACCATGCAGCTCCAGGAGGTAGTGCTGCATTATCTTCGTCGTGTCAAAATCCTGCATTGACACTCCCAACTAATTAGAACTTTCTTTATGTTGATGTCAATGGTGTCCCTTTGATGGCGTTAATAGATCCTGGAGCCCAGGTATCCTTAATGAGTTGAAACCTCAGTCGTCGACTAAGGAAGGTTCTCACGCCTCCTACTACTCGAGCCGTATGCGTGGCCGATGGCAGCACTGGTAACGTCCCTGGAATTTGTACTTCCCGTTTAAGTATCGCCGGCCGCCACGTCCCCGTTCTTTTTACAGTGCTGAACAATTATCTCCATGACCTAATCCTCGGACTCGACCTTCTTAGGGCGCATTCAGCTTTGATTGACAGTTCTGACGGTATCCTTTGCCTCGAACTTCCTCTATTCGCGCACATTCGTGCCGAACTGTGTGTGAACTGTGAGTTGTGATAACAGAGTCGGGCATCTTAAACTTGCTTTTGGAAATAGACACCAAGAAGGCGCCGGGGCCCGATAATATAACAAATGTATTTTTGAAACGATACGCGCAGCAGCTGGCTCCCTTTTTGAAGATTATATTTTCTGAATCGCTGAGTACAGCCTCTCTTCCCAAGGATTGGCTACGTGCCAAAGTAATACCCATGCATAAAGAAGGCAATCAATTACACGTGGAAACATATAGGCCAATATCACTAACCAGTTGCTGCTGTAAATTAATGGAACACATAGTAAGTAAAGCCATCATGACATACTTACAAGAAAATAACATATTATATCCTAAGCAACAAGGTTTTAGAAAAGGCTTGTCAACTATAACACAATTATTAGAAATAACACATGACTTCGCATCAATATTTACCTCCAAATTCCAAGCTGATGCTATATTTATTGAGTTTTCGAAGGCTTATGATCGCGTCGTGCACTGTAAACCAATCCAGAAAGTAAGGTCAATCGGAATTGAACACAGTGTAGTAGAATGGATAGCAGCCTATTTGTCAAACCGAACTCAATATGTTACTATAAATAATTATGACTCGGACCAACTCGAAGTTTATTCAGGGGTACCACACGGGTCCGTATTGGGGCCATTATTATTTCTCGTATACGTCAACGACATCGCTGATTGTGCAGAAAATGGAGTAAAATTGCGGCTCTTCGCCGATGACTTGGTAATTTATACAAGCGTGCAATGAATCGACGACCAACTTAGACTAAATACTACACTAAGCAATATAGGCCGCTGGTGTGACTTGTGGGGAATGGAAATTAATCTTAAGAAAACAGAGTCATCATCATCATCATCAGCCTAGTTACGCCCACTGCAGGGCAAAGGCCTCTCCCATACTTCTCCAACTACCCCGGTCATGTACTAATTGTGGCCATGTTGTCCCTGCAAACGTCTTAATTTCATCAGCCCACCTAACTTTCTGCCGCCCCCTGCTACGCTTCCCTTCCCTTGGAATCCAGTCCGTAACCCTTAATGACCATCGGTTATCTTCCCTCCTCATTACATGTCCTGCCCGTGCCCATTTCTTTTTCTTGATTTCAACTAAGATGTCGTTTACCCGCGTTTGTTGCCTCAACCAATCTGCTCTTTTCTTATCTCTTAACGTTACACCCATCATTCTTCTTTCCATAGCTCGTTGCGTCGTCCTCAATTTCAGCAGAACCCTTTTCGTAAGCCTCCAGGTTTCTGCCCCATAGGTGAGTACTGGTAACACACAGCTGTTATACACTTTCCTTTTGAGGGATAGTGGCAACCTGCGGTTCATGATTTGAGAATGCCTGCCAAACGCACCCCAGCCCATTCTTATTCTTCTGGTTATTTCAGTCTCATGATCCGGATCCGTGGTCACTACCTGCCCTAAGTAGATGTATTCCCTTACCACTTCCAGTGCTTCGCTACCTATCATAAACTTCTGTTCTCTTCCGAGACTGTTAAACAATACTTTAGTTTTCCGCAGATTAATTTTCAGACCCACCCTTCTGCTTTGCCTCTCCAGGTCAGTGAGCATGCATTGCAATTGGTCTCCTGAGTTACTAAGCAAGGCAATATCATCAGCGAATCGCAAGTTGCTAAGGTATTCTCCATCAACTTTTATCCCCAATTCTTCCCACTCCAGGCCTCTGAATACATCCTGTAAACATGCTGTGAATAGCATTAGAGATAGCGTATCTCCCTGTCTGACGCCTTTCTTTATAGGGATTTTGTTGCTTTCTTTGTGGAGGACTACGGTAGCTGTGGAGCCGCTATAGATATCTTCCAGTATTTTTAAATATGGCTCATCTGCACCCTGATTCCGTAATGCCTCCATGACTGCTGAGGTTTCGACTGAATCAAACGCTTTCTCGTAATCAGTGAAAGCTATATATAAGGGTTGGTTATATTCTGCACATTTCTCTTTCACTTGATTGACAGTGTGAATATGGTCTATTGTTGAGTAGCCTTTACGGAATCCTGCCTGGCCCTTTGGTTGACAGAAGTCTAAGGTGTTCCTGATTCTATTTGCGATTACCTTAGTAAATACTTTGTAGGCAACGGACAGTAAGCTGATCGGTCTATAATTTTTCAAGTATTTGGCATCCCCTTTCTTATGGATTAGGATTATGTTAGCGTTCTTCCAAGATTCCGGTACGCTCGAGGTTATGAGGCATTGCGTATACAGGGTGGCCAGTTTCTCTAGAACAATCTGAACACCATCCTTCAACAAATCTGCTGTTACCTGATCCTCCCCAGCTGCCTTCCCCCTTTGCATAGCTCCTAAGGCTTTCTTTACTTCTTCTGGCGTTACCTGTGGGATTTCGAATTCATCTAGGCTATTCTCTCTTCCACTATCGTCGTGCGTGCCACTGGTACTGTATAAATCTCTATAGAACTCCTCAGCTACTTGAACTATCTCATCCATATTAGTAACGATATTGCCGGCTTTGTCTCTTAACGCACACATCTGATTCTTGCCTATTCCTAGTTTATTCTTCACTGTTTTTAGGGTTCCTCCGTTCCTGAGAGCCTGTTCAATTCTATCCATATTATAGTTTCTGATGTCCGCTGTCTTACGCTTGTTGATTAACTTAGAAAGTTCTGCCAGTTCTATTCTAGCTGTAGGGTTAGAGGCTTTCATACATTGGCGTTTCTTGATCAGATCTTTCGTCTCCTGCGATAGCTTACTGGTTTCCTGTATAACGGCGTTACCACCGACTTCTATTGCGCACTCCTTAATGATGCTCATGAGATTGTCGTTCATTGCTGCAACACTAAGGTCCTCTTCCTGAGTTAAAGCCGAGTACCTGTTCTGTAGCTTGATCCGGAATTCCTCTAGTTTCCCTCTTACCGCTAACTCATTGATTGGCTTCTTCTGTACCAGTTTCTTCCGTTCCCTCTTCAAGTCTAGGCTAATTTGAGTTCTTACCATCCTATGGTCACTGCAGCGTACCTTGCCGAGCACGTCTACATCTTGTATGATGCCAGGGTTCGCGCAGAGTATGAAGTCGATTTCATTTCTAGTCTCACTATTCGGGCTCCTCCACGTCCACTTTCGACTAGCTCGCTTGCGGAAAAAGGTGTTCATTATCCGCATATTATTCTGTTCTGCAAACTCTACTAATAATGCTCCTCTGCTATTCCTAGAGCCTATGCCATATTCCCCCACTGACTTGTCTCCAGCCTGCTTCTTGCCTACCCTGGCATTGAAGTCGCCCATCAGTAAAGTGTATTTTGTTTTGACTTTACCCATCGCCGATTCCACGTCTTCATAAAAGCTTTCGACTTCCTGGTCATCATGACTGCATGTAGGGGCATAGACTTGTACCACCTTCAATTTGTACCTCTTATTAAGTTTCACAACAAGACCTGCCACTCTCTCGTTAATGCTATAGAATTCCTGTATGTTACCAGCTATTTCCTTATTAATCAGGAATCCGACTCCTAGTTCTCGTCTCTCTGCTAAGCCCCGGTAACACAGTACATGCCCGCTTTTTAGCACTGTATATGCTTCTTTTGTCCTCCTAACGTCACTGAGCCCTACTATATCCCATTTACTACCCTCTAATTCCTCCAATAACACTGCTAGACTCGCCTCACTAGATAGCGTTCTAACGTTAAACGTTGCCGGGTTCAGATTTCAATGGCGGCCTGTCCGGAAAACACAGTATATGACCATAACTCATAGAAAGTCGATCTTTAGGTTCAATTGTACATTAATGGGTAACGATTTGTAACGATTTGGTAACGATGAGTAAAATATTTAGGCATAACCTGTACAAGCGCGTTAAAATGGAATACGCATATCGATAATACATGCACGAAGGCATTCCGAACACTCGGTTTCTTGCGAAGAAAATTAACTGCAGCACCATCCTATGTGAAACTAACAGCATATAAAACTTTAGTAAGGCCAATTCTTGAGTATGGTAGCATAGTGTGGAACCTGCACCAGAAAGGACTCTCACAGAAATTAGAAAGTATTCAAAATAAAGCGTTGCGATTTATATACCATAAGTATTCTCGACACGAAAGCGTAAGTGCTCTTAGAAGCCAGGCAGCACTGCCTACCCTTGTTTGTCGGCGTCGTGTGGCTGTCATGAAATTTCTTTTTATGCTATGTAATGACAACATTATTATAGATAAGCGAGATTACGTGCAACCACCACACCGACATTCTAATAGAACCTGCCATAATAAACACATAAGGCAGCATCCGACACAATGCGACACGTTTAGATATTCATATTTCCCATGGGCAATTGAAATCTGGAATTAGTTGCCACAGGAAATTATAGAATCATATTCTGTGGATGGCTTTGTCGCAAAATTGGAGCCATATTTTGGCTGTTCAGGAAGGTATTTGTGTGCGTAGTTCAAAGGCAATGCATTGGTTGAGTGATTGGACACTAGTGCACGTGCGTTTGCATGTTGCCTTATGATTTCAAATGTAAATATTGCAATGTGCTGAACAGTGGTGTTTTATAGATCCACGATAACTACAAGAATATTATACGACTAATATTGCAATTGTTTTTTTCCCTGATTCATGTGAAACAAAAAAGTGTCTTGTGTTGAATACCAGTGCTGTTGTATGGCAGTTTTTTTTTCTTTATATATTTTGTTTTTTTTTCTTTTTTCCTGTTTTTCCCATACTCATGTGTATATATTACAATCCACTTCCTGTTTGGGCCTGTGCAAAGGCCTACAGTATTGCTAAATAAAAAAATATAAAAATGAACTGCCGAACAACTTTAGTACGACCACCTCCATCTGCTTGCCGCCTAAGGCCTTGACTTTTGTCAATTTGCTATAATCTTTTTCTGTGCCCGATGGTGATTACGTCGCCACACCTGTTCCTGATGACATTTTGATGCGCAATATCACTGTACCCCACTCCGTCATCACCATCGCCGATAACCGGACATGCCTCCCCGTTGTCAACTTTGGCCTCACAAAGGAAGTTCTGCCCAAAGGCATATCGATTACAACGCTTCGTGCTATCGGAGATGACCACGTCATGACGTTTTTCGTAGACGTCTGCTCAGATTCTTCGCCATGTCCACCTGCTCCTATTTGTCCTGACGCAGCATCTCCTCCCATGATTGCTGCGGACCTATTGCCTGAACAAGCAGCAGCTATGTCTCGCCTTTTGGTTTCCTACAACGACATCTTCGACCTCAGCAATCGCCATTTGGGCCCAACTTCAATTGTTAAGCATCACATAAATACTGACTATGCCAGTCCTATTCATCGCAGCACATATCGTGTTTCAGCTTGAGAGGGTAAGGTTATTCAAGATGAAGTGAACAAGATGCTTGCCAAAGACATTGTTGAACCTTCGTCGAGCCCTTGGGAGTCGCCCGTGGTGCGTGGTAAAAAGAAAGATGGCCCCAAGCGTTTGTACGTAGATTATCATTACTTAGGCCGAATTACCAAGAAAGACGTCTACCCCTTGCCTCGCATTGACAACTCCCTGGATTGTGTCCACGGTGCCAAGTACTCTTCATCAATAGACCTGTGGTCTCGTTATTGGCAGATTTCTGTGTATGAAAAAGGCTATTAGAAGACCGCGTTCGTCACTCCTGATGGTCTGTATCAATTCAAAGTTGTGCCATTCCGCCTATGTAATGCTCCAGCCATGTTCAAACATATGATGGACTCTGTGCTTCAAGGGTTGAAGCGGTCAAGGAGCCTCTGCTACGTAGACGACGTTCTCGTATTTTCGCCTACCTTTCAGACTTATCCTGAGCACTTATCAGCTGTTTTTCAAGTCTTCCGCGTGCCTGCGCTCCAACTAATTTCCTCGAAGTGTCACTCCGGTTGTCGGCAGAGAACAGTACTGGGCCACCTCGGCGTCGCTTCGGGTATTCAACCAGACCCGGAGAAAATTCGTGCGGTCACTTCTTCTCCAGTACATCAGTCTATCAAAGACATCCGAAGTTTTTTAGCTCTCTGCTCCTACTTCCGTCGCTTCGATAAAGACTTCGCAGCAATTTCTGCCACCTGTTACGGATCATCTGGAGAATAACGTGCCGTTTATTTGGGGCCCTGCTCAAACTGCCGCGTTTGTCGACATTACCAACATTCTCACCCAGCCACCTATACTGGCTCACTTTGACCTGTCTTCTTCTACAGAGGTGAGTACCGATGCCAGTGGTCACGGTATTCGAGCAGTATTAGCCCAGCGCCAATAGGGTGAAGATGGCGTTATCGCATATGCTATCCGTCTCCTCACAGCAGCGCAGCGCAACTATTCGATTACAGATCGTGAATACCTGGCTCTCGTCTGGGCCCTTTCCAAATTCCGCCCATACTTGTATGGCACGCACTTCTCTGTATGGACAGGCCACCACTCGCTCTGCTGGCTTTCCTCACTCAAGGATCCCACCGACCTGCTTTGTCGCTGGGCTCTGCAGCTGCAAGAATATTCCTATGCAGTAGTGTACAAGACGAGCCGTATACATAAAGACGCACAAACTTTCTCACGCTATCCAGCGGACGAACTACCCGCCGACCGTGGCTGCCATACCGACGCTTACGTTTTCTCTGTTTCTCAGCTGCTAAACTTTGCCGACGAGCCACACCCTGATGTCACATTGCGCGCCATCATTGATGGCTTGGAATCTTCGCCTTCTGATTCGCCCCTTCATCTGTTTGTTCTCCGGTATTGTGTATTATATCACCACAATACGCCCCGATGGTCCTGCCCTACTAATCGTCATTCCCAAACACCTCCGCTCAGCTGTTCTCCAAGAACTTTCCGATTTACCAATGGAAGTTCACCTTGGCGTCTCGCGCACCTACGACCGGATTCGCCGACGCTTCTTTTGGCCAGGACTTGCCGCTCCGTTCAGAAATATGTTCCGGCGTGTGCAAGACACCATCGACGCTCCCTGCCGTATGTCTTCAACCGCTTGACATTCCTTCGGAGCCATTTTTTTCGCGTTGCCTTGGACTTGCTTGGTCCTTTCCCTCTATCCACGTCTGGAAAATAGTGGATCGCTGTGGCGACAGGTTACGCCACGTGTTACAACATCACTAGAGCGCTTCCAACAATCTGCGCAAGAGATGTCACCGATTTTATTTTACGCGACGTTATTCTGCAGCATGCTGCTCTGCACGAACTGCTCACAGACCGTGGTCGGACATTTCTTTCTGACTTCATCGCCGACATCCTGCGCTCCTGCTCCACCAAGCACACGCTGACTACGTCTTACCATGCACAAACTAATGGTTTCACTGAGCGTCTGAATAGCGCCCTAACAGACATACTTGCAAAGTACGTCTCGTCCGACCATACAGATTGGGACCTTGCCCTACCCTATGTCAATTCGCGTATAATTCATCGCATCAGGACACTGCCGGTTATTCCCCGTTCTTTCTTCTGTTCGGCAGAGAGCCCACATTGCCACTGGACGCATTCCTTCCATCTGCCGCCGCAGAAACCAGTGAGTATGCACTTCACGCCATCACCAGGGCAGCCCAAGCACGCGGCATTACCCGCGCTCGCCTCCTGACCTCTCAAGAGAAGCAACGTCGTTTGTACGATCGTCAACACGGGGATGTCAAATTTTCGCCTGGATCATTGGTACTCCTGTGGTCCCCGACTCGTCACGTTGGTCTGTCATAAAAACGCCTTCTCGGTACATAGGCCCATATAAGGTGCTGCGGGCCCTGACTCCAGTTACTTATGAAATCACCCCAGTTCGTACTACTGCCTCATCTGCGCGAAATACCACTGACGTTGCGCATGTCGCACACCTCAAGCCTTATTACTCTCCTGTTATCACCAATATTTATACGCCCCGGGACGGTGCTTCTGTCGCCGGTAGTAAAGATACATGCATATTGCGCGTTTCTTGTAGCCGATGCACGCGGGCGCGCCGACGAAGACGACGAGCGCTCTCTGGCTCCCAAGCTGTCTGCTGAGCTGGCCAGCGCTCCAGTTACTCTTTGTAAATATACTTTCTAAATAGTCTCCAGTATCAATGCTTCGTTCGCGTAACAATATGAAAACCAGCAGCCACCTTAGTGCCGAGGACGGTCGCCGCCTCCTTTGAGATCGAGCCGGAGTCGAAAGCTCGGGCGGCAGACCTCGAGTCTGTAACTATATTGGGACGTAGAGGGTCCTTCAGTGATATAGCTATAGCAACCTGCTCGGCTACTGTTGTAGAATCCTTCCGATCGGATGCTGATTCAATGAGAGTGGCTTTAGGGTCAACCGAAACTACGGCATAGTTATCAGAGCGCCCGTACTGGGCGGCGTCATTGAAACATGCAATATTCGGAGTGGCCGCAGCTACTTTTACAAGAGAACGACACCGGGCTACCCGTCGTGCTACATTGTATTGAGGGTAGACGTTACCTGGCAGGGGATCTACCTTGAACGTATCTCGGACCATGGATGATAGGGTCGCGTTGGGCTCCGTGATTTTCTGGTGACCGCATCCAAAAGATTCGAGGGTGCGTCTGCCCACACGCTATGAGAAGAGTTGTAATATTTGGGGTAGTTGTTGGCCCTCGGTCACCTATGACAGGGTGTTGTGCATGCTTAGTGGCCTGAGAGGCGCGGTGCTTGTAGTGAGTGGTAAACCCAGCACGCGCTTGATGGTTTTGCGCATCAGGGCGTCGATATTGGCTGCATCCCGTTTAGACCAGCACAACGCGTAGGCTCTCGCGCACTCTGAACTGCAGTGTCAGACCCTCGAATGCTCCACACGGTAATATCATCCGCGTAGAGGGCGTGACCCGTTCCTCTTACTGTGGCCAGTCTGTCCAAGAGGCTCTTTATGGCGATGTTAAACAGTAGGGGAGAGATCACCGTCCCTTGCCGGGTGCCTCTCGCTCCCAATGTAAATTGCTTGGATTTGATTCGACCTATTTTGACTGTGGCCTTGCGATCCCTGAGTAAGGAGATAACGTAAGCATGGACTCACAGCACCAGGCCCAGTGCCACTAGTGTCTCTATTGTCCTCAGCAATGATTTGCCTCTTTATAAGTAGAAAGACGTCCTGTGTGGAGAGCGCCGACCAAAAACTGACCATGTTATGAAGGCATAACTCATGAGTTTCTATATGCCTAGATATACGGTTGTGAATGGCATCTTCCGCCACGTTGCCCACGCAGGACGTGAAAGAAATGGGCTTCATGTTCTCCGGCGCAAGAGGTTTGCCTGGTTTCGGGATGAGCACCACTGAGGCTGTGAACTGAGTGTTCGTCTAGGTTGTGGAGTAGCTCATTGGAGATACCATCTAGGCCCTGTGCAGAGCGACCGTTGAGCATTTGGAGCACCTCCCAGATTTCGGATTCCATGAAGCGGGCGTCAAGCTCCCCCACCGCGCATCCACTCCACTGTAACGATGAAAATCCCCTTCACAGGAGGGGCCCAGCGGGTGATAATTTCGGCCAACTCTTGCAGGAGGACGTTTGAACTTGTAACTCGACGGTTGAACGTGGCTCCGCCTAGGCATGTAAGTTTAAAACAATTCGAACTTCATTTTGTTTTGCCTATTTACGCAATAAGAACACGTAAATATGCCCTTTCGATGTGATGTCGTCTTCATTTGGGATTTGTGAGATGCACTAGTTACGTTGCCCATTTAAAAAAACAAATAAAAATAATTACTGGTTACCTACACAACCAACCACTCGCTGAAGCAATCCCTGAGAGCTAAATTGTGCTTCGTTGCTTTAAGTAGGAGAACCTGAGGACTGAGGAAGGGGGGGGGGGCGGTGTTGTGAATAGTTGTGGCAGTCCACCAGCCAGGGTGCCTCTGACCCTAGCGAGAGCGCTGCTTCCTGGGGCGATCATGGCGTATTTTGACTATGTACTCGTTTCTCTGCGCTCAGTGGCTATCAGGGGACATAATTTGGAAAGAAAAGATGACATTGCGATTTTTAACGACGACAATGCTACACTTTACTGAAAAACAGATGTAGTCCACGACTGCATCCGAAGTAAGCTTGTCACCTTTTGTACATCTAGCAACTGGTCAGAGCTTTATAGACCTGTCCGGAAAGTGTACCCATTAAAACGCGCCACCAAATTTTTGCTAAGAACGCGCCACCTAAAAGTTTGCTAAAATTTTTAGGAAGATTACGAAGCCGCAAATACCTGAACACAAAGAGTAAGCTCGTATCACATGACTTTCTGTGTTGATTACAACTGTCATAACTTGAGTTGTCTTATCAGTCATCTCCGTAATACATCATTTAATACCTCTTCATGCCGAATGATAGGTTTGTGATCAACAGTAAGTCATTTTGAAACGAGACGACAGGACATGAGCAAAAAAAAGAAAAAGATGTAAAATTATTGTTAACACTCCAGCTCTCACAGGTGAGTCTTGTACGAATTGTGAACAATTCTTCCGTTGGGGAGGCGAAACGTCAAGAGCGATGTTGTATCCTTTTTTGGGTTGGTGTCCTGACCCCCCTTTCTTTTAATACATCATGCCAACCAGGCGGGCATCAATCAAACACTCGGCTTCATTCACTTGTATAATATATGTCGTATAGCTACAATTACGTCGAATACTTTTCAATATACATCAATATTTCAATTGCCCATTAATAGCCAAAATATAAAAAACACTAAATGTATTTTCAGGGCTCATGATGAGAGTACTGATTTGCAATACTGAGACCTTGTCGTCACGGAAAAGTCCACGGAGAACGAAATGTAATCAGTGATTACTTTTGGCCCCTCAAGTATACGAAATTGTGCAGGCAAAAAAATGTTATTAAACAAATGAGAAAATGTAAGCCTGCTTTGATAGTTCAGTTCTCAATTCATAGAAACTATATGGCATCGGAAACAATTACCCATATATAAGTAGAAATGCGCATGCAATATTTTCGTCCCGTGATGTTACTCATCAAGAGGTTGTAAACGTGTGAGATTAGATACAATGATTTTTCCGCATTTTCTGTTTCCTCCAGAACATGGAATTTCGAATCGTCTCGAAAAGCTCATTTACATGGACAAACCAGTACTATGTGGTGTATTCAAAATATGGCCATATGGTTCCAGCGGTAAGAATTGAAGTAAAAAATCGCTTATGTGCCTTCAAAGATATAATATGAAGCTGTAGGAACCTAGTCAACGGTAGACAGACAATTCATACTTACTGAGAAACTCGAAACTGACAATTGGGGAACATATTTTTGACTTTGAGCAGTTACTAATCGTATACCTCTAACGACTATTAGTACGGCTTCATATCTTACACCGGGTTGCTAAGTAACGACTGTCTTTATGTGGTCATGAACGTGTACCCATACGACGGGACAGCTGCCTACTAGAGGTGTCGTCTTTCTAACAAATTATTGGAAAATGCGTCACGTCTGCGCTGAGCCCAGCCTAGACAACAACGACAGGGTGTTCGATTTCTCGCTCGCGATTCAAGCCGGAGAAGTTGCATGCTGTCGAGGACGGACCTTCATTTTAACGTGCTGCAAGGATGGGCATAAGGATCCAATAGTCGCCATTTACATATTCTTTGTGCATATGCGTCCACATCCCATAAATACCGCTAAAATGGCATGAGCTGGTATACGCATGCAAACGACATTATTTTAAAAAAAACTAAGGCTTCTTGACATTTTAGAAATGTTTGCGAACTCGATCCAGGCATGCTTCCTTGTTTTAATATTACCTGGTAATTTTTATATATACTCTAGAGCAATGTATGTAGTATAAGACCAGTTTTCCTTTGCCAGCGATACACCATCGCCCTCCTCAACTTCAGGGCATTGTGTTCTTTCTGGATACCACCACTCGTCGCGCTGGCTTTGTTTCCACTTCGCGTGGAAATCATCCGCCATTACGTACTCACTGATAATAACATAACTTTGTTCACTGAATGTACGCTAGAGAGCAGCACGATCGAACTGCACAATCACTCTGTCACGTGTATCTTCGTACCATACTTGGGGTCCATGGCGTAACAGAGCGAACGAGCACCCCAATGATGAAAGACGGCAATATCGAAGAGAGCGCGATGAGGAAAGCGGAGGAAAAGGCTGCAGCTTAACCAAGAGGCCGAAAGTCGAGGAGCAGGCTGGGGCGAAAGCGTCAGAATAAAATCGTAATACCCCGCTGAACGGGCTCCGCGGATACGAGGGTTACAGTATGGTGCCAGAGTAGCGTGCGTGATCTGTGCGCTGATCACGCCAAATATACCTTATATTAATATAAAGCATTCCATGAGCCGATGTCTTTCGGCGGTGCCAGCTGTGAATCGCGTGTATGCGTCACACACGCGCTGCGTCTTTCGATCTAGTGATTGGCGAGGCAGTCGCATCGCACTTCGCTCCGTTTGTGACGTGCCGTACGAGACAGATTGTAAGGACCAGCCAATATACCGCAAAATTTGAACACGTATAGACCTGCGCTGAAATTTCGCACGAGGCAGTGTCGTATTTGCCAGTGAAATATTTAGGCCCATCAATTTTTCCACTAGCATTCGTAAACCCAAAATCTGGCTGGAAAGTGGTCTGTGGCAAAGTGGCTCATAAATGTAAGTTAAATCTTGAGATCTCGTTGGTGCGTCCATAACGCAAAAAAACGCTATAAAAGCATTTGCCAAAGGCGTTCCCTACAAAACGATGCGGTGTTTGGCTATTGGCCTCGCTAAATTCAAGACTTTTTACTAACAAATGACAGATTCCTAGACACTGCATGTACGTCCGCAAGTGGGACTGAACTCAGAAGTAACGTCATTTTATGACAACACGATGCTACTTCGCCCAATATAACCGTGTACACCAGCCTCTTAAATTGTGTTGTGTGGGTGAAATGGATACCGACCAGGCCCTACAAAAATATAAAAAAAGCTCGCGGATCACGAAATGAGGAGCCTACGCGGAAGTCGAGACTACGATGTCAAAAAATGGCGGCAGAGCAATCAATACAGCCTCAACTTTAGTGCATATTTCAGAACACAGTGTACCTTCAGTGCACAATATACACTAGATGCGTTTGCTTACTGACAGACGTTAAAAATACAATAAATTGTCATGATGTTTTCATGCCACTAGACTCTAATACAACCATGCTCCACACAAGCGAAAGCAACATACGCGCCTTGCTCTTAAATTTTTCTGCTGTTCTGCACCCTCGAAACAAGAGTTTGTTCAACTAATGAGACCAATTTCTAGCATTAGCATTATATAGCCTCTGCTCTTTTCCACTTCAGCAATGCACGAAAGTTGCGACATGCGGATATTGAGAACGAGACGTGACCTTATTATGGTATACAGAGAATGTCTTGAAGCATTTGCGGACATATGCAACAAGAACGACAGCGCGCATGTACCCAAAAAATTCCTCTTGCATCGATATACTACAGTGCGACTTGAAAGAAGCTCTGGGAAACCTACGAATCGGCGAAAATTTGACGTCTATCTGCAACACACCCTTACCGGAACCAATTTACGTTGGATAGTTGCTGCATCTGCTGATACAGATAAAATAAAATGTTTTTTTTTCAAATTTATGAATGCCAAGAGACTTACTGCTATCAGAGCTATGAATGTCCCAGGGTTAAGTTCAGTTCCCAAACAGGTATGTATCCCACAGAGTAAGTACGATTACATTGGGTTCCCAAAATCAAGAGATAAAAAGATTTAACACTTGTGATTCCTAATTGGATGACACCAAGTTAAAACAAAAGAGAGAGAAACAAAGATATTGCTTAATGGCCCACCTGTCACAGAACATTAGAGTAGATAAATTTATGTGTTAGATAACGGGCAAAAATGCTGATTACGCTTAATTCAAACGTTGTTAACAAACGCGGATTTGACGCAACCATTTGCAAAATTATTTAGCCCATGAATAAAAAAATCCTTCATGCAGCCGCATAATGGATGCACATAAATAGAACTGTTCAATAAAAGAGATATGTGCAATCGAAAAAGGTTGGTGAGACGTGGTGAACGTGGAGATGATAATAAAAAATGGAAAAAAATTACGTCTCCAAAGACTCTCTTCTGATAGGTACGCCTTTTTATAAAATGGAGCGATATCAAAATTTGTGTGATATTATTTTGGGAAGTTCTTTGCAAAGCCATAAATCCATGAAATAAGCGTGCAAAATGGAAACTTCCGATATTTTAGAAAAATAGATTTGCTGGTTGGAGCATTACCGACATGCAAAAAAAAGAACTGACTCATCTACAGAGCTCACAAAAACCATTCAGGAGAACTAAAATTTAGCAAGTTAGCTATCAGCCCCCTTCTGGTGCCTGCTTGTGACAAATTTTGCCCCTAGGATGCATAACGATCACTTTTCTAACTTCTTTTGAAGCCTCAGTACTACAGCGGTAGACCTTTTACTTTAGCATACGGGGGATTGTAACAGTAGTTTTGCTATGCAAATGTAATATATTATTCTAAATAGTTTCAAAACAGCAAGTGCTCTGTTCTTGACATTGCTGAAATGAGACACAGCAAGCACCAAACTAGAGGGTTGGAAGGTACGTGATAGTGTATATGGTCGCCCTTTGCCATCTCGGCCTTATGAAACACTAATTTAGGTCAGTACAATGCTTGCATAGTGGCAAGATTTATAATTGCTTTGTTCTTGGGCATAGCTTTATTCTCGAATACCGCAACTAGTCTCCACAATAAATACACATGACAGCGCACTTCCAGAAGCAGCTCTGTTGCCGTGTCCTACGCGCACGGTGACTTACGTGTATTGTTTCGGACTAACATTCGTTTCTCTTGCCCTCGCACTCCGATCTTCGCCGTCCTGTAACTACAAGTATAAATGGGACCATGAAAGTGTATAAGAGCCATGAAGAAAATCAATATGACTGACTAATAAAAGTCCACAATAGTGTAAACAGCATGGTTCGTACGTAGTGCGTCCTCCATGTGTTTTTGGAAACATGCGGCTGGAAACATACTGCAAACACCTTTGAACCGTTTTTACATCCTAGAACAGCATTGACGTTGAAAAAATTACTTCAGAATTTGAACATAGCTAAGCGACACATAAAACTAGTACCTTCAATTTCGGTTTCGCAGCCATTGGCTAGGGTTTATAATTGTTCTGTACATCTTAAAGCAGACAACGAAGAAAAAAAGGTTTGATGAAAAATATAGTCCTATGAAACGCACATCTAATAACTCTGAAAAGAATAAAAACGTGTTTTGAACCCGCGTCCTAATCTAACCTGTCTTGGAAAGAACGTGCACGGGCATTCTACTGGTAACTTTTTCACGGTAGCTAGAGAAGCTGCTAGTATTTTCAACGACATTTCTCTCGCTGGTTAGTTGAGAGGTAACTAATACGTGGAAAAGGCGCATTTATATGCAGGAACGCTTCTCCTTCTTATAATCATTCTTAGTGTACCACCTCTTCGAGGAGGGGGTGGTGCGCATACCTTAGAGTCTCTATTGTTACCTTCCTATAGCGTCGCTATATATACAAGGTGTCCCAGCTAACTTTATCCAGAGTTTAAAATAAAGCATTCGCCACGTAGCTGGAGAGAACAAAGGTAATATTGTTTTCCGTCGTTAGAAGGTACTCAAACTGTATTATTCAATACAGGTACGACATAATTAGATAATTAGTCGTAATTAATACTTCAACTTCTCCAATGTTAAAACTAAATAAAATGTGAGAATGACAAATGTGTAGAGCGATACGAAAAACTCCCGATACCGCTCTCTGTGGCTCAATACGTGCTACCTAAATGGGTCATGCGCAATCAGTGTTTCTACAGCCAAAATCAAAATATGGCTGTCACAGTATATCGCAGCAATGTAAAGTGTTGATGACGGAATAGGTCGAACAACTGACCGTAGCCTTTGTAGACTACATGTGTCAAGCGAGTGCCTGCAGAAACAGCAAGCTGAGTTCCATGAACCTCCTTGCGATTGTAGAGCAAGCAGCGAAAAAAACCACAAGCTGCAGGAGAAAGCCATAGGGGGTGGGGAAAGCAAATAGCTGATGCAGTCGGCCTTCCCGGCTCCTCGCAGTTCTTATAGAAGGCCAATATCCTGCAAGCCTCCATCTTCGGTGCCGAAGAAAATAAATGAAACAGCTAGAAGCTGCAACTAAACAGGCTGCACAAGTGAACAGCTACGGTCTATTGAGGGCTGTTCGTCCTCAAGCTAAGCAAAGCTCAGAAATAATGACAATTCAAAAATCATGTCTCTTCTGTATGGCAAGCTACAGGGGGTTTTCGCAGCCGGACAAGACGAAAATAGTTGAACTTCACATGCTATAGCGGCAGCAATAACAGCAGCAACAATATGTGATTGCAGTGTACATGGACCAGCGTGGTAAGATCGTCCAAAGCTTCGTTCGACAATAGCAGCTGTCTTCCCTGGACAGTAGAAGTGGCTGCTTCTCCGACTTTTGGGGAGCGAACTCTATTACATTTAACCTAAGATTCCCAAAGATGTCAAAATCCACTATGCCGAAAATGTTCTCTTCGTAGCTTACCTTAGCCATTCCAAGCAACTTGTCGTTTTTATGTTCAGCAGTGGAAATGGTGCAGCTTGAGGACTAGCATGACCTAACTAGAGGTGCTGTTTCAGGAAGAGGTGCCACCCGTCTTCCGGCTGCTCCAGGTACGCAGCGGCGCTACTTCCATTCGACAAAAGCACGTCAGGCACAATGAAGAGAGGCAACAGTTGTTGCAGAATCAAGCGGGCTCTTTGTTGCCACAGAATTTTTCACACAACACTGGACGGTAATCTATACTGCACTTGTGATGGGAAAGTTGTGGTAGGGTGATATACTCTAGCGTACGGGAATGAAATCGTTTTGGTATCGGTTTGCCTTTGTCCCAAAACCACATGCTGCACTCCAGGTCACTTCACGTAGCTTTACCACCTGTATATCTGCTTTCTCGGTAAATATTACTCACTGGAGGGGATGTGAATACCTGCCACTACCGTTGGAGAAGCAATGTCCTACTGCCAAGGAGACGCCACCTTGACAAAGCAGGTACAGCAGACCCTGTTTTAGGAAACGACACCTCCCATCCCAACAGCCATGCCCTCCACTCAAGCAAGGACAGAACACCGACCTAACCTGGGCAACTGAGGGCTTGGTCAAACGCGGTGCTGAAACTCTTAGACGAGAGGCTGTGAGAATGATCAGTTCTGGATAATGCCTGATGTTAGATACGAAAATGTGCCAAGTTACATGAATCACGGCTATAGACTGGGAGCGTTTCCGTGATGCACTAGAGTACAGAATGTGAAGGCATTGAAAAAACACAGTACGAGGAGGAGCAGGAGAACTGGAACTTATAGGAGAAATGCCCAGCACTGGCATGCACCTTTTGCAACTTCTGGGTGAACAAGATGCATGCCGCATACTTAAACTGTAGCCAGTCTATGAGCCTTCTTCTATAGTAGCCAGATATTCTAAAAGCTCTTCCTTAATATAGCAAAAACGGCTAGGACGCGATTGAAGCAAGAAGGCAAATAAGAATGGGTCACTGGACAAACTCTGGGACATCTTTTCAATATGCATTGTTTCAATTGGATTTATGATGAAATAACTACCGCTTTCTAAAACAATGTATATCTTCCTCAACTTACCGCGCAGGCGAAAGAGCTTTCATTCAAATTATGCCGGAGATGCAACACAAAGTTCTTTTGAAGAACGTGCAGCCTTGCATAGAAATTGTGACTTCAAACGGATACAATGAAATTGAATCCAACATATTGGATCCATCAAAGTCGTGAAATTGAAGGTGTAACACAGTCATGTAAAAGTGCACAGTGATAACTTAAAATGTACGAGTGAAAACAGATACCAAAGAAACACAGGCAGGAAGAATGTTTATGATAGACTGGTTTACGCCCCTGGTGCTCACACTGCTAGAGCGCTACAAGTTTATGATGAGTGAGGAGTTTCTTGGTGAAATCCTGTCCAACTTCGTGTAGTTATCTGTGATTAAAAAAGCCGCAAAAGAAGAAAAGCGCCCCTCCCTAGCCAGAATGAATGCGTCCGCAAAACTGGTTCACGCAACGTGCACACAGGACCTATATTTTTTTTCTTTTCTTGCTGTTGCCCACCAATAAAATGCATTGAAGTTTAGGTCTGTTCTAACTTGTTGCAGCGTAGGCTATTGTGGGCTCATTCCAGAAGCCATCTTGCTTGACGATGTTGTCTTGCGTCGCCACGGCCACAACGGATGTCTGAGAAGCTATCCCATAGCGCACTAGAATTCCCGCGATGCCTCAGGCGCGCCGCGCAGCGTCGATGCGCTGTCACTTTTCATGCCAGTTACATACTGGGGTGCATATAAGGCAATATTTTGCAGTGATGGGGGTTTTAATACATCTTGCATGCACACGCCTAACTTTCACTTTCGGACGATGCTTCCTTTGAAAGTGAGGAAAATGCCGGATCTGTGTGGTGCAGCAAAGCACTGTGATGAACAGAAGACATATAGCCATTTAGAAGAAACATAGTGGACAAGTAGTAGAAGGGAATAGCGCGCGGTAATAAATAGTCCTTTCTTGTAACTATCCTTATGGACTGAGTGCTTTGAACTCTCATGTTTCCACTTACATGATATCGTGCGATGTATCGAGGGATGTGACATGTGCGCCGCTACCAGTGTTACCTCATTGTAACGCGTTATGGTGGCTTTATGGCGTTATGGCGCCATAGGAGCCGCTGCTGAAGAAGCCACTTGTAGACCAACGTGCGCGGTGAAAATGGGCGATGCCAGGTTCAGCAGACCACTCTTCACAGAGTAGAACAAGGCTTATCTTATCGTAGATGCCTGGCGGAAATGTTTTGTTGGTTCTGAACTAGGCACGCAAAGAGACTCTTGTGAGGACCCTCCAGTACGTGCTGCTCAAAATTCAGCTCGACAGACTCGCCACCGTGACCCTCAAGTGCGTGCTGCCGAAAATGAGACACGAGAGCTTCTACGCAAGCAACCTCACCCGAGCAACCGCATTTCATGGCCATTACATCAAGAACGTCGAAGAAGACTCCATGTTTAGCACGCCGCCACAAACCCATTTTGAGCACTGCATGACGAATTCCATACACTTAATCAACATCGCCTAGACACAATCATGCAACGTTGCTTTGAATTGATTGATCAGCCCCACCGATTCGCCACCGGCTCTCTCAACGTACGATCTCTGGCGCACACAGGCTGGGCATCAGGCACGACTACATCTGGGTGAAAAAGCAAAGGAAGGCTAAAGATATGTATAAAAATCCTAGAATTGAAAACATGTATAGCATAACTGATTAAATCGAGCAGGCTAAGTACTTGTTTATCACCGACCTGTTTCAGTAAGAATGTCAATACATCATAATCATCATTGTCATTATCAAAATCATCGTCGTCATTTGCATCACTTGTTACGCTATATGCGATGCGCGCCGTATAGCGTTGACCTGTAGCAGTTGCACGTAGCAGTTGCAGGTTACATCCAGCTGGAGCATCTCAAGCAGGCTAGGTGGCTATTTGTCACCATCTCCTTCCACAGCGGATGCAAATAAATGCTTATCATCATCGACAGCATCGCATCGTGCCATGGATCAATGGATGTGGTATGTGCGCCACGTACTCTCGATACGGACCTGCGTTTGCTCTTCGGTACGCGTTATGACCCTCACTCACAAGGTACGAACCCTCTACTGCATACTGCTGAAAATGAAGCTCCTTGGAAGCGCTCCCCAAGTTTACGCTGTGACCGAGCTGCATGTGCCGCGCAGGCATATCACCTGCTTTTGTTTACAGCAAAGCTGTTGGTGCAACTAGGAGCAGTCCAAAAACGTTATTGTAATGACTTCGGCTTGTCTGCTTAAGATAAAGTATTTTACCTAGTTACTGTTTCCTGGGGAAGTGGCGGTAGTTAGTGTTGCTGCAGGGTCATAAACAGATGTGTCTTGGTCGAGTGAGGCGAAGTAAATATTTATATACGCCCGCATGCCTATAAGTGCCAATAAGAGTTGTGTTCTGGTGCTATGCTTTAACATAATGACGCCTACTGTTGTGATGCCTGAAAAATATTTGATATTTTTTTGCGAGGAGGGCACACAGCAGAGCTATAAAGAAAAGGTTGAGTAACTTACACATTGGCGGTGCGAAATTTTCTTCTCGCGCTTCCTAATAATGTTATTCATAATATTACTAACAGTGCCAATAATAATATTATTACGAATAACACAAACGTTTAATGAACTGGTTCACCTACAAAAATCTGACCTCATTAAACTTAAAGATTCTTTAGTACAAGGAAAGCAGCACGTCGTCCTGCGATATCTTTTCGGAGATTGTTGTCGCTTAGCTCATCGGGAACATATACGGCGGGACCAATGCATTCGTGTAGGGCTAGCACTCTATCTTTGAAAACTGAACTTTTTATTATCGTACACACGAATAATAACCACCTCCTTCAGAATAAACTTTTATTTCTTGAGATACATTCCTTTGCTATGTACACAGAAGTAGCTTCACTGTTTTCTGATAAGAGTGATTGAATGCTGGAATTATAGCTGCACAGCTGACCAAATTTCCGGATACAACCGGAGAGTGCCATAACTTAGCATTATCCGACTTCGATTATGGATGTCGCAAAGGCCTCTGTAGCGTGTCCCTGAAAACGAATAAAGAGGAATAACATTCTTATATACAAGTTGTCTGACTAAAAACTACTAGCAATTACACGTAGGTACATAATATATTCCAGCACCGGGTTTCACGTTCTGTCCGGAATTGACACATTGTGCAGCGCACGGAGAGTAAGCACGAGTAGCAGTACAAGTATAGGATTTAGGCTGCTATGCTTGCGACATTTAACTCAAGATGCGCTGTTTTGTTTTACGTACCCCAATTTTTATAACTTCCTGCGTAAATAACGCCCACTGAGCAGTGTAGTACGTTCTCCCATGTCTAGCTTGCCAGTTCGTTAAACCTTTCCCCTCGTCTAACATACCCTTGCAGTAGGCATGCCAGTCCTCCGCGAAAATGGGTCACGACAAACCCATCGCTGTTTGCCGTGCACGCATTCCTATCCGTGATGGCCAAACAGCCAGCGCGTCGACGTAGCAGGCGAAGGTAAATAATTCTACACTTCTGCATCAAAATGGAGACCAGGGGTGCTACGCAGGATGCGCCGAGTTTCTCGGTCACCCGAGTTTGCTCGACGGCAGTCAGTGAACGGATATAGCGCGGAACGCGCAAAAGCTACAGGCAAAAAAGTATGTAGACGAAAAGCCGCGTATGACCACATGAGCGCACCCTGCGCGGCACGCTGCTTCCACGTTTCAAGCGCAGAAGGCTGCACAACGAAACGCGCCAGCGCCGCGAATTGTTATCAACGGATTATCGCAACTTAGCAATACTGTGAGTGTCCTGCTGTCTGTCTGCACACATGCCGTGTGCCACTTGCCACACCTTTCCTGGGCGCGTCAAGGGTGTGCCTCCTCTTTCGGGCACTACCTTTCTATCCTCCATCGAATGCGAACAGCGCACATGCGGCGCATTCTTGCACCTACACTTTCGCTCAAACGAATACGTTAAAATGCAAAAAATAAAATAATGATAATTTTTGTTTCTTTAAGTATTTATTTTTCGTTTTGAATGCTAGAAATTTCTGATGACAAACGGAGATCAAGCAAATTATTAAATTTTGCACTTCTTGCCGCGAGTGGTGACAGTGAGGCAAAAGCTTAGAAGCGGATACATTGGAACGACAAACAAGTGAAAGAAGGCACGACCATGCACCGACGGTATGATCACGTGAGCCCTAGTTTGTCGACCGCCCAGAAGGCAACGACCAAGGAATGATAGCCACTCAGAGTGAATCTAGATAAACCAATGAAACTGGAGGCTTGTCGAAAGATAAACTGTGTCTCGGTACCATTTGCTCTTTCATCTTGGGGTGTCCCCAGAGCTGGTGAAGATTCCGAGTTTCGCCAAACTCGGCGCATCCTGCATAGCACCCCTGGCCCGGAACAGAACACGCAAAATCCGGCAGCAACACATAGTGGCACCACGACAGCATCGACCACGGCTATGAAAGAACGGTTAAGCCAACATTCGTTCAGTGGACAAGTCAGGCAGCCTGGCAACAACGTCATGACAAACCCATTGCAATTTTTCACGTACATTAGTATAATGAATATTCCACAGTTAAAATAATGGACACTGTTTCACATTGGTTGCGTGGCAAAACTGCTTGCATGAACTCTTGATTTATGCGCAGCATCATCTTTCGTTTTTGTTGATGTTGTGTGGGGACATCGAGTCTAATGTCGCGCCCACTATCTAGAAAGTGCTCAAGCAGTTACATTACACCAAGAAGGTATGCAAAAAGTGGTTGCCGCTATCGAATCTCAACTGAATGAAAGTCGACAGCATAACGAAAGCGAGCAGTGCCTCGAAAGAAAGCTCCGAGATTTGAAGGTTAGAAGCAGGAACAAAGTCGTTATCTTCGGTAGTCCACAAAGCGAGAATGAAGCAATTGACGCTGTCAATGGCAAGTTCATCATTTACATTTTTCAATGTGTGTTGTGCGTGGACGGGTGGTCGCCGGCAAGATTACATCGCACTGTGATTCGAAGTTTGTTCAACATACTAGAAAAAGTAGGCCTACTCGAAAGCTGTTTCCAATAAAAGAGAATTTATACATCTGTGTCTGAAGACATGTTCACACACCCTAGGCAAATAAAAAACGGCTTTGCGATAGGAAAGCTGAACTACGCCAATCCGCAAACTTGCGTAGTCCCAACACTCGCGGCAACTTTAATAATGCTACTGATTTAGACAGTATTGTCATCGTACGCTGCCAAGGAATTATTGTACTAACTGAAACATGGTTCAACAGTGCCGTGGCTGGCGATCCCTGAGAACAAAAGATGCTTTACCGGCAGACATGCGGCTATCACGCGTGCTGATCACGCCTCATCCTTCACTCAAGCCAGCTCAATCAGCCTCACTTGAGTCTTACGAAAAGGCGTCCATGTTCCACATCTTCAGCTTTTAGAGCGCTCAGAAATGGCAGCTCGCTTCGAGACAGCAACATCGTGCACTCCTGACCGTCACGAAGAGGCCGCTAGTGGATGACAGGATCATTATCAAGAACTCCAGGGGAAAGTCGTCGATGGCTGGTTCACAGTTTGCCACGTGGTTGCCTCGCATTGCGCAACGTTGCAGACACAATGGACGCTTGGGAACGTAAGGTGGCGAACGATTCGACGTTCAAGACAACAAAGTCACCCCCTCCTGACCATCGCAAAGAGGCCACTGATTGATGACAGGGACATTTTCGAGAACTCCCGGAGAAAATCATTGACGTCCGGTTTACAGCAAGCCATGTCGTTGGCTCGTAGTGTGCATTGTTGGATACACATGTAGAAGTTGGGGAACGGGAGGCGGTGGAGGATTTGGCGTTGGTGACTGGCGATTGTATTCACGCTACAAAGGAAAGAGGTAGATAAATGGTACAAAAAGAGTATCCCAACGCTGTGAGGAAGAGGCTCAGACATGCAAACGCTGTTGCATAGAGTGTGTTCCGATAGTTGGACCCTTGTTTGCGAAGCTGAATCCTGTACTTTTCTAAATATATTTCTTGTTCTCATCTCTTTGCCGTCGTTTCAAACACTTCTTTCTACCATTACCTGGTACGGCGCCATCCCTGGAACCTTCGTTGACCGCACGGATCCCGAGTTTCACAACATTGACGTCTGTGGTGGGATTTGTGCACCGAGAGATTAAGAGCGCCAATCCCGTTTAATATCGCTAAGTGATTCATGAACTGATTGTCCTAGGGGAAAGCGTGAGACTACGATAGTGCTTAGAAGGCGTTGTTCAGACACTTCGGTCCATCATTTCAAGCTGAATTCGAAGGCCAAAGAGAGAAACTGGCAGTACTCGCCGAAGATTGCTGCACGGGTCGAAGTTTCCGCTGTGCGCCGTGACGATCAGAGAGAAGCGACAAGGCGGTAGTAGTTTCCGGGAAGCCAAAGGGTAAAAAGCCTTTCCGTGCGAATGTTATACACTTGACTTCAAGTTCCCCCGTCATGTATCAGGAGAAACAGGGTGACGCGCCTGACGTAGTGCAAGATACGAAGGCATCCACTTACAGTGTACGCGCCTGGGAGCCGCTGAATAGAGTAGTGTGTTATAACAGCGAAAAAAAAGCCATATTATCAGGAGCTGTGAGCAGCAGGTTGTGTTTCATGACCCCATAGGAACCTGCAGCTGTTGAAGCTGTGTATGGAACTGCTTTCAGTGAATAGTAGGTTTGCTCTGCCGAGCAAATCAGCGATGGCTCTTCGAATAGGTCGGGCCAAACGCTTATGGAACAAGCAGCACCCTGCTCCAATATGGGAGCTTTAAGGGCAAAATAACGCGAGGAGACACGGAGTCTGATAGACGTGTCCTCTACTGAGCAGTGATACGAGGACCATGCGACAATTCCCGAGGAAGACGCGCGCAGTGATGAGTAAAATATTCTTGTAGCCGCAAGTGAGGGGAAAGCAGTAGAGAGCGGCGGTTTTCCCGCACAAGAAACGGAGGAGCCGTTAGGCCAATTGCGCAGGGAAGTGGCAAGTTCGGCCCACCTGCCAAAATGAGCAAACGAGAGGGAGGGCCCGTTAGGCGAATTTTGTACGGAAGTGGCACGTTCAGATAGCCTACCAGAAAAAGCAGAAGAAACGGAGGACCCGCTAGGCCAAGCGTGTGTGGAGCCGGGAAGTTCGGCCAGCCTACCGGAAGAACTCACCTGTGGCTGTTCGGTTAGGTCAGCACAGATGGTGAAGAAAAGACGCAGGCCCAAGAGCTGAAAGGTGGACACGGTCAAGGCACCTAAAATCAAACCTGCGAAGCGCCACGGTGACACAGGCAAATGCATGAAGATCATTATCCAGCGAGAGACTGTGAAAAAACATAGGAGGCTAATTACCAAGCCTAGGCATTTGCGCAGATCGGGGATCGACACGACGCACGTCGCAGAAAGGAGAGTTTCGCAAAGATTCAGGCGCTGGAACCGCCGCCTAACTACTTTTCTGAAGTCCTATTGTAAGCTGAGAGGCAAAGGTGAGCGTCCTATAAGTTGCTACAATAGCCAGTCACTCGCGGCGGCGAAGAAGGGAAAGTGCCTAACACCTAAGGGAAGAGTGCGCGCGCTGGTCTGCGTATGTACCCTTCTCTCAGTACTTGGAGGCTGCTGTTCTTAATTTGCAGTTATGGTGTGCGTCAGGCCAATTAGTGGCTTTTGTTTTAGTCGCGACCACGCCTTACCAGAACCCCGGAATGCGCCACCCCCTTGAGCTCGTCGAAAAGGGTACGTTTGAGGCCCGAAATGGAAATGCGGAAGACGCGTTGCGAAAATGATTTAGTTCGTTTTTATAGATGTGGTATTCAACTTAGTTGCGCGTTGAACAATTGAGAAGCGTAAGGAACAGTACAAAAATATTTGATAGGTTGTTAGCCTATTTGGCTGAGGTTAGATCCGCAATGTCAAGCAGAAAGTTTACGCGACCACACGTGTAGGAATGTAAGCCAAACATATGGCAGTTCATAACGAGTCGTGTTTTTTGGCGGCACATATTGTAGAACGTGGCACCTGAATGCTCGAGATAGGAAGGCGTCAGTGTATTGATTGTTTCTTTTTTGAGACAGGGAAATGTAGGCTCAAAAAGGCATCAGTATAATCTTGATTGCGACTTTTTTATAATTCGCAAGGTTGCTTGCACACGTTTCTTTATTCGTCAGATATTATGATTTATACTAAATACGCTGCATCGTATTATGTAAAGGAATGTCACATAAAGACGGTCACATGCTCGACTTGAGCGTACCTTTACACTAGAACACTTGAGAAATGCGCTTGAAGAAAGCACAATAACTCAGAGGCTTTCTGAGCCAATTTAGGAACGTGATCAGGGTTGTAGGTGGTTTTCCCTTTTGCTTAGCATTTCGCATCATGTAATGATTATGTTGCTCCCTTCTGCAATCTGTTAGGGATATGAATTAATCAAGGCCAGATTTTGCACGACTTTCTGATCAGTGGGAGCTCTACATCATGATTAGTTAGATTCATTATGTACACCACATGGTTGTTGATGTGCGAAGACGCCTAATTGGAAGGTTCTCGATACTTGTCCAGAGCAACGTAAACCTTTTGTTTCAAAAAATTTTCATTTGGGTAGGGGATTGTCAGGTAATCAGAATTTTTACCGTCTAGTGATGTGAGTGGCTTGCATGTGGTGCTTGCGGCGTTGTGTGTGGCTGAAAAAGGTCGCTCCTTGGAGCTTGTCACCGTGCATTTACGCAGTCAAGTCAGAGCCCACCTATCAGCACGACTTTGGCCAGAAGCTCTTCATTTGTGGTAGCTGCGAGCCCATGGCATTGAGCAATTTAGGCATTATGTCGGCCGAGCTGCATCCAACAACACGACCTCCTGATGCACCATACGGCGGTGGAGGGGGGGGGGGAACTGTTGTGTCTGACGATCTCTCAGAACAAAGTATGCTCCACCGCCAGACTTGCGGTTATCACGGGTACTGATCACGCTCACCGTTCACTCAAAGCAGCTCAGCCTGCGTTACCTGAGTATTACGTAAAGGTAGACACGTTCAACATCTTCGGCTTTTCGAGCACCTAGTAATGACAGCTCGCTTCAAGACAACAACGTAGACCGCTTCTGACCGTCACGAGGTGGCCACTGATTGATGATAGTGTGATTGTGTGGAACTCCTTGGGAAAGTCGTGGACGGCTGGATCACCGTTTGCCACGGGGTTACCTCTCATTGTGCAAAGTTGGAACACATAGGACGTTGGGGGAACGGGAGGTGGTTAGCGATTTGGCGTCTGTAATTGGCCAGTGACTGCCCTCGACAAGGGAAAAAGGGAGTTAAACGACATGCGTGAGCCTTCAACGCCTTCAAATTCTTCAATGCTTCACAGTCTACAGCCGTGATTTCTCACGCTTGGCACATTTCTCCCTTCCAACATCGGGCATTATCAAGGTCTGATAATTTTCACCAGCTCTGGTGTAAGAGTCGCAGTGCCATGTTTGACGAAGGCCGCAGTTGCCCAGGTTATGTCAGTGTACTCTCCTTGCTTCAATGGAGGGTATGACTGTTGGGATGGGAGGTGTGGTTGGCTAATACAGGGTCTGCTGTATCTGTGTTGTTGCAGTGGCGTCCCCTTAGCAGTGCGACTTGGCGTCTTAAACGGGAATGTCATGCATTCGTATCCCCTCCAGTGAGTATTCTTTACCAAGAAAGCCATATTTACAGGTCTTAAAGCCACGTGAAATCAGCTGGAGTGCAGCAGGTGGTGTTGAGAGAGAGGTATACCGATGCCAAAATGACTTCTTTTCTCTACGCTACACTACAGCGCCTTACCACAACTTCCCGATCACACATGCAATATGGAAAATGTTGAGTTGTATATGCAAAACGACTTTGCAAACAAGTATGACCGCTTGAGCCTGCAACAATTGTCGCTCTCTTCATTGTGCTTGATGTGCTCTTGTCGAGTGGAAGTTGTCTTTTAAACCAGGTATGCCACAAGTTGTGCCGCTGCGTTCCTCGAGCAGCCGGACGACGGGTTGCACCTAGTTCGCTTGTGCTAGTGCTCAAGCTACACCACTTTCGCTGCTGAGCGGATGAAGTAAAGGTCAGAGTACCAGCCACTTCTAGTTATGAGGGAACAAAGCTGCTATTGTGCAACGAAGCTTGTGAAGATCTTGCTATGCTGGTCCACGTACACGGCTATCACATCTTGTTGCTACTGGTATTGCTGCCACTATAGAGTATGTAATCCAACTAATGTCGCCTTGTCCTCCTACGAAAGCCTTCTGGAGCTTGCCATGCAGAAGCGACATGATGTTCTTAATTGTAATTATTTCTGAGCCTGGTTTAGCTTGAGAAAGCACAGCCCTCAATATAGCGTTGCTGTTGACTGGTGCAGCCTTTTCAGTTGCAGCTTCAAGTTTTGTTTCACTTTTTTTCTTAGGCGCAAAAGATGCACGCATGCTGGATCTTAACCTTCTATGAGAACTGCGAGGAGCGGGAAAGGCCGACTGCAACAGCTATCTACTTTCCCCTCCTCCAACGCTTTCCCTGCAACTTGTGCGCCTTTATTTTTATTTTTTCTTTGCCGCTTGTTCTTCAATCGCGAGGAGGTTCATGGAACTCAGCTCGCTGTTTCTGCAGATGCTCTTTTGACACATGATGTCTCCTAAGGCGACGGTCAGTTCTTTGACCTATTCTTTCATCAACTCTCTACGTTGTCACCATGTACTGCGACAGCCATATTTTGATTTTGGTAACCGATAACAGTGAGTGTGCATGGCTCTACATGGTTGCCCCCTTTATCACAGAAGTTTGCTTCTTATGTGAGCAACTTTTTCTGTCTCATTGTGCAGCACATTCATTTGACTCTAGTCTGATGTATTCGCTCTCGTAGGAGCACGATGGTAACTACAAAGCGATTTGCAACGCGACTGTCGGTCTTTGTGCTCCTTCAGTTCTTTTTTTAGGATAGTTTTCAGGGTGCATCGTACTAAATGATTTCACGACTTCTTTCAAATATGAAATATTCAGTACCTCATTCTACTAAATATACTATGAGGTCCTGCGGTGGGGATGTTTTCGGCCTCGTGCTTAATGCCGCACTCTGGGCAGACAGGTCGGTGCGTGCATGTGTTTTGTTTGTAGCCAGGGCTATGAAATCTTAAGTACACCCGGATATGATTGTAAGACAAGCCTCTAGCAGTTCCAGAGTTTGACAATTACAGGAAGCTTAGGCGTCGAGAAAGGGAGCAGCGTTCATTGGCTTTTATCCACGGCGTATGCCACTAGCATCATGGCAACATCTGAGCCTAATGCGTCTGCTAATAATACAGCTGTTTCTACTTGTATTGTACGCACGTCACCTAGGGGCATGTCTTTTCTCGGCACCTGGTGCACAATGACCTCGAGAGGGCCATATACTGCCGATAGAAATTCCGCGAGTTAAAGGATGAGAACAGTGTGTTGGTGGTGATAAGTCGTTATCGTGACGGTGCGGCAATCTTCATTGGGCATATGTCGAAATCTTTCAGTAGGTGATATTGGCCTGCGGGAGCTATATACGTCTTGTAGAGGATGTCACAAAATATGTCCGACATGGCCTATCTTTTCTTGGAATTTATGGAGAGGATGTCTTCATCCAGCTTTCCTCGTTTTTGCAGGTGTTGCAGGCGCCGTCATCCGCGATTTCTTGTTCCAGTAGTCCAGATGATTTTATCCATTGTAGTTATGTTGCGTGCAGATGGCCTGGCGTGGATGCCACGAATAGCTAACTTATCTTCCAAGATAGAAGGAGCATCAATCGTTTGCATGTATATTTCGTGCTGTCAGTGTAGACACCATATACCATCATTCGTCGCCCCTCTTGCACCAAAGGGTATGGATGCGTCACAAGCCATGACCTTAACTTGCACTGGTTTTCTGAAGGCGCTCTCTGAAGTCTTATTTGCAAAATATATGCAATATTTTCTGCAAGAATGCAAACAATTGTTTTCCGCTCAGTTCTAGAAATTGTCACCACAGTGTGGAAAGTATTCAAAACAAATAAAAAATAAGATGTTTTGCGCAATTGGTTTTGGATTGTGGCTAAAGTATATGCCCGTGGACGTGAGCGAATTTCCGTCGGTGTCCGCCATCGTGTTCGTGAACCAAAGATGAAAGGGAGGCAAACTTCTTCCTTCCAAGAGCTTCAGCCAGTGCAAGAGTAGGAACGATAGCATGTACGACCAACTTTCCCTGGGAAACTTGTGTTTCATAGTTACAAAATAAACGCAAAAAAAACGATAATAGGTTGATACTTCGTGACGAGTAAAATAATTTTGTATGCAGTAGCATCAGCCTTTCCAAGAATACCTTGCGGCAGGCGGCACCATAAGGCTAATAAAGATGACTTAGCCAGTCAGAAAATTATAACAAGAAAGGAAATGCATATATCGAATATCGCATAAAGTGAGAGTCCGCATTGTATAAGAATTTTGTGTGTGCTCTTCTACTCTGAGTACCTGCCAAACTGTGGCGATTTGGTGGCGCACTGCTGTCGCCCTGTTTGCTCCTCTGTGCTTCGTGGCGGTTCCTTTGCGTTGCGTGTATTAAGCCACGTGAGCGTACTCGGTGAATGAAGAGGCGAACGACGCCTTGAAAATAAGCATACACTTTCTTGCTTTGGAAACAGTAGGTATCGACAATACTTCCACGCAAAAATACGATCGCTAAGCCGCAGCCAATCAGGATGCAAGCCGAAAGGCAGCGCTGAATGTGCATGAATCTACACCACGTGATGTAAATGTCGGTCCCGCAAATGGCGTAAAGCATGTTTGCGCCTTTGTGCCATGCTCGTTCCGCTGGGTACGGGTGTTCGTCCTTACGTGTACATTCGTTAACGACCGAAGCGCGAAAATGCCGGCGCGAATCTTCCAATAGGTTCGCCGACAAATCTTGGCATTGCGTTTATCTTTACAACATAGTAGAGTGATTAGGGTAAAATCGGTTCAGGTTCATGTGCAACTCGTGTGCCTTCTATTACTCGCCAGCGCACGCTTGGCCTCGTGGGGATATGTGCCGCGGATAAGCAGTGCTAAAATTGCATTTAGAACGTTGACAGCTGTACTGAAGGCTTGGTGCGCCCACATTAGAGGAAACATGGTGGCCATATTACAATGAGAGGTATTCAGATTCGCGTGGTACTCATGTGCCTGCATTTTTCGCTTTGGTACGTTTGGTGTATTGGGATATGCACCGAAGATAAACTTGTGTTGCCGACTGTTATTTCTCGCTAACAGGAAAGCGCAATAGCCACAGAGCCTCCGCCACATGCAGATTACGAAATGTCGTGATATTCGCTGTAAGGAGAACAACGTTATTTACCGCAAACCCGTGAGCAGAAGTACAAGGACCACAGGGTATACGGAAGACAAGTTTCTTCGTAATTACCATGCATAAACTCAAACTGACGCGTAGACTAGAAAGTTCGCAATGTCATGTTTGGAGTGCAATCCTCACTTTCAAGTTGCATTAACAGGCAAATAAAAAAAGATCGGCTTTATCATACCATCCCTCGTCCATATGCATTTGCTCACAGGTGCATTTATTATAGGTCAGTATTCGACATTTCCTCATACTACACTCGCGGTTATCGATAGTTTAGGTCAATATTCGACATTTAAGTCAATTATAATACAATTTCGACTGAGTGTTTGACGTCTAACATAAGCAAATTTTTCAAACGATACGGCTTGACTTCGTCTGCCTTTCGTTGCCTTCCGTTTGTTGTCGTGCTGTTCTATGCATCTCAGATATTTCCAATGCGTGATGAGCAGATAAGATAGAAGACGACAAAAAAGGGGGTAAAAAGCTGACGTTCAACGAATTGTACTGCATTCTAAACTTCACCCAGAAAGTTACGTGGCAAAACACGCAAATGTTTAAACACGTAAACACATTGTGAGCGTGTCAAAGAACATGTTACATGACTGTTGCGCACAACGACATTTAAATATGCTGAGTATGTTTTCTACGATTAAGTTCGTTTCTTTGTCATCCTATAACTTGTACCTTTTGTTCCGATCACTTTGCAAATGACGTCACTCCTGTCCCGTCTACTACGCTCTGTTCTTTATTGTTGTTTTTTCTGAGCCGCTTAAGTCATAAAATGTCTCATATCTAGCTAATGGATCTTTTCGCATTAGGTGCCTAAGTTTACTGTTCAACCAGTGATACGAGTGGACTGCGTCAGCGACTCATATTTTATGAGCTTTTCTGATTACAAGATACATTTAGGTGGGACCCGCAAACACCTTATCAAACCTTTTACTGTGTCATACTGCTCAATGCGTGGCTATATTTTTTATTGCTTTGATGTTTCAACAAAACTTTAATTTCTATACCTCCCTGTACTAGGTATACCACTTGGGAGGATCTCGCTTCATTGTTATAAATTTTGCGCCCGGAGTTTTTTACGCGCACATAAACGCAAGAGCACTCGAGTCCTTTGGTTCTGGTGCAACTAAGAAAAACGCAGATGCTAAAGATACAGCCCGTAGTCCCCACTAAGAGATATCTTATAATCAGATTGTGGTTATGGCACGCAAGAGGCCAGAAATCAATGAAGCAGTCAGCAAGGTATTTTTCTCCGTTGGCGATAAGCCGAGTTTGCGTGAGACAACACGTGAGGCAACTTCTGCTGAGCTGGAGAGACAACGGGATTGCAGCTGTCGTGTGTCACGCAATGCTTGCACGTGGAGGAGCGTCGGCGGCGGCATAGCATTCGTCGTACCTAAACTGTGAACTAGGTGAGATCAAAAGAACAGTTCACTGCACCCTATGCAATTTACACAGCTGAGTTTACACACATACCCCCGCACGGTGGTATGTAATTTCACAGGAATCGAAGTACACATTCCCAGCACGGTGATTTCGCAAAAAATCATAAAAGATCTGTCTATGGCTGTGGCATGAAATAGGATAAAGGTACATACACAAGCATGTGAACGGAAAAGGAGGACTAATAATTTGCCTTAGGTATGGTGTCCTCTACAACTAGGATGAATAGCAATATTTTACATAGGTATGCGTGTATGTTCCACTAAACAGGGAAATCGCACATGAATATGTCGTTCATAGAATTTACATACAGCACGATCTGGTGGCTTCCATTCATTTTCAACTCGTTAGAGCGGACATGCTGCAGGCTCCTTTCGTCACATTGTCACCCTACCATGTTTAAGGGTGCCACTCAATATCGTCTCTATTTCTTAACCTGCATAACGCGACATAGCACTGAAGTTGTAATAAAGATTAGTATGGTAACTGACTTACAGCTGCCTTTTACTGCATCTTTTAAAGCGCAAGATTACTCTTCGCTTGCATCAGCCGCTTCCTGGGCAGGCTGTGCGGTAGTATCTAAAACACCGTTCCTGGATGCGGTTTAGCTTGCAAAAAGAAGTTTTGTACAATCATCATTTCTGAATGACCATTGTTGACCAATCGACAATGGTCGTTGGACAATGGACAATGGTCACGTGAAATAAGGTTATGCTTTTGAAAATACACTCTCAGCTTGTTCCTAACATTTTCCATAATGCAAAGTAACAGCACTAAGGAGACAAGACATGAAGAAACAGGCGAGAAAGGGCAGTGATTGAACTCTGTAGCAAGCAGAAATGTCACGTGCCTTAGCTAGTATGCCCGGTCACATACAGCTTTCGAAAGCTGCGAGGGAAATATTAATGATCTCGCGAAAATGTCCTGAAGGTGAGGGCTTCACCTCAGCTGCGTCGGCAGGCTGCCTAGACGGTGTATGAATGAGCAACCAAATAAACTTGAAAGTCACATGAGCTTGGCCTTTAGGAGTCGAACGCCATAGCATTCAAAGTTCCCCGACTGCGTATAACGCTTCCCGGCAACTGCAGCTTATGTCTAGTAATGTTTACCAGGAAATGCTGGGGCGAACGCTATACATGAAGACGAACATTGTGGCAGAAATGCCGCCTCTTGCGTGGGCCATTTTTTGAGGTAGTGCCCCATAGACATGCCCGAAAAAATTATATCACTTTCAGGTTTCTGGCATTGTTTCGCACTTTTAATACCTAAATGTGAGAAGGTCTGAGAAACAAGGCATTCGCTGTCGGTGTTTTGTTTCATGAGATTAGTGTGTTTCTCAATATTTCGAGTAATAACCTTCTGCAGAATGTAAGTCAAGACATGAGTAGCTTTAGCGATCGAATGATGTGGCAGTATAGTTCTCATATACATCATGTCGTATAGCAAGGCCTCTCACAGTACACGCTGCCACTTTGTGTGCTTACTTACTTGTTGCTTAAATAATATCTTTCAGTAAGAATGGCGTATTGGCGATCAGTCATGTTAAAAATTCATTAGGGGAAGGATTGCTTGCTATAGGAAAATTATGTATTATTTGAAAGTAACATTCTGGCAAAGTATATATATTTGAAACAGTAAAAAAATACTCAGAGATCTTGCGATAGTAACTAAAAAAGAAGACAAGACCGGGAACAGAAACACAAAGCGATGAAAGCGTTCTGAGTCTCTGTTGTTAAGAGATTGACAGGCGTTCTGCTTCTCATAGTCACTGGTGAGCTCAATAGCTCGGTTTTCACCACACACGAACGCGTTTCAGTAGTGGTCTCTTGAAGGTGTGTCAAGGTAACAACAATTGGCTCATTTTCGTTCACAATACGGTCACTCCAAAGAGCATAAACGTTTGCTCCTCAGCTCTGGTGAAGTGAGAGCAGCTTGGTAATCGGTCCTTGCAGAGTGCAACCCAGTGCGGGGGTCATCGCTCCAACAACTTTCTGCCGTTTAGGCGAGCGACTTTTGTTTTCAATAGTTTTCACATTTGATGTGTACCGAGGCGAAAATTAATCCCTTGCTCCTGAGGTAAACAAGGAAATGCTAGTCTACCAGTCAGGTTGCGACTGCACTCCAGCACAAATCTCCACCTTGTTAACGTGAACTAGGCCAACCTGATGGTTTCAATATATTGGACTGTGCTACCAAATTGAATTTGAGCGGTCATTCCAACCAGCCCTCCTTTTGTTGTGAAGCTCGATTTTTGACTATCGATATATTCCCGCAGAAGGCATCCCTAATGAAAGTCCACGTTAATGCTGGTATTGCTGAAATAATACCTCAGTGGTATACGGCAATACTACTCCATAAATGCCTTATGCATCAGTCGTATATGCCGCCAGGCTCCTATTTCACGCATCGATGGTGATGGCTCATTTAACGCCCCCTTGAAAACCGGGCGTTGACAAATGGTGAACTTGCCTGCTGGATTTATTCTGGTATTGTGTAAGTATTTTTCATTCAACATTTCTTTATACATGCCGATAATCTTTTTTCCCTTAATACTCCGTTATCTAACTTGTATCGCTGCCTATGCCTGTAACGCATGTGGTCGTATCAATTTCTTACCTGCTTTTTTTCCACCAGCGCATCCATCCGGACCCGCTGCGCCTTCTATTCATACAGCCACGTAGTCTGTGCGTGGCTCAGTATGTGTTCAGTAATGATTGCATAAGTATAACCCGGCTTCGATTCCGACCAGCACCGGATAATTTTGGAGGTATTCTTTTCGCTTTTGAACACGAGCATATACCCAGTGGCTCAACTTTACGTCAAAGGGGTTCAATGAAGAGAGGCGTATACTCAGTGTTACATTCCCAGTGGCGCATACGCAGTTTGGTTTTAAACCCGACTCCCTCAGCACAGTAGCTCGATTCTCCAACCGTTATGCGATGTACAGACGGGCGACTCAAGTTGCAGGGAATGTCGTTGTAGACGGAAATATATACAAACACCCCGTTGTCTGTGATGTATTCTATGAATGCTAATCTCACTAGAACATTTAGGTTTACGCGCATCTTTTTTATGATAGGTTCCTGTGGTACGAGATGCGTAGTCTGATAGCCGGTTTTACTGCAAATAGAGCAGGCATGCCTAAGCATCTACTGACAACAGTTGACTTTAAATTACATTTCTTTGCTCGGTGTTCTCTTATGGCGTAACCGAAGCAGCTGACTGTTGTTGTAAATTGACATCTCTCTTCGGTGGCGTCGATCGAACTGTCGCATTCCAACGTTGCGTGCTGCTTTAAAAAAACGCATTCCACAGGAACTTTTTTTGAGCACGGTGGTTGCCGACGGGGGCGATTTTAATTATTGGTTTCATGTAGATGCTCATCGTTAGATAAAGGTTCATATTGACTGTAGTTGGCTTATACTCCACTTGTGTGTTTGTCAGTGTGAATATAGTTTAGGATGTCCTCGAGATCTTCATCTGCTTTTGAGCTCCGGTTCCTCTCCGTGATCATATTATGGCTCCTTTGTCGATGGTAGTGTACCGTATTGTCCCGCGGGATTGTCTAGAAATAAAACATTGCACTGTATCAAAGCTTATGGACACGCAGCATTCAGAACAAATTCATGTAGGTTCCAAAATCCCGTCACATGACTCGAAGAGTTGACCGGACTCAGGCTCTCATGTTATCAATGTTTTTTGCCTTAGTCATCTTGGCGTTCGCGAAGCTATGCTCTACGGCGGAATTGTCTTTGCTCTCGGTGGTAAGAATTTAAATGAATATGAACGAGCTTTTGGTACCGGGATGTCCAGCAGGGAGCCGATATATTGAAACCTACCGGTGTTATTGAATTCAGAGTGTTCGGGCGGAAAATGCCACGGAAAAGCTGCCGCTTTATAACCTATCTGTTGAACTTCAGCATGCCGGATTCGAGCTGCATTCATGCAAGCTTCCTTGTTTTCTACGCATGGAGCTTCGCGGAGCAGATGTCTCTACTTTATACAAAGGTATTAACATCTAGATTGGAAGAAAGGACTGCAGCCATGGCGGCTTTCCTAGAGCAGGCGTACAGTCGAAGGAGAGGCCAAGGTAGTTCAAGAAAGTGATGAAACAAGATAGGTGGTGGCGGTTCATGCTTTATTTTTGCGCTATTTACGTTCGACCACCCATACAACTGTGAACCGAGATATACACTGCGAATAAAGTAATAAACAAGTGGGGCAGTTTAGAGGACTATAGCAAAAACAGTGAATGGCTTAACCATGACTCTAATGCTGACGCAATATCCTCGGCAGTGAGAAATAATTTATTGTTCTTATCAATCCGCTTATAACCATGCATAGGCAGTTCTCTTACACAGGGGTGGGGGAAAGATTGCTCCACGTTAAGGTTGCAATTATGTCACCATTATGTTGTCGCTGCTGCAATCTGACAAGGGTCCTTGCCTTGCTTCCGCAATAAATGAAATTAAGTTGTTCTCGTTGTCGTGTGTCTAGCATCGCCAGCCTGTTCACTGCCTGCATCATAGAAGTATGCTACATTATCGACTCTGCTAACTTTCCTATTGCTCACAACTCACGCAACTTTCTTTATATGTCCATAGGGGCCATTTAAAAAAAACGCGGTGTCGTAGTCATTTTCGATTGAGAGTTCCTTCAGATTTCTAACGAGGGGAACGTTACAAATGTAGTGAACCCCGCATTCCGTGCCGTGAGGTATTATGCCATTCTAGAAGGCAAATTGTCTTTTCACCTTGAGTCTTGTGTTCCGCCGCTCGAAAAACACCATTCGAAAGCAAAACATACCTTGGCTTGACCGGCTTTTGTACTCCAATGTCACTGTCATCATTATCATTACGAACAGCTGCAGTGACAAGATGCGAGCCAAGTTCTTAATGCGATCGCTCAAGCTGGTGGTGGTGGAGTCGACACGGCGTCAGAATCAGTGTTATGAAATCAATCAAAACGATACACTCCTAATGCAGTATAATGAACAATAACCATGAACATGTACAGTAGCCGCTGATGCTGTTTCGCTTATAAAATGATTCATCGATACGTTTTGAGCTCGCTAGTTCGGATGCCTGCATTTCGCGTGCTTGGTTCATGCGATTGTGCGGCAAATTTACCTTGACACAGTTGAGGTACGTATAAACTAGTGGGTCGCCCTTACACAAATTTCTAATAATTTTGAAGAAAATTTTTTACACAAACGTTAGTAGAATTTACCAATGGTTCATGGTTTTCAAACTGTTTTTAAGCTTTCTACAAGCTTCATACCAACACCCTGTCGGCTATTGGCCACCACTATTCAATAAATATTTATTTACAAATTTTAAACGATGAATGAACAGGCTTCAAATTTTAAAAGCAGGATTTACTAATCATCTTCATACTTCTTAAAAAGTTTATAGTAACATTCTACCAACGAGAAGTATCCTAGCAACACTTCTCACTTTCCGTCGCTCAACCTAGAAACATCCTTGCATCGTTCTTGTATGCTTGGGAAACATCGTGGTGACATTTCCTCCTTTTTCCAGAATTTTTCAAAATATTCTAGTACTGTTCTGATGTAACTTTAAAGATGAGTGTATATAAATGCATCTGTTAGCAAAACACACCAATCATTCACACACTGATATTTATTTTGCAAACCTTTCATGTATGTGCTTCGAAGCCACAAGCAATAAGTGATGATAATGCATTGTTGATATCCCTGTGGTGAAATTAGGATGCCTTGCTGTGAACCTAAGGGAGGAAAAATGCAAGAATAGTTAGAACAGCCGGATGCATTGTCTCATATTATGTGCACGAGACAGCATTAAGCAGTGTTATGCAAGAATTTAACTTCGAATGACCTACAATTAAAGCAAAAATTTCAACTAACTCCCTTGCCATACATGCTTTGTGCACAAATCTGGGGCCAAAGGCCTCTTTTTCAGTGACGTCTTTGTGGGCGTTGGAACACCACCCAAACAGCGATTGAAGCGGTGCTCTTGCACAGAATATGGAGATGCTATATATCGAAATCATACAATTGTGTGAAGCGGCCATAAATCAGTCGCAGCATCAATATTGAAAGTTATTAGCATAGCTTCAGCAAGACATGTATGAAAAAAATAATCGCTATGTATGAGCATGTGAGTAGCTCAACAGGTGGGATGCAACCATACTGTTGGCAATATTGATGTTCTACTTGCAAGGCACGGCGAGGGTATGGTTTGACATCCACTAAGATGAGTTTGCAGGACCGGAAACATCTGAGCAGATGGACCGTGTAAGTGGGTCGCTGTCGCGACTGACTCGACCACGCGTTACGCCATCACACGAGCATTGCCGACAAGCTGCGCTACTGGCGTTGTGGATCTCCTTCTGTATGACGTCATGGAGCATCCTAGTGCACCGAGGCAGCTGCTCACTCATTGCGGCCGCACCTTTTTGTCCCGCGTTGTCGACGATCTACTTCGTTACTCTTCTTCCATCTACAAACTATCCACCACGTACCACTCGCCGACCAATGGACTAACCGAGCGGCTCATACGGATGTTGAAGGAGATGCCATCCATGTACCTTTCTCCGGGCCACAGCAGCAGACACGACACGCTACCCTAGAGAACATTTTCATTTAACTCGTCCCGTCACGAGACCGCCGGTTTTTCTCCACTTTATCTGCTGTTTGTCCACTACCCAACTTTTCCCTTCGACAGACTGCTACCACCTGCGACTTTCCAACTTGGTATGCCCGCGACATCTTTGCCTGGGCTCACAAAGCTCGGCGGATTGCTCGTTCACGGCTCACTACCTCGCAGGTTGCACAGAAGACGTGGTACAAAACTGCCACCGGAACGGTCATTTCTCCCCTGGGCCTTTAGTTCGGTGCGCACCATGCTACCACATCGGGTTTTCCGAAAAGATTCTCCCGCACTACACAGAGCCTTGCAAGATCCTGCGCCTGCTTCGCGATGTGAACTAAGAAGTATCCCTGCTGGACTATTCATCCTCTGGCCCTGTGTCAACTGACATCGTAAACGTGTATAGGCTGCAGCCTTACATCGCCGCGTCTTCTTCCTTTGCATAAACACTAGCGCCGAGACGGCGGCTTTCCGACCGGGGTGTCATGTTACAGAGCGCTAGAACATGGTGTGCCTATGAACAAAGGCGACAAATTTCCGAAGCGAGAGTGTGGCTGTTTCGGGAAGAGATTGTGTGCATCCAGCATTGCTGCAATCTGTAAATACCTGTAAATAAATTTTTCATAAAAAAGGGTCATATACGAAGAAGAAATGAGCACATACGACAGGGCTTGCGCTACCTGCAACTGTTTTTATGCTTTGCGCATCATATACATCACGCACTCATCATAGACAAAAAGGATTGTATAAGTGAATCAGGTCATACACACGATTGTATTGTCAATCAGTTCATCTGCCTAGATACTTCGAAACAGACGTCACATTGGCTTTCATTACAAAAATTATGAAATTCTGTACATAAACAACGTACACAAGCGCGTCCCCAGAAGAAACTCACATTCGGCAGCGCATTTTGCTTCCGCTAGTGCTCATTTTGCGTTCGCTAAAGTTTATTCGCCGTCAGTGCATCCAGGCTAGGAAGCCCAAACGGTCACTTTAACCATTTTTGATAGACAAGGCAGTTGCAACTATACTTTGTAGCGCGAACTACGAATCAAGACGCGCCCTTAGTTTATGATCTCAGAACGCAGGCGGCTAAGTTACCTGAACACTTCAAGACCATAAAATAAAATGAAATGAAAGTTTATTTCCATGTTGTAAGTAACAGATTGGGGGGGGGCGGAAAAGCAGCTGTCCATAGGACAGCTTGACAAGACCACCATCCCTGCATGCAAGCGAAATCCCATAAAATGAGGAAACGTTGCTTGCTCTCACCTCTCATACAATGCACCAGCCGACCATAGCTTCGATTCCAATAGTGCACCGCATTCACCGCGTTTACGGGACTCCAGAAGCAACGTAAGGCAAACCCCTTTGCACACAGTCTATCTGCAGATGGCCGTATGCCTTCTGATTTATATGGCCTAAAACATCAACCTAAATAAACAAGAAAAACAGCATATGCAGCAGTCGCGCACAAGAACGCTATGGCCATTGCAAGAAATATACTGTAACGAAACCACGTTAGCGTTCTTTAAATATGTATAATATATGCATAGCAGCATGCATGCGCATATAGCGTGACGTCTTCAATCAAGATGTCGAAGCTCACTGAAACTCTACCGACAAGCAATGATTTCAACATAAAAATATATTTTTTAAGTAGACCCCATGGACAAACGGTTACTGTTGTCTTAAACCTGCTCAGAGAGCTTCGACTCATATTGCAAATTGTACAAATCGCACTTTAGATAACCCTTTTTAGCATCATTAGATTTCTTGAAATGGAATATAAGTGTTACGCAGTATACAGGGCGTATGTAGTTTTGGTACCTAAATATGGCTCATGAAGCCAACAATGAAGCCAAAGTTGACACAGGGTTGTTTATCTGTTATCTTTTTGTTAAAATCAAAGAATAATTCAAAGAAGTCGAGAAGACAATCCACCACAGGTGAGAGCCAAACCAGGTTCTCCTTAATTACACGTATTCTGCTTTACCAACTACGCTACCATGGCTGCTGTCCCCCGTATACTTTCTTAGGTATCAGTGAACGTACACAGCTGCAGATATGAAAGATATATTCAATGAAGTGCGGTTGGAAAGCTGCACATGTGCTCAAGACAGCGGACGAAAAAATGGCTGCCGAGTAGCACCTTCGCAAATGCAAGAAAGATCAAAATGGAGTAATACGTATAGCCCTCGGGCACATGCCAATAGCGGGAATTTCATCTAACGCGCATGATCTATAGTGTTTGACATGGTGGTGACAGAAGACTCGCTAGGCTCTCTATGAGCAGCAGGGAATCTTCGATCAAATGCGAAGTATCTAACGAAGAGACTCAAATGTGCTATGAGCGGGCGAGTGAACGCTGTCATAATAATTTCTTTAATATTAAATCTAACGTAATAGGAATGTGTGTACATTATAGATGTTCTGAACCTGACCTCTCTGCAATTCAATATGAATCATATCTCATTGTGAAGATTATAGTGCCAACATTCTTTGCTTCTTAGCAACACCACCCTTCCTTGTAGGTTTGCACACTGTCTAGAATCAAATCCCTACTGTAGTAAGGCTTCTGTTGTCGTCTCTACAGTCCGAAATATCGTATTTACACAGGTAATACATTGAGAACTTCTTTACTTCTGCTGATCTTAGGGAAACTTTCACTGGCGTATTTTGCGCGGAAAGCGCAGCTGCGTGGGCTTGGAGGCACGGAGGGGATGGGATACTCACGCTCCCTCTTCTTCGTAATGCAGTTCCCATCCATGGGGGAAGGTCACCTGGATGGCTCAGCTCTTCAACGGACCGGCGGTACAATCGCTTAAGGCTCAGCTTTAGAAACGACTGCAGATATTCCAGCCGATCCGCCCAAGCGGATCGCCTGGAATCGGCTAACGGCTGCAATTGGCTAACACAACTGACCTGGGCACCTATTTCAATACAACTGCGCAGCCGCGAGTTCAACTGAATCATCGATATCAATTATAAGGCTAAACGTTGCACAGGATTTCTTCCGTGAACTTGGAGACATGAACAGGATAGGATACTCACGCACACTCTTCTTCGTAATCACCATCATCAGCCTGGCTATGCCCACTGCAGGGGAAGGCCTCTCCCATACATCTCCAACTACCTCGGTCATGTGATGATTGTGGACATGTTTTCCCTGCAAACTAATTAATCTCATGCGCCCACCTAGCTTTCTGCGGCCCCCTGCTACGCTTCCCTTCCATTGGAATCCAGTGCGTAGCCCTTAATGACCATCCATTATCTTCCCTCCTCATTACATGTCCGGCCCATGCCAATTCTATTTCGTTGATTTCAACTCAGATGCAATTTGCTCGCGTTTGTTCCCTCACCCATTCTAATTTGATGTTTCCTCACCAAATATAATTTGTCTAAATTGCTGTAGGAGTGTTTTAAATCAAGTAATCCCTGTAATACCGTGCTTCTAAGCCCAGCAGTACTGCTTCAGCCCTTGGCTTGTTTGTTGTTTATGCTCTGCGGTGACGTCCAGGCCAATCCCGGACTTTCTACTGATCATGTAATAAAGGACCTTCACGAATATTCAGTGCGTTTTGAATCCATGCAACAAACAATGTCCTCAAGTATTTAACAAAAAAAAAGACTAAGCAGCGCACCGTTAGAGATGCTGTAGCCAACATCAAAGAAAGGCTAGAGATAGTGGAAAGTAGAACATCTGTGTGCGATCAATGGCAATCAGATGTTCGTGCGCTAGAACAGTCACTCAAGTGTGCTCAAAAAGACATAGCCATGCTTCATTTGAGACTACATGACTCGTAGGGCCAAGCTCGTCGCTATAGCCTCGTCTTCTACGGCATATCTGACGTGCCAACAAAAAAACGCTGAGCAATCAGAGCAACATATAGAACAAATAATAGACAAACTACTGAAAACTAATGTTTCTGGCGAAATCATATCAGTGCACACAGAATCGGACACTATAGCCCCTATAAATCCGAACCACTAATAGAGAAATTTACCAGTAGTAAAGTAAAAGAAGTGATTCTTTCGAAGTGTCATATGCTTAAAGGCTGTAACCTAGACGTTAGCGAAGATTTCAGCCAGAAAACTCGGAACTTACGAAATAATATGATCGAGTTCGGCAAGAACTTCACGAAACCGTTTAAGCTAGGGCATAAGAGGCTTCTGTTGGGCGGGAAATGCTATAAGCATAATCCAGTAGATGACAGTGTTTACGAAGCTCTTCCGTCCAAAGCGATGGTCTTCCGCCAACGAATGCAGTTAGAGAATGAAGTCTCTCACCCCATTCCCTTCAATCAAGTCGCACTCGCTCCATGGCAAAGAAATAGGTAAACTCGAGGGGTGGCGGCCACACACCTGCACCGTCAGCCATCTCCATACTATAGTGCAACATACGTATTATCATACCAAAGCGAGACGAACGAAGTGGCGTAATTAGCGATACAAATGCAAACATAGTCGCGCTAACCGAAACGTGGTTAACAAATAAAATATATATTTTGGAGGGTACTTATTCAAATCGCAAATATATTGTCTACGCAATGACCGAACAAACAGAACTGGCGGTGGCGTCATGCTCGCAATAGATGAAAACATACGTTCGTTTTGTGCACCCCTAAATACTGATTTAGAATTGTTGTGCTGCTGTGTTACCATTAACTACAAGAAGCTCATTATCGATGTTTGTTATCGCCCTCCTACTTGCCCGAGCTGATTCTGCGACAGCCTACACGATTTCTTGAAGCAAGTCAAAGTTAATTTTCAGGAGCAGAAATTATCGTAATGGGGTAATTTGAACTTCCCGCGAATTAACGTGAAATACACGTCTCCCTTTGCACAGCTTATTTGCACACAATCTGAGCACTTTATCACTTCATGCTCTTCGGTTTCCACCAGGCAGTTGCTTCACCAACACGTGTAACGCATAATACTTCATCACTTCGTTATCGAGTGCTAACATCATGCAGTAATAAGACATTAGCGATAACACACTTACCGGCTTTAAGTAATTATACCATCTTGCATTTCATGCCAATATCAACATGGCCATCCCAAAGTAAAATCTATATATTTTCAGGGATTATAAAAAGCCTACTTCTCAACCATAAACGACGAACTCCTTACTTTTGTTGAAAATTTTTTATATATCTCGAATACACCATTGAACTGAACTGGTTTTTTTAAGAGCAAGATTCAAGAAACTAACTATAATTATATTGCCCTACGTCGTGTGCGCAGTAGCGACTCAGTTCCTTGGTTCAATACTCAGCTTAATTGACTAAATAACAAGAAAAAGCGGCTATACTGAAACGCGAAAAAAATGAACAGGGTGGATAGTTGTTTGACGCATAAAAAATTGCTGCAGAATAGCTATCCAAATAAAGAACAGCCAAATTCTCCTTTCACAATAGTTCCCTTCCTGATATACTTAAAATAAACAGAAACCATTTTTACAGTGTGGTTAAGCGAAAAGAGAGCAGCAAAACATTGCTTACTACATCATCTAGCACTGCACTACTTGATCATGAGTTCGCAGCTATTCTGAATGACATATTCGCAAATTCATTCTCACGCGCATTGGTTCATGACTATCGACTCCTCCACCAATATAACTGCTCTGCGTTGGAACGTATTACATATACTTCTACTGGTATTCGCGCTGTAATCACCAGATTACCGCTTTCTTCTTCCTGTGGTGTTGACGAAACTACCTCTAAATTTTTTATGAACACTAAAGAATGCTGTTGTACTATATTACAATGCATTTTCGCCCAATCGCTTATTACTGGATCACTACCAATAAATTGGAATATAGGGAAAGTCATACCGATTCATAAATCCGGCAAAACACCTAGCTCACCTAATTACAAACAAATATCTTTTACATCAAGCCATGCAAAATAATTGAACATGTCATATACTTGCATCTTGCGAGCATTCATGAGAACAATGACTTCTTTACTGCATTTCAACACGAATTTCTTAATGCATTTTCATGTGACTCTCAACTTCTATCGTTCACTAATGCTTTCCATGACAATATTGATTTTAGTTTTCATACTGACAGCGTAATCCTTCACTTTGCTAAAGGGTTTGACAGGGTAAACCACTGTCTCCTTTTACATTAATTACAAATACTTAATATTTAACCTGCTATAATAAATGGATTGAAGTCTTCGTCGCTCACCGCGTTGAGCGTCTTTTTGGAACTGAGACAGCGTCACCTTCCACACACGTATTCTCTGGAGTGCCACAATACTCCGTTCTGAGACCACTGCTATTTTTATTATACATAAATGACTTGCCCACTAACATTCCCTCTCAACTTTGTTTATTTGCACAGGCTTGCGTAATCTATCGTAAAATAACTAGTACGACAGACTTCGCTATTCTTCAAAGAAATCTAAATACTGTGCATGAGGGGCGCCGTACTTGGCACATGGAAATAAACACCCGTAAATGGAAGACCATGCGAATTTCTCGTGCTAACAAGGGGCAGCCTGCCTGTCTCATGCATAACCAACCATTAGAATCAGTAACTTCATACAAGTACCTAGGCGTCTGTAAAATCAACAACTTATCTTCGGATAAACACACCGAACATATCAAATTCAAGGCTAACAGCACTCTAGGTTACCTCCGTGGAAACTTGTTTACACTACCATCTTCAGCTAAACTACTTTTATACACTACATACGTTCGGTGACAGCTTGGAGATGCGTTGGCGCTGTGGGACTCCTACCATGTTACATTGACGCAAAACATCCACGTAATAGAAAGAGCGCGCCACTCATTTTATCGTATCTAATTACTACTGAACATCCAGCGTAACCTCGATAAGAGCATCATTACATCTTGCTTCACTTGCCGCTCGAAGGAAACATTCTCGCCAATGCCTCTTTCATAATATCTACTATCATAACCCATATATGTTTTCATTGTTGATCGATGCAGCACCTTTCATATCAGATAGCCTCGACCACCACCAAAGTTCCACGTTGCCAAAAGTAGCACAGTTACCCATTCATTGTCATTTTCGGCTAAGACTGCAAGAGACTGGAACCAGCTCTCTGGAACTATAACAGGCATCCGCGACCTTATTACGCTTTAAAAACGACTTTATTGGAATTCTGCGTGTGGTATTAAATATATATTGTATATATTGTAATTATGTGTTTACGTATTTATGCTAGATTGTTTACCCCATGTTATTTTCTCATTTGCTTCTTGCATATTATCAGACTGATATGATAATGAACGACTGCTCCTCCCCTCTGTAATGCGCTCTAATGTACCCTGAGGGTAAAAATAAATAAATACATAAACTATTCTGAGTGGCGCACAAGCTACAATTGACATGATTAAAGGCGTGGTGCTAAGCATGGTTGAGAAAACACTCTTCCGATACACCAGTGACAGTGCCATTAGATGTTCGTAAATATTTGCCCTTTGCTTGGTTTGTACTTTTCCTTTTGTGCTTATAATGCAGATTTAATCGACGTAGGCTAGCAGCCGAGAACGTATGGTAATGTTACTCCGCGTAGTGTGCGCGAGGGAATAAAAAAAATTGCACCATGGCACAAACACCTTTAGTTTTTCGCTTTTTTTACCTTTTAAACAGTAGCATATTCTTGTACCTGCACAGCACTGCCACCCATACTTTAAGTTTCCCTTACATTGCCATATCCTCTCAATTTTATTTCGGCAACTCTGCAAATGTTGTAGTGTATTCGTCGTACTTTTACACTACCCCTACCATTTAAAAGTATTATTCACAGAATTTTGAAAGAACAGCACTCGAAATAAAAAACGAACGCAGTGCCTCAAAATAACGCATTTCGTTGCACGGAGGTCACGTTACTGCGGTGAAAAACATCTTTTGGACACCTAATGTTTTCAAAAGCATTCTGATCTACATTTTCATAAATAATTTCTCAGTTCTCGCAAGAGGAGATGCCATTTTTCAGACTCAAGGTTATCTGTTCGTTAACGTGCAGAGTATAACATTTCTCAGATCGTTGTTCAAGTGTACCTGGGTAGAGAAATATTTCTTCGATATTGACTGTGATGCGTTACGGTGATAGTTAAGACAAAATTATCCACAACGTCAAAGAGAGAACAGCCTGTAGCCGATATAATTTTCCGCGTACGAGCCTGAATTGAAAAACTGGGGTGCGTAGGAAGTGTTGCAATACGTAATAGTGTAAATTTGCAAACGTATCTCCATGAGCTTTCATCTAAAAGCAACTTGCGTAATCCACAGCGAAGAATATTGGAATTGGCCTTGTATTTCTGTTTGTTTTTTTCACCACTATTTCGTTTGCATGTTTGTAATAAAAGGGGAAAATTCAAATAACACACATGCATCGCAATTTAAAGCCAACCTAATGACACACATATTTCGTTTTCGCTGCTGCACCAAATGTTTTATTGAACCGACCACTGAAGGTTATCGACGCATTGCTTATCCTTCGGCCCTAAGCCAGCCAATGATTTCCGATGCCCACTTTGATATTTATTCACAGGCAAATATTCCTTTCGTAAGCACTGCCCATCGGAGCGAGGGCGCCAGTTTCTTGTCATGTTGCCCTATCCTCCAACCTAATTCCACAGGCATCCCGGATTTGACTGCTGCACACCTTACTGCGTCTACTTCAAAATAAATTGCACACGTTGCATCTTAACTTTTACATACTTCCAATGTGCGTTCTTTTTTCGCGTGGTCATATTTTAGGTGCCTGGGAAAATAAAAGTATGGAATTTACTTTGCTCGCAATAATATTCAACTCTACGTTTTATAATTTATAAATAGTGCAATAATCAAAGGAGCGATGATTGACTGTAGGAAAATATAATGCCACTTCTTTCGTTATGTCACCAACACATTTGAAGAACTATGCCTTATAAATAATATTCGTACAGAAATCTTAGGGCAAAACGCCATTTGTGTGCAAGCTGCTTGGCTCGGCTTAGCATGCCCTGGCTTCGCATTCCGAATAGTCAATAAATTATATCATATCAAACAAGTTGTCTTAATTTATCGAAATATTTCTCGTCTCACTGCAAATATATATTTTTTTTCACCAACGGTGCACCTCGAGGGCTCTAACGCAGGCGGCTGTATTTAATTCAATTCTAAACTGATTTGTCTTAGTATACAAGCACGCTGAACAAATAACTGTTTTAGAAGGAAAGCTTTGTGTACGCAACTGTGAAACTGTCTGTTGGGTTGCGAGTATTCCCGAGTAAGATATATATATATATATATATATATATATATATATATATATATATATATACGAGTGCCACCATTGACATCCTGACACCTCCCTCTCCCACAATGACTTGAGCAACTCGTCTGTGACAACAGCTGTGCTGCCTGACGGCGCCTCAGCTTCACCGCCGGCGGCTTCCACAAGCCGCGTCTTTTTCAAAGAACGCGGAGTTAACGGCCCTCGCTGCATGGTATTGATTGCCCCCGCGCTTCTAACACATTGTTCGCGGACGAGTTCACCAACGAAAGCGATAGTAATGTTACCGAAGTTCTTCATTTGAGCAGCAAATATTTTACTCGCACTGAAGTTACCGTAGGCAGTACTTGGAAAAAAAGGTAAACAAATTCTTGGAGCAACAGAAAGTTGAATCAGTTGGTAGGGCTGCTCAGAAATACAAGGATACAAATACAAATACAAATACAAGGCTGCTCAGACACACAAGGACACAACTTGATGAAAAAGTAAAGCGCATGCTCTGTAATGGCATCGGCACCCACTCAAGTTATTGGTGACAGCTCACTAGGGCAACACCAACTATGAGTCGGGTATACAAACAGGACTACGAGAAAGAAAACGTTTAGGCATTATATGCGATATTGATGTACGCTAACTGATGGCTGAATAACACCCGCACATCCACTATTCATGTGCAGAGTGTCGACCATAAAAGACACTTCGTTAACGTTTTCTTTCAATGTCGCGATTTCTTATGATATTGTAGTTTTCTTCAGACGTAAAAAGGACAAGTGCACGTACAAGGTTTATTGACCCTTAACTAGCAAAATTTTGCGTGTCGCCTTTGTAATAAGTTTTTCCTTAATGGGGGTAATGGTCACCCTTCGGGCATTAGGGGTGCTCAGCTTGGAAAGGATGAACTGTGTGGCCGTTGATAAAATATGCTGCCTTCTACCAAGAACAACTTTTATTGATCTGTATGAACTAGGACATTGAACTATCATTGTAATGGGTCTGGGAGCAAAGAATAGGGAAAGCATTTGCTGTTATGGCTTTACGCTACACAGTCTAATGACCTGCAAAGATTGTAGAGAGAAAGGTTGCACCACCAGTGATGTGTCCAGTAATCACTGTACACAGCGTCTGTTGGTGTCACAGACGCCTTATATCGCTGATAAAAACACCGGCTACCAAAAAAAGGCGCGGAATATAGGGCAACACGAGAAACCATATGTGGTGTGCACGCGTTGGCTGGCAGGAAGAGGCACGAAGAGAATTGCAACTAAAGCGAAACACTCCTATGTTGAACGAGCTCTTTCGAGTGCCAACTTGTACGCGGAGTGTGGAATTGCTGCCAAGGCCTTAGAAAGACGTGCAGTTGCAAGGGACCTTGCTTTCTAATAAATTGCAACAAAATTACGTTGAATCATTTATTTTGGAAACAGAAAGAACAGCGAGCGTGAGGGATTGAGCCTTCCTAGCATTAGTCAGCAATTCGACAAAAAGCTGCGGTGACGTTTAACAAAAATTAGCAGTTCTGGACGATTTACCTTGTTGTATATAATTTTATAACGAACATACTAAGACTTTAATCAAAAACGTTATGAAATTCCGTACATAAACAATGTACATAAGCGCGTCTTCAAGAGAAAACCACACGGCAGAGCTCATTTGGCTTCCGCTAATGCGTAGCCGCCGGCAGTGCATCCAGGGGAGGAAGCCCAAACGGTTACTTTAACCATAACAAACAAAGAAGGGAGCTTTAACGGTACCCCATAGCGCGACCTATAGATAAAGAAGCGTGCTTGGTTTATGACATCAGAAAGCAGACACGTAAACTGATACAACATTTAAAGCTTCATTACTGACCCGAATGTCTTGCCTGCGCAGACATCGATCTGCTGCGCAGACAACGACCTGCTGCACCGCAAGCAGTTCTACCAACTAAACAAACAGCAGAGCAGCCAGAGCGAAGAACTTTGTTTACCACTACAATAAAAATGTGGGTGCAAGCAAGAAAGTAGCGATCGCACGAAGTTAGCTACTGCTGTTTTCTCGAACGTGTACTTCCGTATTTTAACAGGTTTTTGCCGTATCGGATACATTACCCTCTCAATCCGGTAAAAGCGTCGATACAAGTGCGCAACTGAATGCAGTTTTATTCTGCGCTTTTAACGCAAGTGAACAACAGGTTAGAAGTGTCACATGGGAAATGGCGATCGCAATTGAGCCGATCACGTTACTATTGACTTCGATCTGAAAAGATAGGGTGATCTTTTCCCCGTTCATGCGTAATTTTTGTCCTAAGACGCTGCATAGTGGCCTTTTCAAATAATATTTCTGCTCGCGACGCCGGCTTACCACTCGTCATTTGAACACCTACGTTATGCAACCCAGATAAAATAAAATGGGCTTGCCTCATGAGCAAATTGCGACGGCGCGTAGGCTGTTGAACAACGTTTGAGAGCAGGCTATCCCTTGTCCAAGCGCATACGTGGTACCCGATCATAGGACAAGTTATTCGATGCCTGCAGTTTTGTAGACGAATTGTAACATATTCAGCGCAAATACCCCGTGCTATGACGGCACATGACGAACACACCAGTGTGCACCACACACCAACAAATCTGGAAGTTTGCCAATTCGAACATGCCGAGACTCAAGCACCATAACCATTCATCGCTTCTGTTCTTCGCTCCCGATGCGTCAGTCTCTCTTCCTTGGGGCCTTGCTCACATCTTGAATACAAATCTGGACATATTTACGGTAAACTAATAAATTTTACAACATCAAACGATAACAGCCGGCTGACTACGCATGTGCAGCTTTTTCTACCGCCCCTTAGGTCAGAAGGACTGCGCGCGCTGTCCCATTGGGCCGCACCCTGTGAGCATAAAGCACCAAACAGAATCGGATTATTTTCACAATTGTGCTCTAGCTGGTGGAACAGCAAAATAATCGCTTGTAAATAATGAAATTCTGAAAAAGGAGAACGTTTTCTCTCCCATTAGGTAGTGAACTCAAGGCAAAGAGTTAAGGAATGCAAGAAGAAGAAAGGCAGGGAGGTCAACCAGACGGTTTTCTACTGGGGATAGCCAACCCCAGTGTGGCAATGCAATGCAAAGCAGTGCACACCGATGCGTCAATAAGCTCTAGTATAGTGCTAATCGGGGCTTGTTGGTACATGTAATAAACGGGGTAAATCCAGTTGCCGTTACAGTCACCCATGGATAAAGCACATGGAATAAATTGTGTTGCAGGCTTGGTCAAAAGAAATAAATCTGGAATCATTACGCGAACTCGGCGCTGGCCGTTCTTTCTTTCCCTTTTCTTTCTTTTTTTTTCTTTTTGACAGTGCACGCAGTACTAGCATGGTACTAGGTCCTTGGTCTTGTTTCAAGATGAAGCACCAAATGTTTCGATAACATCTTACCGCAAGTGTTGGCAACACATGAAAAGTGAAGATTATGTGTAATCGTTTTGTGTCAATGAATGGACAGTTATTGACATAGAATATATACTCTGGTATTATTATGCGAATGAGTTATACCAACTACATTACAGTTCAGCAAAGCCCTTTCACTCTTCGTTTAATTGCCTCCCTTATTTGCAAATTTTATCCAGCGGTTCTATTTCGATCTGTAGGGCGCAAGTTGCTTACGAGACCAGTTGTTCCTACTTGTAAACGCAGTTGCAGTCATTATACCACTCCCACTGTTTCGGTACTGACTTATAGGGCGCACAATTTTTGGCGTAGAGCAGCAATGTCATTCCCAGTGCACCAGAATCTTAGTGCCGCAAGTTTGTTTGCATTGGCACGCCTGCCCACATCTCATCATTCAGGTAAACTTATATGCTGTATTATTACCTAAACCCCGCTTAATTTAAGACCATTTCAAACACATGCATGCATTTTCGCATATGATCAGAGTACAAGGACCGTATGCGCGGCAAAGTGCGACTGCTATATAGAAGGCGTATATACATTTACACGTTGTGGTATTACAGCTGTTGGTAGAAGGCTAGCTCTTACAATGTGTAAGTATCTTCCGAATGCGCACATCCTGCATTTTCAACAAAATATAGTTAAATGAAACTTTGTGGGTACAAGAGCTCATTCGCCTCCCCCCTCAGACAGCGTTTATAGTTTTCCTCGCAAAAATACGGATGTTCGTATAACAATACAAAATTCTGTCTCTTTTGTGCAAAACAGTGTAGCCACTGTATTATTACAGCGAAATCTCCGTAAAAATTAATACGGGGAGCATTTCCGTGTAATAACGGCAGCTTTTGCTGTATTTATGAAATGAGACATACATTCCGTATTTTTACCCGCAATTCCTCTGTACAATGACGGAATCCTCCGTATAGTGACGGAAATTCTTTACAGTGTGTCGGCACATATGCACATCTGCAGATGTGAAATATATTTTTAATGAAGTGCGGTTCAAAAGCTGCACATGTGCCCACGACAGAGGACGTAAGCATGGCGGCCGAATAGCACCTTCGCACACGCAGGAAAGATCAAACTGGAGTTGTACGTATAGCCTTTAGGCACATTCCAAATGCTGAAATGTCATCTGAATGCGCACAATCGAGAGTGTTTTGCCTGGTGGTGAACGAAGATTAACTGGCCTCTCTAAGAGCTGCAAGGAATCTTCTATGATGTGTCAAGTGTCTAACGAAGAGACTGAATTGTGCTAGGAAAGGGCGAATAAACGCTGTCAGAATTATATTTTCAAAGTTTTATCTAACACAATAGGAACGTGCATATACTTTTGTTATGAGCACGACCTTGTACAATTCACGACGAATAATATCTCAATGTGAACTTTAATGCGCCGGCATTCTGTTCTTGCCTAGCAGCACCGCTTTTCGTTACAGGTTTACACACCGTCTAGAATCAAATCCCTGCTTTATTCTGTGGTCGTCCCTACAGCCCTTCAAGATGTCATATTTACTCAGGTAATATATTCAGCACTCCTTTATTGCTGGTGACCATTAAGGAATCTTTCACTCGGATATTTAGCGCTGGAGGAGCAGCTCTGTGCAAACACACCCGAGTAGGGGACAAGTCATGATTGACATATTTAGGGGCGTGGGGCCAAGTTTGACTGAAAAAACAATGTTCGGGTACACCGGTCACGGTACCATTAGAACTTCGTAAACAATTGCCCTTTCCTTACTTTCTACTTTTGATGTTCTGCGTATAACGCATAGTTTGCCGATGTAGGCTAGGATCCCGGGAAATATTAGAAAGTTACTATGCGTAAAGTGCGAAAGGGAGTAAAAAAATTGACCAATGACGCAAATATCTGCAGTGGCGCGCCTTTTTTGAACTTCTGAACAGTAGCACATTCTCATAGCTTCACTGTACTACAAGTCATACTCTGAATTCCCCTTACATTCGGACAGCCTCTAAATTTGATTGCAGAAACTCTACACAAGCTATAGTGCATTCGCCGTACTTTTACACTACCCCTATTATTTATAAATGCGTTATTCGGAGAATTTTTGTAAATGCAGCACTCCATAAAAAAAAAATCAACTTTGTGCCATCAATATCACGTATTTCTTGGCACGAAGTTGACATTACTGTGCTAAATATTTTTTTGGAAACCATTTTTTTTCAAACATTTCTTATCTAGATTTCAGTTTTTCGCAAAAGGAAAGGCCTTTTTCCGGACTCAACGTTGTCTCCTCGTTAACTTACATAGTATAACAACTACTCAGATTACTGTTTAAGTACCTCTGGGTTCAGAAATGTCTAAATCGACTATTATGGGATAAGTTATTGCTGTGAATAAAATTTCCCATGACACTGAAGGAACGACAACCTGGAGCCGATTTGATTTTTCGCGTACCAGCCTATGTTAAAAAACTGTGAACTGTAGGAAGTGTTGCAATACGTAATACTGTAAATTTTCAAAATGTATCTCCATGACCTTTCATTTAAAAGCAACTTGCATAAGCTACAGCGAAACATATTGGAACTGTTCTTTTGTTTGTTTTATTTTAAAAATATTTCCTTTGCATGCTCCTAATAAAGGGACAAAACTGAAAATAGCACGCATGTGTTGCAATTAAAAGCAGACCTAATGACATCGTATTTCGTTTCCGCTGCTGGACCAATTGTTTCATTGATCCGGCAAGTCAAGTTTCTTGACGTATTGCTTAGCCTTCGGCGGTAGCCTGCCAGTGATTACCGATGCCCACTTTCATAATCTGTGGTAAATAGTCTTTTCGGAAGCAGTAGCCATCAAAATAAGGGCTTCAGTTTCTTGCCGTTTTGCCCTATCATCCCAGCTAATTTTCCAAGTCTCCCGGATTTTACTTCAAGCCACCTTGCTGCGTCTGCTTTAAAATAAATTGCACATATTACAAGTAAACTGTTGCTTAATGTCGAGTGTACGAATTTTTCAGCGTGGTCATATTTTATGTCCCCTGGAAAATAATATATGCAATTAACTTAGCGCGCAATAATATTCAGCTCTGTGTATTTAGAATTTCTAACTAGCGCAGTAAACAAAGGCGCGATGATTAACTATGGTTAAATACGCTACGAGTAGTTGAAGCATGTCACTAATACATTTGAAGAAATATGCATTATAAGCCGTATTCGTAAAGAAATCGTGAAAAAAACGCGATCATAGTGGAAGCTCCCTGGCTCGGCTTCCCTTGCGAGTATTCTATAAATTAGATAAAATGAGTCGTGTTAGGCTGCTGAGCACGCGGTCGCGGGATTGAATCCCGGTAACGGCGGCCTCATTTCGATGGGGGGAAATGCGAAAACACCCGTGTACTTAGATTTTGGTGCACGTTAAAGAACCACAGGTGGTCCAAATTTCCAGAGCCTTCCACTACGGGCTACCTCATGATCCGAAAGTGGTTTTGGCATGTAAAACCCCATAATTTTTAAATAAAATGAGTCGTGTCAATTTACTGAAGGATTTCTCGTCACCCTACAAACATACATTTTTACCACCATCACCGGTATGGGGCTCCAATGTGCGCGACCGTATTTCACTCAATTCTACACTTATGCGTCTTAGTATACATGCCTATCGCACAAATCACTGCTTCAGAAGCACAGATTTGTGTACGTAACTCGGAAATTGTCTATTACGTTGCGTGTGCTCCAGCGCCTCGAGGAGCGCACTTTTCTGAATTTACTCTAGTGATATAACTATATATACGGGCAAGCACCGACAGTCCCCACACCTCCCTCTCCCGCAATGTCTTGAGCAACTCGTCCGTGACAACACCTGTGCGGCCTGACGGCGCCTCGCCTTCGGCGCAGGAGGCCTCCACACGCCACCTGTCTTTCAAATTACGCGGAGTCGACAGCCCCTGCCGCAAACAGGAGCTCGCGGCCGACAGCAGTACTCGCTCCTGCCGGACAAGGAAATTCCGCCGATAGCCCCCGCCCCCCTCGCCCCATTCCGTGACAGCCAATTGAGTTCGCTTAATTCCGTGTCGGACACAGGGCAACTCGCCGCGCATGCGCCAAACGACTCACCCTCTCTACGATCGGCCGCAACTTCCAATGACACGCAAGCCCGCAGGGCACATCTCAAGAGAGAGAGAGAGAGAGAAAGAAACGTTTATTATCCGAAACAGTGTCCCAAGCGAGGCCTGGTATCACCCTGAGGTGCAAAGGCTTCCTAATACAGGAACGCTCTGGCTTCGACTGCCCTCTTAGCCCCTGCGTCGAGTTGTCTTTGGTCTTCCACGTTCCCGAGGGCCAGTTTCGCCTCCCGCGTTTTCAACAGGTAATCTTCATGTGCTCGTTGTATTCGTTTCGCATCTGTTTCCAGACGCATTTCGCTGCCTTGCCACGGGAATTCCAGGAGCAAGTGTGCCAGGGTGTCGGGTACGTTGCAGAGTGGGCAGAGGTAGCAGAAGAGCGTCGGGTTGAGGCTGGGTATGGTCGTTCCGTGAGGATACGTGTTACTTTGGAGGTGTTCAAATATCATGGACGGACACTAGAGACAGCGCTGCCTTTGTGTATCTGCTAATTTCTACGTCCTTGCTTAGTCCCGCTTACACATTCTATCATAGATTGAAACCAACTAGGCCGCCAACGTGCATTCACTTAATTAACCAGCACGGTATGACGCGCGCACAGGTAAATATGAACACATTTTGCTAAGAACACAGAGTAAGAATAGGCTGTGAATACAGACGGATTATCTAAGCAACCAACCGAGGAATGTACTGATGACTGCTGTGCGCCACTAATGAACCTATGCACCTGACCAAACAAAATTCCTGCATTAGGTGTCGGCTTGAACTTCAATAGCTCTCTGGCGGATTACGCGAAGTAGGTAGCGTGCGCGGCAGAAATCGCCGTCAGTCTGGTCGACAGCTTCCATCGTAATGCATCCTTTTCTGACTTGACGTACCATTTAGAAGCATGGAGGGAGCACCACCACCTCGCCGATATATCTTTGAGTGAGCGCAAAGCCATAAAGAAACTGTGGACTTACCTGGATATTGTGATACTGGCGGAAAACAAAGGCAGCGCCACAGCTATCAAGCGTAAGTGCGTCTAAGAGAACACAATGTTGGCTGGCTTGCAGAAGGACGCTAACTGCCATTTACAGCGCAATCTGATTGCGAAGGTAGTATACAGTTATGAACCTACTTGCTGACAATTTCCGCTTGTTGTCTCCTCAGTATAAAAACCGTACTTTGTGAATAGATTTGTCATAATGCTCCCACCCTTTATTTGTACGGTATTCGTAAATTTGGCACAGTGGACGCCTCATTATGATGCGTAATGAATGTTATGCGCTAGCCTGGGCAAATCGTCCCTAATTTCCCAAATCGCATGATGTCTTAGCTGATATGTTGAAGTAGCGCCCAAATCAACACCATTGACGAATTCATAACGAATGTTCAGGACGCACAAATTGAGTTCTGTTAGACAATGGCCACCTTTGACGCTCGGTCACCTTTTGCAAGCGTTCTTATTCAACTTACCGTTAATGCGTTTATGGCAGCTCTCGCAAAAGTCGCAACCTTAACTGGAGGATCCCCATTTCCAAAGCGCAACTTGATGCAGACTGCTACATTTTTGCTCATTGATCATATACATCGTCTGCTACCATATGTTGTTCGTGCAAGCGCGCGAAACCGCCTAGGCAGCAGCAGTTTTGGCACTGCAGTGAATTACTCATTGAAGTGATTGGGACCTATGCCCTGGACGTCTTCATGGGACGTGCAATTATTTTTTTGCATACATCGACAATTCCTATTGAGTCCTTCACGATACATATCAACATTTTCACGATACATGTCATGTTACATATCAACATTTTCACGATACATATCGGCAGCATGGAACTTTCTATGCAATTCCCGGTCATAGAGTAGCTTGACCGCCTTCTTCTGTACCTGGACATCGTTGGGCAACGTGAACAAACCGGGCTGTCCTTCAGGTGGTTTAGAATATATGCCCATAATCGCCGCTAATACATTTTAATGCTGCACACCCTACTTTATAGAAACGCTCGGGTGTCAATTCACTCATGACAAAGGCAAAGAAAATCTGCAGGAAGGCAGACAATGAAAAAGTCAATGTCGCTCGCGTGCGACAATAGCTCTAATTTAGTGGCCACCCCAGTATTGCATCGGCTTTGTGCGACGCAGGATTATTCGCACAACGGCATCGTCTGCGTCCTGAAGTATATAGGAGGTGTGCTTGCATTACTCACGCCCCAAGCGCAAGCGTAATGAAGCCATACCCCAATACCTACGCCGAAGGTGAAGGCCAAGTAAGGAGTGAAAAGTTCCCTGCTGTGGCGTATGCGGTTCAAAGCGCGAACTGTTATTATACATGCGTTGCCGAAAGCGGCAACAGTAAGTTATCTCAAGCAGCAGAAAAAGAACGTTGAAAATCAACAGGTGCCTTGGAGAGCACTTTCTTAACATTGTGTTTAGTTAGGACATAATATTAACAGCAATGAATCGCTTGTGCTTGCGAAAGAAATTAATTTAAAGATGCGTTATTATCTGGAATCGCTTTCTAATGAAATCATGACAGGCGCTTTTAAAGAAAACCTTAGAAATGATGCACCTGCGTACGTGAGGTGTCTCTGTCACGTCATACGGCATATTTAGGAGACTATTTCATCGTTTTTACTTTATTTTGGGATGAAAACAATTTAGTTGCCTGGTTTTACGTGCCAAAAACACGATCTGACTGGGAGGTACGTCGTAGTGGGGGACTCCAAAATAATTTCTACCACCTGAGGTTCTTTAACGGGCACCTAAACCTAAGAACCGGGCCGTTTTCGCATTTCGCACCCATACAAATGCTGCCGCTGTGGGCAGGATTTGATGCCGCAACCAAATGCTTAGCAGCCCAACACCATAGCCACTGAGCAACCACGGCAGCTATTTGAGAACAAGGCGCCTGTGTGATATCCGAAACGTTATATCTTTTGTGGCCAGCGCTTTGTTTTGCTTCATCAAACTTAGGCTCAAGTTGAATACCACAAAATAAAGGACGCAGCGCTCTTAAATATTTAAGAAACAAATGAGTATTCCTTCATAATCGGTGCAGCATCATCTGCTTTAGCCGCGTAGAAGATTTGGACTTTGAGGCATCTCGTTGGAGGTAACATATCCATTTGGCGTCAGTTTTACGCAGGTGGCACCCACGGACTGACCCATCCGGCGGAAATTGGTAGTTTCCTTTTCTTGTGTGCATCGGCAGTCTTCGTCTTCCTCCCTCATTTTTCTTTCTCGACTTTCACTCATTGCTGGCTATGCCATAATATAAAAGCATATGTTTAAATTCTTCTCATATCTTCTTCGAAAAAAAAATAGCAAGCCAGCGTCTATACTATATATATTTTAGGTCATTCCTACCGTGCACGAATTGTGTTCATAAGACAAGCTTATCGGAAATCTCGCCGCTACCTTCAGAATGCCGTAAACCCTGAACGAACCATTACAAAGACTCCTGTCCCTTATGCCGGAGTACATTCGAATGTCTTTCTCATTCACGTAAATGTGGTAGTACGTCGTATGCAGTCTAAAACAACCATGTGAGTCGTCATCAAAAATTAATTCAAGAAAAAGGGTATTCGCTAGCCACCTGCCATTTACAGCATGCTTCTACGAGAATTTTAGGATTTCATTAAAACTTGCCGTTCTGAAATAAAGGAAAGTTCCTTCGCAGATACGTCATCAATAGGGACCGCCACGTCATGACGGGTGGCGCGTGGTAATTAGCCGTTTATTAAAGTGAATTCATCATTAACGTTTAAAGCCGAGTTTTAACGGGTACATTTCTTTCGCGAAATATAAGCAAACTCCATACCTGCCTTATCAACAATGGGATCTTGAAAAATGCTCCTACCCGCGGAAATGCGGCCCGACGGATTACGATAATCTGATCGCGCAAAACTGAATACAGAAGACTGCAGCGAGCGTGAAGCCACACCTCTCCAAGCAACGTTCTGCTTATTCCGCCGAGCAGCAGGCAGCCAGCGCGCTTAGATAGCGAGAAGTACAGAACCGCGGTGCTCTGGCTGCCCGCCGCTGGTTGGCGTAACTAGAACGTCGCTTTTGCGAAGCTCGCCATTGAGCTTCCTGAAGCCTCCTAATTTACGTTTGTCGCCCTCTAATAGCCGAAATTCGTCGTACCACAAGTGAGCAGTCAAGTGCATTGCAAATATATGAAAGTGCATGCAACAGCCTACATATATTTTACTGAGAGTTTGCTTGAATTTCTCAATTGAGGTCTTTTCAGTTGAAAAGGAAATTTCTGTCTTTCGCACTCCTAATTCCTGCAAAAGGTAATATTTCGCAAGGGGAAACCTTTTCCTCAAGTCTAACCGAGCGGCGCGTATGTAAGTACAATGCACTTATTTACCAAGAAAGAAGATAAGCATACTATTGGTAAACACTCGGCGCAGACTCTTTTATCTGGCGTTTTGCATCATGCCTAATGAATGTGCCCTGCGACAACTCAAACCAGGTATTCTTATATTTCTTCCAGCGGCTGCATTTTGCTACCTGCTCGCAGTATTTTCAAGCTTGGTGCGTCAAAAAACCTCCCTTGTTACCATTGAGATGCAGCGTGCCTATAACTCTGAAAGAGGACGAGTCGTCTTTACCACTCACTTAGTCATGGCGTATTACAGTATTGGAGCAGTCTTTTACCTCGCCGAACTTATGGCTTTCTGTATTGCGGGTAGCACGCCATCTGTACCCCCTCCACGAGAAGTTAGGAAAAATTGGACCAACCTTGCCGAAGCACTGGAAGCGGTGTGTATACGTTATTTATAGCTTGTGCTCATTTTCATCAACATTCTTACCATTCTAAGTGCTGCCTTTACATTGTGTATACTGTAAAATAATATGGCCTCTTCAGAACAACCGCTGGAACTGAACTTCTTCTAGTGCTGTACATAGCAGGGTATAAATGATTTCTGCAGACTTTTTGACAAGCTCATTTCCTGAAAACATTTATATTGCTGATAAATTTTATTCCTCCAAATTTGATACATCACTGACTGGCACAACATCTATAACACAATTAACGCGTGAAGCGTACAGTGTGTTCTCCTTGATGTAGGTTTTCCTAGTTGAGAGAGCCAAGTATTGTTAGAACAGAATAAAAAGAAGCCATGCGAGTGACTTTATTAGTATTATCTTAGTCAGGCGGTAATTTCGACCCCATGAGTAGATCCTCCTGGCCTAACTAATCAGGTAACCTACATATATACAAACCCTGGTAATAAACAAAATAAGCTACGCGAGGTGGCTAAGAGGCGCTATCTAGCACGCATCCAGTCATATTCCGTGATTATGCATTGATTTCAATTCACGGTGCACTTGCCCGAGTCCCGCATATACACAGGCCACTACAGATTCGTTGAGGAGAGGAACGTATACACACCCTCACACACTTATATATATATATATATATATATATATATATATATAATCATAGATAGATAGATAAGGAGATGTACACATCGCTAGATGAATAGCTATTTGAATGATGGCGCACTAAAATAGAGTGGTTCTAGACGATTGCCTAAAATCGTAACAATTTTATTCTGTTGCAATTCCTAGGGCAATTCACGCAATTTCCGGGGGCTGAATGTCTATCTACCTACAAGGAGCTTCTTTTTTTGCGTCACGTGTTTAAGAACAGGTTTGGCAGTTACCGTCGCAGTTACCGTTGGCTCAAAAATGCGAAAGTTCGCATTTTTGAGCCTACGTCGTTCAGCGTAACGCATAGCACAGTTAATTGCCTGGTTTTTAAGAATGAATGACGAATGTGCCTTCATTTATGAGGATGGGAGCTGCTGCCAAGACGGCGCAAGCACAAACTCGTGTAATAGTACGCGGCAGCCCTCCCTGGAGCAGTGTTTTAAGCAGCTCTCGGCAGACAGGGACCCAAGTTTTTGCTTACGCCGCCACTGCAGCAGCTCGCATCCACGTAAACGAAGGCAAATGTGCATTTCTAAGGCGACAGCGTTAAGAAACTCGTGTCGGAGAAAAGCCGGTGTCGTCGGCGTCGTCGGCGTTGGGCGTGAGCGAAAAAATTCATAAATAAAAACAACTCGCAAGAAGGGCTGGGTGGGAATCGAACCAGGGTCCCCGGAGTGTGAGACGCTACCCCTCAACTGTGAGTTCGATGGTTCGAAGTGGGACAAAAGCGCCTCTAGTGAATGCGGTGTTGCTTTAGAAACATGCCGCAGAAAGTTGTACTGCGGTGTATATCGGTAAATATGAGCATGTAAATTACAGAAGTCGCGGTTAAACGAGTAGTGAAGTACGTTTCCGATACATGTCTTCTGCGCTTGCTGCACACGCAAAGCCATCTTGCGACAAACACTGAAGATCCCCTCCTCGCAATGTATGGCGCTGCCCCAACAGGTGGCGCGCCACTCGCCTGCTTCTCCCCTTCGTCTCGTTTGAGCGCAGTGGGGCCGTGCGGGGACCGGTGTGAAGGTGCCTCAATAGCCCTGCGGTGAATAAGACTTTTCGCTCTCTCCTATTCCAACTTCCAGCGTGCGTCACTCGAACCCTCGTGTTTAGGCAACGCGGCTCCTCTTTCTGCCCACAGCGCGATTCCTAGGTGAGCATCCCATGCGAAACGCCTCTGACGTGATCGATGCGCCGTTGCGCGTCTGGTGGGAGAGCGTCCCCTGCAATGTATGCCATGCTGGTGGCAAAGAGTCATGCGTCTGCGTGGTGCCCCTAAGCGAGAAAGAGGACAATTCCATCGAGGTGTCAGCCCCATGATCGCGGCCGCCTTCGTGGCGCGTCGCGGCCCGGCTGTCCATGCCGATCCCGACGTTTGGCTCGCGTATATCGTTTCTCCCTCCGAGAAACCGAGTTCTTTGGTTCGTTCCGCTTGCTTGTGTGACTCAAGAGCATGTCGAGCGAATGAGTGGGCGGTGCGAGCGCGCTGCGATAACGCTGTCGCGTTCCACTCTTGAAGGCGCAGCTTAAGCGTCCTCCAAGTTTTTTTAACAGTGCAAAACATTCCCGACTGGTTTGAGCCCTTGCGTGACGCCACACGCATGCCTTACGACAGGAACCAAGGAGTCGTGAAGAAAGGGCTGTGACAGACGTTGACTGATTGTACGCCAAATCTCGACAACCAATCACAACATTCTCATTGAAAACAGCGTGTGAGCAACGCAACGAACTCACTTGTGCCCCCGCATGTGATAGCAGAATATGCAGCAAAGCTGCGTAATTGAACTTCAATTGATCCCTCAGGCGTGGACGCTGCCAGTACGTGTCGCATGTAAACGAAGTCAAATGTTGCTTTAACAAGCGCATCGACATGGGCCATTGTAGTAAAAGAGTGTTCATCTGTGTTGCCGAAGTGGCCTCACTTTCAATGTCTTCTATGGACGAGAAAAGGCCTAGAAAAATCAAAATTCATGAGAAGCGGCATGAGCTCGCCGACGCTTTCAGGCTGGCACGGGCATCTTTTTTACAGGTACTATTTCTTTTTATCAAATTTTTTTTTACAAATCCGCAAGGCGAATTAACTTCATATACAGGAATAAAGTTGACCTTTTTGTGAACTATACGCTATAAGAAAAACTTAGCTGTGAAATCTTGTGATTGTTACCTTTGGTTGAAGCGCATTGTAGAAGATTTATGTTACCAATATATTATCTACGCATTGATAATCACTTGTCACGCAATATATCTCGAAAAGCTTTTCAAGTGCCACCATACACGTAAGCAGTAACACTGGATCAATTGCGTACTATTTATTCTTGTAAAAATTAGATGTTTCAAATAAAAAGCCTCCATTATCTTTAAAATTTATGCATGATTTACGACCATTCCTAATACTTCAAATATTCTCCATTACGCTGATCACAAATAAAAGTTCTTTTTTCTAATTAACCTATATTAAACGCCGCTGTGCTTTATAAGTCTCTAACTTTTGGCTAGCCTTTAGTGCAGTTATTTTCGACCACAATTTCTCGTGGATACTAATTTATCGTTATTTCGTGGCGGGATGCATCGATATCCTAATTATGGTGACGGGCTGATGAATACCAAGCTGCATATTTTCCTTACGCCTCATGATACAGTACTGATAGTAGTTTGACAATAATATCGCATCTGTACCTATTTCAACACCACTAAGGGAAAAGGCCTCACGGTTGACCTCGTGGCACAGAGACGCCACTTTGATCCTGCACTATAGAAACACTTCCATACGTTTTGATTTACATGGTTATTATATATGTTTCATCAAAATAGAGACAGAAAGTTGCCTAAAAGTTTATGTCGATGTTAATCACTCGATACGCATGTAATGTTTTATTATTTTCTTCATACAGTTCTTGCAGAAAGCCTATCGTGATCCCGCCAACCGCATAGAAATGTTGACCCTTCTGGAAACAGGTGCGGTATCGGAATATAAATGCAAATCTGACTTCATGAAAGGACCGTATGCCACAAACATGTTTTTCGATAGATATTACGTGGACAAGAATGATGGGTATGTGATGAGTGCTTTGTGGTATCATAGTTGTGGAATTTCTTTCTTTGCCTATATTCCTTTGTTTCGAACACAGGTCAAAAAAACACGCTACGGTAAACGTTACATTGAAATTGGATGGTCAAAGGAACATCAGCGAAATGCACATTGAAGACAAAGGTATTAAATACTGTGTTCAATATGTGGTATGTTTTATGTGTTCAACTTAGCTTAAAAAAGAGAAATCTCTCACGTTATCTTTGTTTTGGCTAGTTTCCTTTCGAACATAAGCGCGGAACCAGGGCTTTTCATTATAATTTTCGTCCACTACCGCTTTTCACTTAAAGATATGGGGTGTACAAAATTTAAAAAAATTAATGTTCGAAGTTCCCGCGCACTTTGGGAATCATGTTACGTGAAGCCTTCATTGCTGTTTTTCTATAACCAGGATTGAAAATATATAAAGTAGTAGCGCTAGAACATTTCGAGAGCCCGCATGACGACGACGGTACCAAAGCGATGGCACATCGACGAACTGGCGACCATGGAACGACAATTACGTCTTGACGACGAATCAACGTCTATATGACGACGAACGCACAAAGATAAAATTGTGAGGAAGGCGGCATGAGGATACAGGAAGGATGAAACAGGAATTGCTGTGACTTAATGTCGATGACTGAACGACCAGTACGACGTGGAGGCGGCTGTATGATGACGACGCAATTGTGGAGATGGAAAGACGAAGAATGACGATGATGGCGTGAAGACAGCGGGAAGACGATTATGAAATGATGAGGATGGTATCACGACGGCGGTGTGACGAAGGCACTGTGATAATTGAATTGCATAAACTCTATGGCGACGATGGTTTGATGATGACGCCTTCACGATTACCGGATCACGAAGCCGAATGACGATGATGGTACGAGGAGAATGGAATGACGACTATTATACAACCACGAATGCAGGAAGACGACTGCCTAACGACGGAGCCACAGCTGACTATGGCAGCGTAAAAGTGCACTGAGTACGACAGTTTGCCGACTATAAACGACAATGATTGTATGATGATAATGGTGTCATGACTATGGAACGAAGAAAGAGTGACGAAGATTCAACGTGGTTGATACCGACGTTATGACGACAACTGGATTTCGATTCTGCGTTTATGCCAATGGTATGATGACGACCGTAGGAAGACTATAGCAGCACGATAATAAATTGACGATGAGTAGGTGAAGATGATGACATGACAAGTTGCCATGACGACAATGAGATGGCGAACCTAAAATGACGAAGCTAGAAAGCCTATGATTGCATTAAAACGATTTGAAGACCGCAAATGCATGACAGTGACTACACCGACGACGCAATAACTACAATGAAATGCCAGCAGTGACATGTTCTTTCTTAATTTTTAGATACTGCTGGCCCGTGATGGCCCACGCAAGAGTGGGTACATGAGCAGCTTTTGTTTGCACAAACAAAAAGTTAACTTAAATATTAGCAATGATTAACATTTAGGGATAAAGTTGGGCATGATATCTCAATGAAATATTGCCGACGGGAAAATGGGGTAACTGGGGAAGCTAATGGGGCCTAATAGCTCAAGAATTACTTGATTCAGTCTTGATGTGAGCCTAAAAGTTTCATGCAGATACTGAGATCTCGGTATATTGAAGTGACTTCGGTATAAGTCGTCGATAATTTTTGTCCTAGAAATGATTCGTAGTTCTTAAAGTAGTTGTGAGTTCGCCCTCGTGAGTGAAACCTGAAATGCTTGACCAGCTTGATTACTGTGAGGGTTCAAATCAGACGGTACTTTTTGCATGCGTTCAATTTTACTAATTGATGTATTTTGTAGAAGCCCCAGATTTATTCGTCGTACTCGAAGCTTGGCCCAATTAGTGTCTTTAAGCATTTAGTTTGACATATACGAGCATCTTCCGCAATCTCGCTTTCAGGACAGCAGTTTTCCCACAGCATTCTGAGATGTAGAATGACGGCACTGTGATTAGGCCACAGACACGCGCACAGTTTCCCCCTAATAGTGGAAGAAGGCAACGCTCATGCGCTGGCCATAACAGTACGAGACAGCAGTTTTAATGTTTCCCTTGACGTTTTCTTCACCAAATTTTGTGACTCCTGAGGGATGGCGAAGGAGCAGAAGCACATTTACGAAGTCTAAATGAGTGACGCAAGCAAAAAAAGACATCAAATGATAATGGGGTAGGAAAAGATATTAATCCACCCAAACAGAAAACTAAAAGATGAGAACACAGCTTCTTTATACGCAATTTTCTTAGCTTGACAATAAGGCCTGGTGCATGACAGTTTCTGCATTTCATGAACCTGCCTCTGCCTTCCGTATTTCAGCTATATGATTTGCACACTTACTGTCCATATTCTACGCACTCTCGATTATTTCTTAATAGCTCTTAATCGGCCGTTCTCTTCATTTCCTTATGCAAGGGGATTACTGATTGAAATAAAGCGGACACATAAAAAGGACGAAATGAGCGCTTTTAGAATGTTTGAGAGCATCGTTTCTTTGCGCTACATTAGGAAATCGAATTCATGTTAAGGAGTGTATTCAAAGTACTGCAATTTTCTTAGTTTGCTCAGAGTGCTGAGTGACTGTCCTAAAAAGGCGTTGATCCAGGTTCTTTTTCCTGGTTGGGGGCAAATCGTAAACCGAATAGCTTTCTTTGGCTCTGTCACCTGTTCTTACTGTATGTTCCTGGCGGTGAATTTTCGGTGGCCGGAGGCTGTCGGTCGCAGGTGTGAACAAAAGTGCTGGCGCAAAAGGGACGCACTCGTGAAGGGGTGCGCTTTAATTGGCAAATGCCAGACGCGATATTTCCCTAAAGCGCTCATGCTGTATACATTTGCTACCGCTAGACATGTGCGAGTGAAGGTCCTTGCTGTTAATGGAATACCGCAGCTTTTTTCAGTTATCATCCAAATTGGTCTCTAATATTACGAATTCCTGATGCGCTCGGCTATTCGCTTGCGCTGACAATCATGGTGGATGGTTTCTGAAAGCTTTTTGTCTTCAACTGCGGAGATCGTTTTGATAAATGTTCTTTGACCTTTTTGCCACACTTGATGAATTCTAGCGCCTATTTTGATATTCATCATTCTTTGAATGTGTTCGCCGATGTCTATTTAGACTAGAAAGAGATGGAGACTAGTCACAGGGATACTAGCCACAAGATTAATCAGGGAGGTTAGCCTGATTTAGCCCTGTATTGCGGAAAGGAGATTGAAGTGGATAAGGAAGAGAGAAATTCACACTCTGCACAGTTTCACAGATAAGCGCTAATCCATGTGTCAGTCATACATGTTCGTGCATTTCAAAAAACACTGCAGTGCCTTTGTAGCCTTGCACATAGACGACGCACAAGGCCACAGGCCCGAGATGTTCTCCTGTAGAAAGGGCGTGCCACCTAATGTCACCGAAGGCTAACCGAAAGGCACTCCTGTCAACATCGTATGTGCAGCTGTCACATAAGAGATGTGTGCTGGTTTCCTCAAGACCAAATGTGCTGCAATTAGCCCTGTGCGCAATTCCTTTTAGCAATGAGTATGTATTTGTGAAAAAACTCCTGTTTGCGGGCGCCACAGGAATATTTGTTATATTAGGTTAAAAGTCGGTAAAAGTTGTCATTTCATATGTGGGTCCACGGCTCATATGCGCCGGTTGGTAAACTCTGGTCTATCCCATTTTCTTGGTGCTATATTATCGGAAAACCACTGAAGTTACGATGCATCCCTCTCCACAGTGTATCGATGTGCTTTCACATTCTCCATGTGCATCATGGGCGACTTTGTCGGCGCATTCATTGCTAGTGACGCTGCAGTACCCAGTACCTTGCATAAAATGCAAGGCTGTGGCCTCTGCCCCCGCTCAATGGTAGCGTAATCGGATCTCTGCTTTGGGTTGTCCAAGTCGGTTGCGGTGCAGAGGCGATAAGAGTGGCAGCAGGGCTGCCTCTGAGCCACAGTATATGGCCCACTTATTTGGTTATTGTTGGTACAGATGAGGCACTGCTCTTCGAATGGTAGCAAGTTCAGAGACCACTGATGTTGTGACGGGAATAGTGTCGACGGAATAGCTACCACACCAGTAGAGCTGGTTAAAGCGAAATAACCATGTGTATAAATGTGAATTTTATTGGAGTAGAAATCCTGCAGTAGATGTACAGCAGCTTGAATAAGGGCACAAGCTGATATGTGTGACTTCTTTGCAACTTTTTTATATGCAAAGCCTAACTTGCACTCTACGAAATATTTACACCCTCTGGGTTGCATCCTAGTCCCGAACGGCTGGCACGTTAGTCCCGAATGGCTTCCTAGTCCCGAACGGCTGGCACGTTATAAGCTTGACAGTGCATTCTGGACAGCAAAGTAGCGAGAGCCGAGTTTTCAAGAGAGGAAACGCAAGCAAGGCAAATGACGAGTATTGTTTGGGGAAAAGATGAGCCCCAAAAGGCTGTAAACTTGTTTTATAATGTGTGGCAGCCCAAGACGCCACAAAGGACGGGGAGAACTCGCAGCAGGTGTGTAGACTTATGGAAGAGAAGATGGGTAGCGGGCAACAACGACCGAAATAGTTTTATCTGGTGTACTTTCCGATGGAGAATCAAGGCGTTGAGACTGCAGTCGGGAAAGGTGTTGAAAATTATTTCTATGGTTGTTGGTGGTGACCATTGGTGGCATGCCATTGATGGCATGTTCCCTGGCAATAGCTAGTGCTGGGTCTTTGGTGAGCACCGTGGTAGTCCAAAGCAGGTTCTAAGCACTTGAGCTAGCATCCTGTCAAGCACTCTGAGGTTTGTGCTGCTGGTGTTTTACAGCACCGGAATGCTGTACCTCAAGGGACCCATGAAGATCGCTTAGTACATTTGAAGCATTGAACACACCGATGGTCCCAGTGCTTTTCCAGTGATGCCTCTGAAAAGGTGACTGGTTGAGTGGAGCCTCTGCCTTTTGTAAGATACTGGGGGATGCGAGAGTGCTCGTGGTCGACAATGATTCCTAAAAATCAATAGGTTACCTTGTGCGAGACAGGCAGGCCACAGGGTATCCAGTCAATAATTTTCGTGTGAATGCGACTAATGCACAATTTTTTTATTAAAACCGAGCTATTGCCTCTGAAGATAAGTCGACGTCATTGTTGCAGCCTTTTCTAACATTGCGCGAACATCAGAGCGTGTTACTCCTGAAGCCGAGACGCAGATGTCATCTGCGTAAGTTGACAGACGGACTGTGACAGGGATTCCACCAGCCCACTCAAAGCCAGGTTGAACAAAACTGGGCTCAAAACGCTACACTAGCGTAGTGTACAGTAGTTCGATCATCCTCGGTAAATAGGAAAAAAAACCTTTAGGCCAGGTAGCTCCAAATCCACCGAGATGTGCGGCCTCCGACTACAGCAGCCACGACCATGGGGAGAATGGCTTTGTGAGAATCTTTATAACTAACGCCCCTCACACCTAAATATAGCTCTATGTAGAGGCCTTTGGATGATTTCTTTTGTTTGAAGACGTAAAATCAATGATGTTACTGACCAAGTAGCTGCCACGTCGAAAACGTTTGATTGCGTCTGGATATGCATCGTAATGTTCAAGAAGCCACTAGAGGTGCATGCGGATTATCCTTTCCATCAAATTACCAACGCAGCTGGCAAGAACAATAGGCCATTATGCTATCAGTTCAAGGGGAGACTTTGCTGGCTTTAATATTGGGAATAGATGGCTACGCTTCCACTCAGAGGGAACACAACGTCACTCCATGAAACGTTGAGATGATGCAGGAGAATCTCTCGTGCTTCTTGGTCAAGGTGGCGGAGAGAAGCGCACGCTACTTTTTGGGTCCGGATAAAGAAGAACGCCTGCAAGCCTCCAGTTCTTCCATGGAGAAAGGTCCATACATTGGCGAATTTTGCATGAAGGAAACATTGTGCAATTCATCTTTAAGTATCACTCTGTCACCTGTAATTGCTTTCCAGAAGCCTTCTCCAATATTCGCTTTTCGACAGTCTTGTTCGAAAGTCAGTGGCTTAAAGCGGTGTCGTGGCTCAGGAGAAAAGCGAAGAGTCTGGAGAGTTCGCCATACGCGAGTGAGAGCGTTATTTTTGTCGAAAATGTTACTGACTTATTTCCATCGTCCGTTACCGAATTTGTCCTTGCGACAACCTATCTTCTCCTGCGTGCGCCTGGCCTGTCTGTGGTCTAGTATCGGCTTTGTACGTCTCTTCTCGGCGCACCGACGTATTTCACGGAGGCTTTCTATGCCAATGCGAAAGTCCTTGCGAACAGATGACTCTGAGAAGCAGTGCACTGTAGCGTCCGCAATCACAAGATGTATCCTACATACAAGGCCTCCCTTGCATTCGGCGCTCACGGAGGCTTGAAATGGATGCCGCTAAATTGTTCAAGAGACCACAGGGAAAGAGATAATTCTCAGACCTTCGTTGGCAACATAAGTAGAAAAGAACAAAGATTAGCTACAGGAAAAGTGCACGCAAGATAATTTGTTTCCCATGTATCAATACTGACCGTGCTAGAAGTACGTCTTTTCAGTGGAGAGAGCAAAACATCATCACCTTGACACCCTCTCCCATGTGTATGATGGATCAGTGAGTGCCTTTGGGTAGAGTTCTCGTATCTTTTTCTACGTGACATGCACACCATTCGCGCTGTGCTTTTTTTTCTTTTTTCTCCAAGGTTGCGCAAATAAAATTAACAGAGATGCTTCATGGACTCCAGCTGTGGCCCGTTTAAGGGCTCCTGACCACGTAACAGCATCTGGTGCAAGTTTTCTCATTAGTTTCTCGATCATCATCAGCAGCAGCATAATCATCATTATTACCTTCTTCTTTTATTCTTTTTCATCATCATCATCATCATCGTCAGTATCATCAGCTTGGTTGCGCCCACTGCAGGGCAAAGAAAGTCTCTCCCATACTTCTCCAACTACCTCGGTCATGTACTAATTGTGGCCATGATGTCTCTGCAAACTTCTTAGTCTGATCCGCCCACCTAACTTACCGCCGCCCCCTGCTACACTTCCCTTCCTTTGGAATCCAGTCCGTAACCCTCAATTACCATCGGTTATCTTCCCTCCTCATTGCATATCCTGTTCATGCCCATTTCTTTTCCTTAATTTCCACTAAGATGTCATTAACTCGCGTTTTTTCCCTCACCCAATCTGCTGTTTTGTTATCCGTTAACGTGGCGTCCATCGTTATTCTTTCCACAGCTCGTAGCGTCATCCTCAATTTAAGTAGAACCCATTTCGTAAGCCTCCAGGTTTCTGCACCGTACATGAGTACTGGTAAGAAACAGCTGTTATACAATTTTCTCTTGAGGGATAACGGCAACCTTCTGTTCATGATGTGATAACGCCTGCCAAATGCACCCCCAACCAATTCTTATTTTTCTGATAATTTCAGTCTCACGATCCGGATCCGCGGTCACTACCTGCCCTAAGTAGATGCATTCCATTTTTACTTCCCGTGCCTCGCTACCTATCGTAAACTGCTGTTCTCTTCCGAGACTGTTAAACAATTCTTTAGTTTTCTGTAGATTAACTTTTAGACCCACCCTTCTGACTTGCCTCTCCAGGTCAGTGAGCATGCATTGCAATTGGTCCCCTGAGTTACAAAGCAAGGCAATATCATCAACGAATCGCAAGTTGCTAAGGTATTCTCCTTTAGCTCTTATCTGCAATTCTTCCAAATCCAGCTCTCTGAATACCTCGCCTAAACACTCTGTGAATAGCATTGGAGAGATCATATCTCCCTGTCTGACGCCTTGCTTTAATAGAATTTTGTTGCTTTCTTTATGCAGGGCTACGGGGCTGTGAAAACGCTATAGATATCTTGCAGTATTTTTACATACGGCTCGTCTGCACCATGATTCCGTAATGCCTCCATAACGGCTGAGGTTTCGACTGAGTCAAACGCTTTCTCGTAATCAATGAAAGCTATATATAATGCTCCGTTATATTCCCCACATTTCTCTATCACCTGACTGATAGTGTTAGCATGGTCTATTGTTGAGTAGGCTTTACGGAATCCTGCCTGGTGCTTTGGTTGACAGAAGTCCAAGGTGTTACTGATTCTATTCAGGATTACCTTAGTAAATACTTTGTAGGCAACGGACAGTAAGCTGCTCCGTCTATAATTTTTCAAGTCTATGGCGTCCCTTTCTTATGGATTAGGATTAGATTAGCGTTCTTCAAAGATTCCGGTACGTCTCGAGGTCATGAAACATTGCGTATACAGGGTGGCAACTTTTTCTAGAACAATCGGTTCGCCATCCTTCAACAAATCAGCTGTTAACTGATCCTCCCCAGCTGCCTTCCCCCTCGGCATAGCTCCCAAGGCTTGCTGTACTTCTTCCGGCGTTACATGTGGCATTTCAAATGCCTCTAGAATATTCTCTCTGCAATTATCGTCGTGGATGCCACTGGTACTGTACAAATCTCTATAGAACTCCTAAACCACTTGAACTCTCTGATCCATATTAGTAATGATATTGCCAGCTTTGTCTTTTAAACCATACATCTGATCCTTGCGTATTCATAGTTCCTTCTTCATTACTTTCCAGCTACCTGCGTTCTTGGGAGCATGTTCAATTCTATCCATATTATACTTCCTTATGTCGGCCGTCGTACGCTTGTTGACTAACTTAGAAAGTTCTGCCAGTTCTCTTCTAGCTGTAGGGTTAGAGGCTTTCATACATTGGCGTTTCTTGATCAGATCTTTCATCTGCTGCGATAGCTTACCGATATCATGTCTAACGGAGTTACCACCGACTTGTATTGCACACTCCTTAACGATGCCGATAAGATCGTCCATTGCTTCAATCCTAAGCTCCTCCTCCTGAGTGAAAGCCGAATACCTGTTCTTTAGCTTGATCCTGAATTCCTCTATTTTCCCTCTTACCACTAACTCATTGATCAGGTTCTTATGTACCAGTTTCTTCCGTTCCCTTTCTGAAGTCTCGGTTAATTCCAGTTCTTACCATCCTATGGTGACTACAGAGCACCTTGCCGAGCACGTCGACATATATTATGATGCCAGCGTTAGCGCATAGTATACAGTCTATTTCATTTCCAGTCTCGCCATTCGGGCTTCTCCACGTTCACTTTCGGCTATCGCGCTTGCTGAAGAAGGTATTCATTATCCGCATATCATTCTGTTCTGCAAACTCTAAAAATAATTCTCCCCTGCTATTACAAGCGCCGCTGCCATATTGCGACACTGACTTGTCTCCAGCCTGCTTCTTGCCTACCCTGGCGTGGAAGCCGCCCATAAGTATAGTCTATCTTGTTTTGACTATATCCATCGCCGATTCCAGGTCTTCACAGAAGCTTTCGGCTTCCTGGTCATCATGACTGGATGTAGGGGCGTAGAACGACCTTCAATTTGTACCTCTTATTAAGTTCCACAAGACCTGCTACCATCTCGTTAATGCTATAGATCATCATCATCATCATCATCATCATCAGCCTAGTTACGCCCACTGCAGGGCAAAGGCCTCTCCCATACTTCTCCAACTACCCCGGTCATGTATTTATTGTGGCCATGTTGTCGCTGCAAACATCTTAATGTCATCCGCCCACCTAACTTTCCGCCGCCCCCTGCTACGCATCCCTTCCCTTGGAATCCAGTCCGTAACCCGTAGTGACCATCGGTTATCTTCCCTCCTCATTACATGTCCGGCCCATGCCCATTTCTTTTTCTTGATTTCAACTAAGATGTCGTTTACCCGCGTTTGTTGCCTCACCCAATCTGCTCTTTTCTTATCCCTTAACGTCACACCCATCATTCTTCTTTCCATAGCTCGTTGCTTCGTCCTCAATTTCAGCAGAACCCTTTTCGTAAGCCTCAAGGTTTCTGCCCCATATGTGAATACTGGTAACACACAGCTGTTATACACTTTCCTTTTGAGGGATAGTGGCAACCTGCTGTTCATGATTTGAGAATGCCTGCCAAACGCACCCCAGCCCATTCTTATTCTTCTGGTTATTTCAGTCTCATGATCCGGATCCGTGGTCACTACCTGCCCTAAGTAGATGTATTCCCTTACCACTTCCAGTGATTCGCTACCTATCGTAAACTGCTGTTCTCTTCCGAGCCTGTTAAACAATACTTTAGTTTTCTGCAGATTAATTTTCAGACCCACTCTTCTGTTTTGCCTCTCCAGGTACGTGAGCATGCATTGCAATTGGTCTCCTGAGTTACTAAGCAAGGCAATATCATCAGCGAATCGCAAGTTGCTAAGGTATTCTCCAACAACTTTTATCCCCAATTCTTCCCACTCCAGGCCTCTGAATACCTCCTGTAAACATGCTGTGAATAGCATTGGAGATATCGTATCTCCCTGTCTGACGCCTTTCTTTACAGGGATTTTGTTGCTTTCTTTGTGGAGGACTACAGTGGCTGTGGAGCCGCTATAGATATCTTCCAGTATCTTTAAATATGGCTCATCTACACCCTGATTCCATAATGCCTCCATGACTGCTGAGGTTCCGACTGAATCAAACGCTTTCTCGTAATCAACGAAAGCTATATATAAGGGTTGGTTATATTCTGCACATTTCTCTATCACTTGATTGATAGTGTGAATATGGTCTATTGGTGAGTAGCCTTTACGGAATCCTGCCTGGTCCTTTGGTTGACAGAAGTCTAAGCTGTTCCTGATTCTATTTGCGATTACCTTAGTAAATACTTTGTAGGCAACGGACAGTAAGGTGATCGGTCTATAATTTTTCAAGTCTTTGGCGTCCCCTTTCTTATGGATTAGGATTATGTTAGCGTTCTTCCAAGATTCCGGTACGCTCGAGGTTATGAGGCATTGCGTATACAGGGTGGCCAGTTTCTCTAGAACAATCTGACCACCATCCTTCAACAAATCTGCTGTTACCTGATCCTCCCCAGCTGCCTTCCCCCTTTGCATAGCTCCTAAGGCTTTCTTTACTTCTTCTGGCGTTACCTGTGGGATTTCGAATTCCTCTAGGCTATTCTCTCTTCCACTATCGTCGTGGGTGCCACTGGTACTGTATAAATCTCTATAGAACTCCTCAGCCACTTGAACTATCTCATCCATATTAGTAACGATATTGCCGGCTTTGTCTCTTAACGCACACATCTGATTCTTGCCTATTCCTAGTTTCTTCTTCACTGTTTTTAGGCTTCCTCCGTTCCTGAGAGCCTGTTCAATTCTATCCATATTATAGTTCCTGATGTCCGCTGTCTTACGCTTGTTGATTAACTTAGAAAGTTCTGCCAGTTCTATTCTAGCTGTAGGGTTAGAGGCTTTCATACATTGGCGTTTCTTGATCAGATCTTTCGTCTCCTGCGATAGCTTACTGGTTTCCCGTCTAACGGAGTTACCACCGACTTCTATTGCGCACTCCTTAATGGTGCCCATGAGATAGTCGTTCATTGCTTCAACACTAAGGTCCTCTTCCTGAGTTAAAGCCGAATACCTGTTCTGTAGCTTGATCCGGAATTCCTCTAGTTTCCCTCTTACCGCTAACTCGTTGATTGGCTTCTTGTGTACCAGTTTCTTCCGTTCCCTCCTCAAGTCTAGGCTAATTCGAGTTCTTGCCACCCTATGGTCACTGCAGCGTACCTTGCCGAGCACGTCTACATCTTGTATGATGCCAGGGTTCGCGCAGAGTATGAAGTCGATTTCATTTCTAGTCTCACTATTCGGGCTCCTCCACGTCCACTTTCGACTAGCTCGCTTGCGGAAAAAGGTGTTCATTATCCGCATATTATTCTGTTCTGCAAACTCTACTAATAATGCTCCTCTGCTATTCCTAGAGCCTATGCCATATTCCCCCACTGACTTGTCTCCAGCCTGCTTCTTGCCTACCCTGGCATTGAAGTCGCCCATCAGTAAAGTGTATTTTGTTTTGACTTTACCCATCGCCGATTCCACGTCTTCATAAAAGCTTTCGACTTCCTGGTCATCATGACTGCATGTAGGGGCATAGACTTGTACCACCTTCAATTTGTACCTCTTATTAAGTTTCACAACAAGACCTGCCACTCTCTCGTTAATGCTATAGAATTCCTGTATGTTACCAGCTATTTCCTTATTAATCAGGAATCCGACTCCTAGTTCTCGTCTCTCTGCTAAGCCCCGGTAACACAGTACATGCCCGCTTTTTAGCACTGTATATGCTTCTTTTGTCCTCCTAACGTCACTGAGCCCTACTATATCCCATTTACTACCCTCTAATTCCTCCAATAACACTGCTAGACTCGCCTCACTAGATAGCGTTCTAACGTTAAACGTTGCCGGGTTCAGATTTCAATGGCGGCCTGTCAGGAGCCAGGTATTCTTAGCACCCTCTGCAGCGTCACAGATCTGACCGCCGCCGTGGTCAGTTGCTTCTATAGATACGCAGCTATATATATGCTAGATATATGCTGCTATATCCATATTAATACGGAATCTGACTCCTAGTTCTCGCCTCTCCGCTAAGCCCTGGTAGCACAGGACATGCCCGCTTTTTAGCACTTATTTTGTCCTTCTAGCTTCACTGAGACCTATTATATCCCATTTACTGGCCTATAATTCCTCCAATAGCACTGCTTGACTCGCCTCACTGGATAACGTTCTAGCGTTAAACGTTGCCAGGTTCAGATTCCAATGACGGCCTGTCCGGAACAAGGTATTCTTAGTACCCTGTGCAGTGTCACAGGTCTGACCGCCGCCGTGGTCAGTTGCTTCGCAGCCGCTGGGGGCTGAAGGCCGGGGGTTGATTGTTCTATTTCTATAGGAGGTTGTGTCCAAGTACTGCACCAGGGTAGTCAACCCTGCTCTGGTGAGGGAGTGCGTTACCGGTTCTGGTTACCGGGATCAGGCCGCACTCCAGGCCGGTTCTTGCAACTTTAGGAACCCGCGGATTTTTTTTTTCCGGTGAAAAATTGCGCTGCACCAGGTTTCGAACCACGGTCTTCTTGCCTGCGAGGCGGATACTCTACCTTAACGACACCGCTGCACCTCTTCGCTCAGGTGCCTACAAACGCCTGTCACGCCTTTCATCTTAACGGAAATTGGTGTCGAGCTTCTACAAAAAGGAATATATCTAGAGATGAGCCGTCTTTGACAGGTTGGGAGGACGGTCCCTGTCCTTCGGCAAGGTTAACCACGTCATGCCAAGACTGTTCAATCATTGCAAAGTTTTGGAAGGCGTTATGCCTCAGAACTTAGACTGAAGTATAGACATGTTCATATGACCTATATCGCAAGTCATTTTTCACTCTGTAGCGGTAAGCGAAAATTATTACTATACAGGCGTGGGAGCTAGAAGCTTCAGACATGTGATGCAGCCAGTTCAAGTGCCTATGGTGAAGTGACTTCTCCAAGAATCAGAAAACACGGATATCCTTACAAAACATTTTCACCGAGTTTACGCTAGGTGATGGCTCAGGCGCCGTCGCAACTTGGAAAAGAGGGTATATCTCTTGCGGAAGTGTTGTTTTCCGGGTCAGTTTTAACCAAACACTGCGGCATTGTTACATTAGACACGTTTATTTTTTCTTTCCTGTGAGCTTTCCGCATGGCAATAAAAATGTTCCATTCAAGTCATAGAACCTTTTGGATAATCTACTTTCACTGAATCTACTAATTGCAAGAAATTTTCATGTGTGCTAGAAATTATGCACTAAGTGTTATAGAAAGAAGGAGAGCGCAAGTATTATTGGAGTCACAGTATAACTTGAAAGTTTATACAAGAGCGCTAACCTTTATTGAAAAGGTTTCAAGATTAGCTAGTTCGAAGAGCAAATTTGTTGCTTCGAATTGATTGGACCTGTCTTTTTTAAGCTGCTACAGCAGAAGACATTACCGATTGAAGCTGAAGCTGTTGCAAATTCCAGACCCAATTTATTAATATGCAATTTTTTCAGAGAGCATCATTCGGATGCCATTACAATGCTTGTGCTAGCGTTCCCCCTCCTGTTCAATCCTGATAGGAAGCATAAATAAAGCATCAAAATGCTGACCTAATAAGTTTAAGGGTTCGCATGCAGGTCATAAAAAACAAATGTAGGAGTGGTAGCTTCATCAATATTCACAAGTGTGTTTGTTTATCTTTGTCTAGCGACCACTTTTCACTAGTCAAATAAGTTAAACGGTATCGCTCAACGCAAGACCTGCCTGCATGATTTGTAATTTACGCTAATGTTATCGTTCATTCTACCTGTTATGTATGTGCCCGCCGAAGCTTGTATTTTAAGGTCACGTATGCGGCACGAATTGTGTAGTAATTTCTGGAAACCGTGTAGTTACCAGGGATTAAACTAGAGCCGTCGATGAGTGAGGTATAAAAGCCGACGCACATGACCGGGCTTTCAGATTTCAATGATCGCCCGACTGCCTTCACCGCTACATTTCTGGTTTCAGTGTGGCCTACCTTTGCGGGCACAGGTTCAAAAAAAAACTTAATTTCTTCATTCATGGTTTAGCTGCTGTGCTCTTCACTGCCACTGCTACGTGACATTTGGTGAAGGTGCTAGTGCATTCATGCACCAAACGCGTCCGCAAAGTCGCGATCCAAGTCCGAAACCAGAGGACACCAATGAGTGCCATCTTCACGAGTCCCACAACCAAATGAGAACATGGCGATCTTCATGGAGGAGATGAATCGCCTCTTATGCTACGCCAACCCTGACATGTGTGAAGAAAGGAAAGTTCGGTTCTGTATGCGGGGTGTGAAAGAAAAACTATTTAACCCGTCGTAGTTGCTTTCTGCCTTTGTTGTTGATTTGCGAGACACGAGATCGCGATATCCACTCCCGGCCATGGCGGCCACATTTCGATCGGAGCGAAATGCGAAAACTCCCGTGTCCATAGATTCAAGTACACGTTAAGGAACCCCCGATAGTCAAAATTCATCCAGAATCCCTAAGGCTTGCCTCATAATCAAATCGTGCTTTTAGCACATTAAACCACATAGTTATTTTTTAATGTTATTGGCTGGATTGAAATGCAACGCGCCCTAGACTTCACGTAATTTCTTTCCGAGGGCACAGCGAAGGAGAAGACGTTTCAAATGCGCACCAGGCAATACAAATGCCTTGCGCTGACAACAAACTGCACCGAAGCTCAAACATCTGTGGGAGACAATCAGAGTGGTGGTGCGGGAAAAGTTTCAGAAGTGCCTAACGTCGCAGCCTCAGATGGCTTCGACCGCCGGCAAGTTAAAGAAGAGCTTCAGCAACCACCTAAGTGACAGACGTTCCGATTTCACCATGATCCCAGCCAGAAACAATGACCAACGCGGCCATCGCCCGCCGTCCAAGTCCGCCTCAGCGATCGTGCCTGGGCCCCGCAATGCCGTCATGCCAACGTCGAGCGCCACCGCCGCCAGCCGGCCCACCCTTCGTCCAGCACAGCTAGCCAAATAAGATGGACATTTGGCATTCTGCCGACCGCCGACCACCCTGCTATCACTGCGGCGAAGCCGGCAATGTCTGCCGCCGATGCCCCTACTGCGACATGGGAATGCGAGGGTTCGCCGTCAAGGCAGCGCCTCCACAACAATGTAAATGGCCACATGCTATGGACGAGTACTTCGAGGTCACTCACTGGAGTCCTGGATGACCATCCCGTTTGCCGTCACTGCGCCACTGCCTGTCACCGCAGCGTCTACCATTCACTGGCCCAGCTCGGGGCCCATCCGTCAGGCGATATCCGCAAAACTAAAAGCAGCAACCGATAACGGTGCGGTTGCTCTTCCTGAATATACGGAAGATCGTCCACCGAAAAGAATATCTTGATGGCATATGAACAACACGCCGTCATCTCAACCAGGGCTTCAAGCGAAGAATGCGCCTACAAATGAAGACCTGATGACGGGATCCTCCAGCCACAGATCAACACGACGCGTCCGTGAACTGGCGCATAGACCTAACTGCAACGGAAGACATAGAACCGCCGACCTCAGAGTGCTTATCGACGGCAAAACAATCACCCCTTTTCTGGACAGAAGAGTGGTCTACTCCGTCATGAGTGGAACCATCACCTCCCAGTTGAAGAAATTTCAGACTGAATTGGAAGGCCTAGTAATTCGGACCACTGGACGGTACATGATAACGCCGACTGGCACCTGTGAGGCAAGAATAACCAATCATGACCACACCTACCCGGCCACCTTCGTTATGCTCAAATAGTGTTCACAATAAGTTATTCTCGGCATGGACTTCCTGATCCAACACGAAGCGACCATCAGGGTGCAGACGAAATGAATAACGCTCTTCAAAAATTAAGTGACGCCGCGACGGGGATCTCATGGTCACTATCCCTCGAGTGTGCTTGAAGATCAAGCGAGTGTGCCAGCTCGCTCTAGCAGTGTCATTTGCCTCAGCAGCAAAGCACCTGCCAACATAAAAAGCGTCTTCGAAGGCAATCAGCGTCTACTTCTCAAACGTAAAACTTGCGTCACAAGAGGGATCACTCCACTGCACCGACGAAAAACGAATGTGATGTTGAGAAGCTTCAGCCACGAGTTCAAGCATGTCAACAAGAGTACGACGATCACAACATCGGATAAACTTTGGAAACGAGCAATGCAATTTTCCTCTCGGATTCTGCAGCATCTACTCTGACCGCTATAGTTCCCGAACCGCACATCGACATAAATCGAAGTCTCCCTCTGATTATTGCCCAGCAACCACTCAGAAGAATTTTCCGACAATAGAGACTGCTTTTCGATGCCTTCGAAGAATCTACAGACACCAGCTGTAAAGCATCTCTTAATAGCCGGATAGTGCGCTCTACCACTCCACCAGAGCCCTTACCTTGCATCGACGCAAGAACTCGATCTAATCAGGAAACAGGTAGACGAGATGCTGTGCGTCGACATCATCCTCCTATCGAGGAGCCCGTGGGCGATTTTTGTAGTCTTGGCGAAGAAAAAGGACGGGAACCTGTGTTTCTGCGTCTGGTAATGTCGACTTAACAATATCACAAAGAAGGACGTGTAACCCTTCCCATAGATAGAACACGCATTACGTGCGCTCTGCAAAGGCAAATATTGCTTTTCGAAGGATCTCAAGATTCGCTACTGGCAAGTAAATGTAGATGAGAGGGACTGGTGGAAAAGCACGTTTATCACTCAAGCAGCCCTCTTCGAGTTTCAGGTGATGCCTTTCGGACTTTGCTCGGCACCTGCACCGTTTCAGTGCGCTATGGACAAAGCTTTAGCAGGGTTGAAGTGCCAGACCTCTCTTGTGTAGTTGAATGAGATCGTCGTCAGCAAAGGGAATTTGGACGAACCCCTTAGGCGGTTTGAGAGACTATTAGGGGCGATCAAGTAATCCGGAGTTATCCTGAAGCCGCAAAAGGGCGGCTTTGCCTACCACGAACTGATCCCATGCCACGTCATCAGTAAGTGTGGAGTCCTTCCCGACCCACAGAACGTAGTTGGAATCGCTATGTTCCCGTGGCCCGTCTGCGAGAAGGTAGTGCGCTGATTCCATGGCTTGTGTTCCTATAACAGGTGCCTAGTAAGAGGCTTTTTTTCAAGAACTGCAGGGCCCTTAACCCATATCACGATATCTCACGTTGGCTTTAAATGGGAAGCACAACAGTAAGACGCATTTTAGGAGCAGTAACAACGGCTGCAGTCATCACGGATGCTTTGACACTTCGACAAAAATACCAAGACGGAAATACACACCGATGCAAGTAGCGTAGGCCTCGGTGCTTAGTTTGTCCAGTGGACGGATGCAGTTGAAAGCATAGTATCTTACGCTAGACGGTGATTGTTGAAAGCAGAAGCTAATTATTCCTCGATAGAGCAAGAGTGCCTTGCGATTTTTTGCGCCACGGCGAAATTTCGGTCCCATATTGATGACAGGCACATCAACGGGGCAAATAACTACCACGCCTTGTGTTGGCTGGCAAACTGAAAGAATGCTTCCTGTCACCTAGCACGATGGAATCTCAGTCTCGGGGAATTCGACCTCACCGTATTCTATATATTCGGTCAGACGCATTCTGATGCGGACGATCTGTCTTGCGCCCCTACAGACCCGCCACCGCAAAGCGAACTGGATGATGGCGCCTTCCTAGGAATAATGAGTACAGACGACTTTGCCTACCAACAGTGAACGCACTTACAGCTAAGAAAACATGCTGAGTACTTGAAAGAACCGACCCATATTATTGCGAGAATATTTAGGCGCAGATGCCGTTCTTCTTTCGAAAGAGAGTCCTAATGACGAACCTTTCCCTATCCCACACAAACTGTCTCCTCGTCATGCAGCACTCTAGTCAGAAGCCAGGCTTCTCGGGCTTTCCCGTACACTCGCGAAAATACAAGAGAAGTATAATTGGCTGCGTCTGTCCGGTGACATCACCTGTTATGTCAAGATATGCAGTGACTGCCAACGACACGAGACACCGCCGACGAGGCCAGCAAGATTACTACACGCGATCGAGCCTCTTTGCCGGTGGTGTCGGCATATTAGGATGGATTTGTTGGGATCCTTTTCGACGTGAACAACCGCAAATAAGTCGGTCGCCGGGGTTACGGACTACATGACCCGCTTCGCTGAAACGAGAGCTCTGCCGAAAAGTAGTGCAGCTGAATTGACTAAATTTTTCATTTAGGACATCCTGCTGCAGAACGGTGCCCCAGATTTCCTTTTGGTGCTGTGTTCTTCACTGTCACTACTACGTGACAATATTTTATGACACTTGAAAACGGTCGTTCGCGAGAAGTATAAGTACTCGTACCGTACAGGAAAGTTGACATTGCGATTTTTAACGAAGGCAATGCTATGACAGTGTTCTGGATAACATATGTAGTGGGTGACTACATCCGAAGTAAACATGACACCATTTCTGGATCCAGCGATTGGTCAGAGTTTCTTTGACTTGAGTGAAAACTACCCGTTAAAACGCGCTACCTTTGAAAACAAAAGTTGGTAAAATTTTCAGGAAGACGATGATGTCGCAGTCGTGGGAACAAAAGCAGTCCGCTCGTATAACATGACTTCCTGCATTGATTTCCACAGCCATTTTTGCGGCGTCTTATCAGTTCTCGCCATAATAAATCATCTTACTACTCCTTCAATCAGGAAGGATGGCTTTGTGATCAACAGAAAGTCATTTTCGAACGAGGCACCAGGACATGAACAAAAAATATATCTAAAATAATTGCTAACATTTGGCTCCTCCAGGTGAGCCTTGTGTTTCTGTCCTGAACCCTTCTATATGAATGCTTCATACCACTCATGCGGGCTTCAATCCAACACTGGACTTCATTCATTTGTATGATATATGGCGTATTGTTGCAATTACAATGTGCATCCAATATTTTCCTCCCCCTATGTTACTGATCAAGAGGTCGTAAACGTATGACATTAGGTAGAATTATTGTTCCACACGTTCTGTTTCCCACAGAACACGCTGTTTCGGATCGTCTCGAGAACCTAACTTACATGGACCAACAAGCCCTATGTGGTGTATTCAAAATAAGGCCATTTGCTTCCCAAGGTAAGAATTGAAGTAAAAACTCACGCATTTGCCTCAAAAGATATGATATGAAGGTGCAGGAGCCTATGCAACGGTAGAGCAACAATTGATACAGATTGAGAAGCTCGAAATTTACAAATGGCGAAAATCTTTGTGACTTTTAACAGATATAATTCGTACACCTCTAACTACTATTAGTACGGCTTCTTGTCTTGCATGGAGTTTCTAATTTACGACTGCCTTTACGTGGCAGTCGTAAACGCGTTCGCGTAAGGCGTGACAGCTGCCGGCTAGAAGTGTCACCGTTTTAATAATTATTTGAGAAATGCGAGCCGTCTCCGCTGCGACCAGCCTTGGCAACAACGACAGCGTGTTCTATTTCTCTCTTGCTATTCAAGCCACAGGAGTTGCGCGCTGTCGATGACGGAACTTGATGTTAGCGGACGGTTAAGATGGGCATAAACATCCAATAGTCTACATTAACATACTTTCGGTGCAGATGCTTCCACAAAGCAAAAATGCCTGTAACGATGGCAGGAGCTGGTATATGCATGCAAATACCTCATTTGATGAAGAGAATGCTTCTTTACATTTTTAGAAGCACGTCGCAAGGCGATCCAGGCAAGCTTCTTTGTTTAACTATTGTGTGGTAGTTTTTATATCTCCTATAAAGCGAGGAATGTCACGGAAGACCATTTTTTTTCCTTTGCCAGCGATGCAACATCCCCATCCTGAAGTTAAGGACGTTTGGACCTTTCTGAATATTATTATGCCAACACTCGTCGCACTAGAGTTGTTTCCACTAAGCGTGCAAATGAGCCGCAATTACTTGCTGATGATAACATAACCTTGTTCACCGAACGCATGCTCAAAGCCAATGCAATACCACTGCACAAGCGCTCTGACACGTGGCTTTTTTCATATTTTTCGGGCTTTTCGTGCAACCCTCAAAAAAGGACTACGTGAAAAGTATCGTACAGGAAACAACTCGATCGGTGGTTTATGAAGCTATGCTGCAAATCTGCGTATCATAGTTGGGGTCCTCAGGCAATAATGAAAAAAGTTGGACAATTTAAGAGAAATGGGTGAGTTATGGCGAAAAAAGAATTGCCTGAGAAACCACATGCCATTCCGAATAGTATGCGCTCAGTGCAATTTGCTTCCGACGCATCTGTCACTTTTTAATATCTTGGCTCAAAAAACATGGGACACTCTTTATATTTCTAGACGTTCTGTTGCTTGATCCCCACTCAGGCACACGATTACAACTGTTTTGATGACTAGAAATGTTTTCAAGACGAGATACCCAGCAGGAAACAGCCAGTTTTATGACGTAGCACGTGGAGCGCAGCTAAGAGGCTCGCCACGATCGTCTTGAGTAGGCAGTGTTAAGGCCCACTTAAAACATCTGTAAATTTTCGTTTGCCTACAGAGCTTCAGTACTGACACCATTTATGGGCCACTCTCTCCCCCACACATACTCTCTTACCTAAATCCCCCCATCGGTGAGTCTTTGTGGCATCCTCCAACCTTTACTAGTTATTGCAATGCACGTAGGCGTCCCCTCCCTCCATCACCTAGAGCACGTACATTGATAACGTTATGCTAGAGCTTTGAGCGCACTTTCCTCCAAGCCACAGCTATGTCCCATCTTTTGCTACAGATGACCGTACTTGCCCGGTCTCTCTAAAGCAGCCAGTTACCTTTGCTTGCTCAAGTAGATGCTCTCCTTGACCCTGAGCGAAGATGAGAAACATTGATGCCCTGTCACTGAACGCAGACAGCCAGATACAAAAAACACTTGACTCTCAGAGGAATTCTTCGCAGTAAGTAAATATGCAGGCGCATAATGATGTGGGCACAGCGGACGAAACCGCTAACAGTATACTAACTCTATGGCTAGCAGATGTGCTGAAACTGTTCACGAATACTTGGGAGGGGCGAAAGCAAGCGAAGTAGAAGACCCGCGCGCTGCTCCTCTACACTCACAATTGTATGTCACTTCCAGCAGGGGATAATTGCGGCGTTTTTCTCAGTATCGGTGCGAAGGAAATCGCTTCATGGAGCGTTTTGGGGAATTCACGAGTATTTTAGGCATAAAATGTTGCGCAGAGGCTAATCATCTTAAACTTCGCATTTTACGCGATTGAATATTTTGTTCTAATTGGCTTTTAGCTGAATGCAGTATAGCCTAGAAAATGGGGTTCAGGCCATATCAAGCGAAATGTTCCTTTTTGGCATTCTCTTATATAATAGGCACTACTTTAGAGGCTGTACTGCACAAAGAAACATGCCAGCAGTATTAGTATCCACCAGGTGTGTACAAAAGCATGGTCGATTCCACGAACGTCGGGGTTAACGGCGCTACAGGAATAGCCATACCAATATTAAACTCAAATTTAGACCGTAGCTCTTCGGCGTGAATAAGCCTTGAATAAGCGGAAGTCTGCTTGCGGCGCCTGCTATGAATGGGGCCCATGCGTCCCCCACGCGTTGCCTCTTTTGATCCACTGATTGGCGATGCAGTCGCACCGCACTTCGCTCCATTTGTAACATGCCGAACGAGACAGATTGTCCACGTCAACCAATTATTCGCGAAATCAGGACACGCACAGACCTGTGCTCAAATTTCGCATTAGTAAGTACCGCAATAATCAGTGAATTACTTGGGCCCATCAATTTGTCGACTATTATTGATAGACCCAAAATATCGCTGTAATGGGATATACGGATATGTTGTTATTACATGTCAGGTAAATCTTGAGATCTAGTTGGTGTGTCGATAACGCCGAAAAAACGAATAAAATCATTGCCTCAGTGGTTCTGTACAAAACTATGCGGTGTTATCACGTTAACTTGTCACGCTAAATTGGAGACATCTTTAGAAAAAGGTGTGCAGCTTGCACTAGTGGTGCAAGGCTAGAGTCAACATCGGAGCTATTGATCACCTATCTTTGACGTGGCTTGCCTAAGTTTTTTGTAGGTTTTGCGAGTATAAGCTATGTTTTGCTAAGCTGTTGGTAGGCTTGGCTAAGCCTTTTCTACGTTTTACGATGTGGTGATTGGATAGGCTAAATTGTTTCTAGGTTTCGCGATGTTATGGTAGGCTTGCCTAAGTAGTCTCTAGGTTTTGCGAGGTCATGCTAGGCTTGGGGGGGGGGGGCTAAGTAGTTTCTAGGTTTTGGGAGGCTATGCTAGGTATTCAAAGTTGTATTTGGGCTTGCCTAAGTTAGGCGGGGCTCAGCTGAGTCTTATTTCCGCTCCGGCCAGTCCCCCAAACATCACGGCGGTCACGATATGGGAGCCCATCTCATTATCCAGCGAGTCAGTGGTATGCGGGACCAAGCTAGGTTGGGCGAAGTTAAAGTATTTGCAATGCTTTATTATGTGCAATGTTCTTCAGTAGCAGCTATGATCGCCATATGCCCGATCATCCACTTCGTCTGATCGGGCAGGTGCAAATCAGATGTCCTCGTCGACTTCTTCCACGCCGTTTAAACGAGGCAGGGATGATGGCTTAGGCCCGTATACAAAGCCATTCGTAGTGCTAACTTGCGGACACTTGCCTTTGAGAAGCAAGTCATGGCAAATCTTACACACCTTCAATTCGTCATGGTCGGTAGCGTTGGGAAGGCTTCGCAAAGAACTTGAAACGCCAAACTCCATTGTTGAAAGTTGCGCACAGAGTTCATGGTAGAAAATATTACGTCGAACCAAAGTCAGCCCGAGACGCGACGGCTGTGCCCAAACTCTATGCCCAGAAATTCCCGTTGGAATCGCTCCTTCGCCCCTCCCATGCCTTGGCGGGCTTGACGCTTGAAGTGTAGAGCAGTCACAAGCCGGGATCGCTTTTTCGGCGACATCGATCGTTTAGGTGCTGACTCTGGCGTTCCCTGGACTGAAACTCGGTATCCTCGACTCGGCGTTGCTTCTTCTCAGCCCTAGCTTCGGCACGGTGCTCCGGATCTGCTCAGCGGTGACGCATCGCTTCCCGCCTGACAGTACGGCGCTCTTGCTTGTACACCGCTTCTTCTTCGGGTGTGCGGAGTTTCTTCGGTCTTCCGAGCCGGCTTTTCGGAGCTGTTATTCGCCTGTGATGGCATGACTCCGCCCTACGCGCGCGGGGTGCAAGGACGTTACGTGGCTCGCTGCTCTCGCAGATGGTTGCTAGGCAACGCGAGGCGGCGGAAAGCTGGGCTGACTTTCCTGGTAACGCTCCACGGCGGAAGTAAAAGCTTAAAAAGCTGCGCTGCCTAAAATGATAGATTCCTAGGCATCGTATGCACGTCTGTAAGGACGAATAAATAAATTTAGAAGTGACATCATTTATGGGAACAAGAGGCTATTTCGCCTAATATAAACGAGTACATCTGCTGCGTAAATTATTTTGTCTAGGTGGGATGGAGACCGGCCGGGTCACGAAAAAAATAGAAAAAGCTATTGGATCACGAAATGAGGAGGTTACCATGAAATCGATACCATGATAACAAAAAATTGCGTCAGAGCAATCGATGCAACCTCAGTTCAGGGGACACTTCAGAGCACTTTATACATAGGAAAGCTTACTTATAAAAATTAGAAACATAAGAAATGGTTATCATTCGTTCATGTCAGTAGATTATAATGAAACTATGCTTAACAAAAACGAAAGGGACATGCACGCCTTGTTCAATTTACTTTTCGTACTGCTTAGCACCCTTGAAGAAAAGAGTGTGTTCAAGTGATAAAACCAATATCTGGCACTACCAACATTTAACCTCTGATCTTTTACACTTCAGATTATCATCAGAGTTGCGAGATGCGCATATTGAGTACGAGCCGTGGCCATATTTCGGTATACGAAGAATGTTTCCAGGCATTTGCCGAAATATGCAAGAAATATACCGGCCTGCGTGTGCACCCAAAAAATGGTTCTTGCGTCGATATGCCTCTATGCGACTGGAAAGAAACTCTCGGACAATTAAAAATGGGCGACAGGTTGACGTCTATTTGCAACATAACCTTACCACCACCAGTCATTTACGTTGGGTAGTTGGTGCGTATGCTTAAAACATAAAATAAAAGAAATGGATTTTTACCCAATTTAAGAATATCATGAAAGTTATTCATGTGATACCTATGAATACACCAAGGATAAGTTCCTAAACAAGTTTACTTTGGTTTCCGCAAAGTACAGAGCTATAAGATTTGCCATTTATTCTTCCTACAATTAACCCATTGTTTCATAGGGCAACAACGTGGGACTCGAACGTGGGACCACCGGCTTTACGGGGCAGCCGTTCTACCATCTGAGCTAACCAGACGGCTAGCAGATGGCAGGGTGAAGTCTAATTTCTCGACAACTCGAAACAAAGGCAGGAATTGGGCGTAATAGTTCTACGGAAAGCCGTGAGGTGGAGAGAAGTAATTAATAAGGGAGAAAATTTTCGCACATGCGTGCAGGTTGCGCCGGAGCAGTTATCGGCGTACAGGCGACTGACAGATGGTTGGACAAATCGGCTAGCCATATACAGATTCACTGTAAACAAACGGGGATTTAAACACGCCACCGTAGAGTGTCCCAATATCGCAACCAGCCGGTCCCCGCACAGCGATGCTTCCGCACAGCCACGTTTCCATCGTCGCCGTGCGACTGATAGTAAGAATGAGCAAATGAAACACTGTTTCCGAATTATTATTCTTTTGTTTTGAACCCATATATACAATAACAGGAAAGGGAAAGCGAGGAGCTCGCTAGCAACTGCCACCGGGAGGGGCACAACGCCTACCTACGCCTCAGAAAGGAGGTGACAGCCGCGTAGAAATGGAATATAGGAGAGAGGAAAGGAAGAGCAACAGGACAAATCTAAAGAAGAAAGTAGGAGACACAGTAGAGATCACACACAGTAGGGCCGGTCACTGAACGTTACACAATGTTGAACCTTCAGTGTTCCAAATGTATACATTCTTTTAAAGCACGCGGCCTTTTTATGTGCTGCTTTGAATAAACGCACGCAGTGCCTTGGCTCCCGCAGGTCTTTTTATGACCAATACTCATGGCGCGTACTAGCGCAGTGGCACTCGGCATGTTTTCACTAAAGCAATGCCATTTAAATTTTGCTCGCCACATGTGTCGGCTGTAGCCGTTTAGTTATACAGTACTTAGGGTATGAAGTACATTATGTCTTTTAACAGATGTTATTGGGATCTGAGGCTTTATAATTTTGTTGAATGAAGACCTTCGTTAAAGTGAAACCACTTGATTAGATCAAGCAACATAATATAAAATTTATTAACGAGCCAAAAATATATTCGCCAACGTTCACACTTTAAGCAGTTGACTATTTAATCTGCCTTCACGGGATAACCAAACAGTTTTAAATGCTATAGGTCAATGATACTAAATCAACATAAATCAAGCAGACCTAGTATACGCACGTTTTGCTTTTGAGTACGCATGAGTGCGACAGCTAGAGTGTCAAATAGCGTGTAGTGTAACACAGCAAAAGCAAGGGCACAAGAAGACACACAACATACGCATAATAAGCCGCTTGTGCATGAGTATCGTTTCTTCCTGTGTCCTTGTTCTTGCTATGCTACACTTCGTACCATTCCATGATGATCAACCAACAAGCCAACATCGCCGCCCTTGTAGAGAAAAATAAATAGTAATATTGAGATTTGAATTTGCTTACCTTCTTGTGTAGCTCCTTGAGTCACACTGGCCACATAATTTGTGGGTGCAAATCACTTTTGCCAATTCCTTCCTGAAAACCGACAAGGATAAACCACAGAAATTTTGCTCGGGTCCATTTATGCTGCTTACTCAAGGTTACTCCACTCACTCATACTGCATAATGCTGCTACACATGACAGCTTTACTAAAGAGGCCCTCTAGGGGCAATTATTGGCACATGCGCAATGCTGTGCTTTGTGAATAGTGGTGAAATGGTATTTTTATACCCTCGTTTTGCCTCCAGCCAGTAATAAACTTGACCTTGTGGTTTGGGCTCGCGAGTTAAATAATTTTAGAAAAAACTGTGACACAACACTGGCTCTACAGGGACAAAAAGTTTAATTACTCTGTATTAACAAAGATTAACTAAACAATTCCGCAAGGCAATTACTGACATCTTTGCCTCCTTTCAAGGTAGTCTCTCTCCAGCTCCGTGAAATAAAATTATCTGACTTTAATATGTTTATAAACAGTGCACCGTAATTCATGTGCGAAGGGTCTGTGCATATTTGGAGTGAAACCGCAATATTACAGTCATTTATTATTGTCAGTATTTTGCTGCAACAGTGAATAAAAATAAAGTCCTCATCGACAAGTTAGACCACTAATTATTCATAAAAACTGTTGCACTATGTAGGTTTATTTGAAGCACTTTTGTGCCCTTTATATCTAAGCCCAATGATTAAGTCCACGATGCTGTTTTGGAACTATGAGTGCATGGTTTGCGAGCAAAAATGTTGGTTATTGATAATAAGGAGCGAGCATTTATATCGCAATATTCCAATTGCAAACTCAGTTGTGCAGATTTACATTTTATCTACCAGTTGGCAAACGCAATATTGTCCCGTGGAGTGACGTATGAAGAACACAGTAGCAATACTGTGAAAGACCAAACTAACTTTTATTTGGCGAACCTGTGCCCACAAAAAGAGGCTACACTTAAAGAGGTATGGTAGGAAAAACAACCCCAGAAATCTAATTTGTAATTTTGGCACAGAAAAATCGACTGCACTATGAGGAACGAACCTGCGGAAACGCGACCTCGCGCGCCCGCTCAAGGCGATTGAAAGGGCACGCCGAAGTGTGCCGCGCGCCCTGATATTTAAAGGTGGCGGGCGGAGGCCGGTTTCTTAATTGTTGTCGTTCGCGGTTTTCTTCGTTATGTATGGTTTTCTTTTCGCTTGTGCGTGTGTGTGTGTGTGGTAAGTAAATGTGCTGTACTAAAAATCATATAATAATTAAATGAAAATCACACATCCACCAAATCGTAGCAACTGTTACAAAGGAATTCTATAGGGTTTCCTCGAAAGAAAGGCATCGCACTTAATGAAAAATTGGTCTGGGTCCGGGGCTTCGACCCGCGACCACCGCCTTTCTGGGGCAGCCGCTCTACCATCTGAGGTAACCAGGCGGTTAGCAGATGGCAGGGAGAAGTCGCATTTGTTAACAACTCGAAGCAAGAGTTTGACGTAATAGCCTTTTGTAGAAAAGAACTATTCCATCAAACTCTTGCTTTTGCTTTCGTGGTCGCGGTCGCCTCTGTTTCGAGTTTCAAACGTATTACTTGCCCGGAAGATGGCACGATCGTCCCGCAAATGAAGCAGAAAAAGAACTTTCAAAGGTAATCGGTCTGCTGATCAAATATACTCATGGACAAACACAGAGCACGAATAAGTCGCTCAACCAACTCACCTGGTGCCGCTGCCCTAAGAGAACTTTGTCAGTGCTTACACATTGAAGACAGCAACTAACAATCTATACCCACGCAGGGGCGTCTGCGTAAGCAGGCGTTTGGTGTATTGCGACACCACGTACCCGAGCACACGGGGGTTGGACCCTCCCGCGTCTAACCGTAAACGGCTTAGCCGTGTCCGGGGAAAAGGGGATCCTGTAGGTTGAGCCGATGCTGGGTGTTCGGACCTTTAAGGTCCCCCGGCGGAGGCAACACACCTCTTTGGCCTCTGCTTCATGTAGACGGCACCCCCGGACTGACCCACCTTGGGAAAATAGGTAGTTGCCTTTTCCTGTCTCTCTTTCCCTACTACCTTCGTCTTTCCCTTACTTTCCGCCTTTCCTGTGTTCTTCTGACTTCCCCTGCACTTCCAATTTTTCCAGGCAGCAAGGATTAACCTTGTGTGAATAGCCTACCTAGGTTATTTCATATCTGGTTATATGGTAATGTACAGCTGGCGTTTGCAGGCCGTGTTTCATAGGTCCTGCAGCGTCCCCTTGAAGGACTCCACGGTCGGTGGGTGGCGTTACTGCCGAAATATCACATATCTTTATGGATAGCTCCTTTCCTCAACTCCCTGATCGCCCTCAGAAAAGAGGGCGCACCGATGACGTTTTTCAGTTTTTCGGACGGCAAGTCCGCAACTTTCCACGTTTCCCTGTAGTTCACTCGGAAACACCCGGCCAACCGGTGTGCACAATTTCACATTTCCCTCTATCAAATACTTTGACTGATGTTTTTGGACCCGGTTATAAAGCGACCAGGATGGCAAGCAGTGAGCTCCTCCTGGTGCTCCGCGATAAGGAGCAATTCGAGAAACTGCCGTAACTAGTGTCATTTGGGGAGACCCAACTAACAGTAACCCCGGACCGTACTATGAACACCACCCGCGGCGTTTTGTCGGACGATCGCTTGCTGGAGCTCACTGAGGCTGAACTCTTGGAGGGCTTCAGCGAGCAAAATGTTATCAATGCCAGAAGAATAAAGATGAGGCGAGATGGTAAAGAGATCCAAACCAAGCACCTAATAATCACCTTTCGTTCATGTGTACCGCCCGAGTCAATCGAGGCCGGGTATATCAAGCTCCGTGTCTGGCCATACGTGCCCAATCCACTCCGATGTTTCAAATGCCAGCGCTTCGGCCACATTTCGCAGAGCTGCCGAGGCCGCCAAATATGTGCGAAATGCAGTGCCCACGAACACACCTCTGAATCTTGTGGGAATGCTGTCCACTGTGTAAACTGTGATGGGGAGCACGCCGCGTACTCGCGGTAGTAACCATCCTGAAAAAAAGAAAAGGAAATTGTAACAGTTAAAGTAAAGGAAAATGTAAGTTTCAAGGAGTCACGCAGGCGGGTATCTTACCTGCCCAAGAAAACTTTTGCCGATGTGGCACGTCATTGGGCAGCGTCACAATGCCTCCGGCGGCTGTCTGATCCACAAGCAGTGAGTCGGCAGTTACGCCATCTGCCTCCGCGGCGGTTGCAGCTAGCGCTGCTCCGTCAACCAAGGAGAAGGGTCCATCGACACCGAATGTGGGCGCAGCCGAGGCTACCTCAACCTCCCAGGTCCCTTCCAGTGGTGGCAACGGCCGGCGCAGCCAAATCCCCCAGGGAGCCCCCTCGACCTCCGGGCTGGCGGGCGCAGGGATCTTGCCCTCCAAGGCCGGTTCAACCCTGGTAACCTCTCCCTCGCAAGAGCACGTGTCCCGCGTCTCACAGGAGGCAATGGACACTACATCTATCCCCACGGCGCGCCAAGCGCCTAAGGAGCGGCGAGGCTCCCTCGAACGCTCCAGAAAGGGAAAAGCCCGATTACAGGGCCTCGAAAGAGCTTTGTAATCGAACCTCTGAAATCTCTAATTAATACTTCTGCTGCTGTACAGACAGCACCTATTTGACTTCCTATATGGATACACAAATAATTCAATGGAACGTCAGACGTCTTCTTAGAAACCTGGATGATGTGCAGGAACTCATCCAAAAACATAATCCAAAAGTTCTGTGTTTACAGGAAACACATCTATAACCAACACAGTCAGGGTTTTTGACGCAATTCACCATTATTCGCAAGGATCGTGACAATGCCAACACCTCGTCCGGCGGTGTAGCAATAATAGGTGATAAGTCCGTTGCATGCCGTGCTCTGGAACTTCAAACACCTCTTGGGGCAGTTACGGTTCGGGCCTTATTATTTCGAAGACTAATTAGTACTTCTTCTATCTACATACCGCCTAACTTTCGAGTCCATCGAACAAAACTCGAGGGATTAATAGATGCCCTGCCAGACCCATACATACTGGTTGGGGATTTCAATGCACACAATACTATTTGGGGGGATTCCCGATGCGATGTAAGAGGTCGAATAATAGAACAAATCCTGTTTTCTTCAGGCGCCTGTCTGCTAAACAAGAAACAACCAACATTTTACAGCCTTGCACATAACACATACAGTTTCATATACTTAAGCATAGCATCCCCGAGCTTAGTACCCCATTTAGATTGGAAAGTTATTCAGAACCCTTATGGCAGTGACCATTTTCCTGTGATCCTCGAATCTACAAAAGAACATGATCCTTGCAAACACGCCCCTCGATAGAAGATTGCATCTGCAGACTGGGAAAAATTTAAGACGCTTGCGTATATGCCCCGAAACGCTGTTAACAATTTTAATATAAACAACGCTGTTGCTTACTTTAGCGATTTTATGATTGACGCCGCATTGGAGTGTATCCCACAAACGAACGGGACCCCGAAGAAAAGGCGGGTGCCCTGGTGGAACGAGGATCGCAGGAATGCACGGAAAAAACAGAATAAGGATCGGGACATGCTGCGCCACTCTCCAGCAACTGAGAACCTTATCAACTTCAAACATATAAAGTCCCAAGGAAGACGAACACGGGGCACAGATAAAAGGGAAAGCTGGGAAAAATACGTCTCCGGCATTAACTCCTATAAACAAGAAGGAAAAGTATGGAGTCACTTGACAAAATTAGTAGGCCACCAACCTTACCACCTGCCTTTGGTCGATGTCCAAGGCAATAACCTTGAAGACCAGGCTAACGCCCTTGGACAGCATTTCAAGCATGGGTCCAGCTCCGAACATTATTTGGAGTCTTTCCATAAACTAAATCAATCTGCAGAAAGCAAGCCGCTCAATAGAAAGTGTGGTGAAAACCAACCTTACAACCGTCCCTTCACTGCTGTGGAATTCAGAGCATCATTAAGCACTTGGGAAAGCCCTGCTCCCGGAGCCGACCGTGTTACCGTATTTACTGGATTCTAAGCACCCCCTTTTTTCCCGATCGCGATGCCCAAAGTGAGGGGGGGTGCTTAGACTCGAAAAACCTAGAATGACCCCCTACCTCTTTTCGCTGAGACATCACGAGGAGATGGGTGCGAGAAATAACGTTTTATTTTGGAAACATTCAAAAGAAAAATCGGTGCAGACAGTGAACCCACTGCCTGTGTAGGATGCTCAGTCACTATCACTGCCACTCGAGTTCGTTGCACCGCTTGAACCGGTGCTCTCGATATCCCACAGCAGGTCGTCTTCCGTTCAGTCGAAGTTGTTTGTTATCGAGCATTTAAATGCTTTGATCACAACGTCCACTTGGAACCTCTTCCACACGTCCGAAATCCACTTTGCGATGGTTGATGGGGACGCTTTCTGCAGCTCTCCCGTCGGCGTCTTCTTCCGGTCAGGGTTTCGCACCCACTCTTCGTACTCCTTTCGGAGATTGGCTTTGAAGGGCTTGTTGACTGAAAAGTCGAGGACATGTAATGAGGAAAGAAGATAACCGATGATCATTAATGGGTACAGACTGGATTGCATGGCCATGTCTAAGCATACAGCGGAAAATGCCTTATACACGCATTCTAGTGCGCAACCAGACGTGCGATTGGACATGAGTGCCGCATAGCCTCCACAGTGCACATTTTGCCTTACAGCTGACTATTACTACACCTTGTAGAACGCCATGTAGCAGGTGCACAAGTAGCGAAAAAGGCGGTAAACGAGTAAAGAAGTTTTGGAGAAGAAAAATAATTTTCAGAAGATGTTTACATGAATACGAGAAAGCATGTCTATTGTCTAGCTGATTAAATCAAACAGACTAGGTGACCATGTTGCTGCTGCATTTCAAAGGAGATGCCAAACATCGTCATCATCACTGGCATCGTATCGTGCCACTTCCCTTGCAATGTGAGATGCACACTGCGTGGCGTCTATACGTGCGCTCTTTACATTGCAGTTTGATATTATTAAAGCAGGTGTCACGCCACCTTGCAGTCGCACATGTAGCGATAAAAATAAATAGCTAATTTTTGAGGAAGAAAAGGAAGATTACGGAGATGTATAAATGTGCATTGGATTTGACGGTATACCTGAATATTTGAAGCCGTCTAGGTGGCCATTTGTCTTTCTGCCGTTCCTAGAAATTATCATCATCATCATTAGCATCGCATCGGCCCATTTGAGACGCGATGTCACGCGATGACACGCGATGACACGCATAGCGTTAACACCTACAAACTTCCCATTGCAGTTCCCTTTAAATTCCATCAGGCGGCCCGACATGTATCCGTTGCATAAAACAGTTGCTTGCTGCATGCAGCTGGACCTGGTTAATTCAACCAGGCTAGGTGACTATTTGTCAACACCTCATTTCGAAGGGGATTCCAATGAATCTTGATCATGATCATCATCAACAACAAATCAGCGTACCGTACTACCTGTGTGAACGAGCCATGTTTTGAGGCACATGTTTTTACGATATGGCGGCTCTTTGTAAAGTACACACCGCTGCTGAAGAAACGAATCGTAGAGCTACGCACGCGGCTGCAACCAGGCAACATCGTGCTCAGCAGACCGTTTTGCAGAGAGCAGGGCAAGCCGCAGCACAAGCCGCACCTCACCATTGACAGTTAAGATTGTTCTCGTGAAAACAGTACGCTCACATTGTTCGGATTAAAAACGACGCGAAGAGATTTGCAGCGAAGGCGCTGTACTGCGTGGTGCCCAAAATGGGGCTCCTATGGAGCCGCTCCTGCAGTTTACGCTGTTACTGTGCTGTGTTTGTCGCGTAGGCATCTGACTATGTATTTTTTTCTGTCTACGAAAAATCTGCTGATTCGCAGGGATATCCCCTTTATCTTTGTTGGCGTTTTCATGTAGCATTGAACCAAGTTTTCCGCCTTCTCTATGGCTCACCTTTTGGGCTTACGTTTCATCTATTGTGAGAAATTGACATGTGGCTAGCAGACATGGAAAGCTGGCCTTACATCAAAAGCACATGCTTTAGCTGCTTTTGCCATAAACTTTGTGCTAGGTGTCAATCAGTGTTAGCTAAAGAAGTGAGACCGAGTAATTATGGAACTATCCCAGAAAAGTAAGCAATTAGGGAAGCCATATTTATGAGCTGAGTGTGAAGAAAGTGTTCAGAAATGACGGGAATTTGCGGTTCTAATTTATTGGTCTGTCGAACTCTCCCTAGCTATTTCAGTTATTTCGTCACATGTTCTGCAATTTTAATATCTATTTCTTTTGCAAAATGCTTCCACAATCAATAAAAGTTTAAGAACCTATATTTCTAATTCACTGGGCTCATTCATACATATAAGCAGCAATTCTCACATTTCACATCAGCTAGTAACGCAGTTCCTATATATGTTCTCAGTTTGCGTTAGTGGTACTAAGTTAACACAAGGAAGGAACCTAAAATTATCTGTGTGTTTAGAAAGTGCCTTGATGGTATGCAGCTGTGCATAATGCTATACTCTCGTCTAGCACTACTTTCTTGACATGTGACTTCAAGAAACACAGTTACTTGCATGACCTATTAGGAGACGGAATTGTCTAAGTTATTCGAAGGAAATATTATTAAAGCTTCTTGAATCATGGTGAACGACACTGGTAAGTTAAGGCGTCCTTTGGAAAGCATGTTACCTGGTTTTCATTCAAGCTAAGTCCGTCCTCGAAATATACAATTGAGAATTAGTTCACGCCTGTAGGCACACATTTATTTCTGCTTATTTCTCATGTTGTTCTTCCCTACCTAATTTCTTAGTTCAGTGCATATATGTGGAGAAAGAGATGCTAGCATGATTCTTCTTTGCAGAAGCAAATTACATTAATCATATAAGGATACCCCTTAAAAGTAATTGGGTGCACTAAATGTCTCTTGGCGAGCAGAATACGTTGTTGTATTTTTGAATATCCCAGCTAATATTTTAGTCTCTACAGTTCGGACCCCAATCTTGCGGAGCACTACTTGACTGTTACAAGTACGTGATATATGAGTACTCATCTGAGCAAACAGATTCATGCCGTAGCAGACTGGCATTTACCACACAATGCAGATCTAGTGAAGCCTCAGGTATCTTTTTGTCCGCTTGGGTGGTCACGCGGCATAACGTCGGTTTGCATCACGAGTGCAGAGGTGGATGCCGAGTCCAGATGGCGGGAGGGGGGGGGGCTACGGCATGAACACTGGTGAAGGAATTATTATTTGTAGGGGTGGACAAACATTGGAAGGTTTGAATATGAATTGAATATTACACGCTAAGTATTCGTATTCTAAAACAATGAACTATTCGGCAGTTTTGTTACGTAATTCTAGGCAAATATTTCGCAATAACCGAGTGCTAAAGCTCTTACTGTTCTGTGCGTCTGCTAAGAAAGTATCACAAATTATCAGAAGTGGGACAACAACAGTTTTCGAAGCAATGCAGAATGAAAATGGGTAATGCAAGCTTTCTTTTGGTGTCATGGTGGAAGGCTACATGACAAGCCCTCATTTTTGCTTAGAATATCTCAATCATTATTATTGGCTGTCTAGCCATGTAAATTTTTATAACCAACAATTTTTTCCATGCAACATGTTCTTTTACTATTCGTTAAAGCAAATACGTCCGTCAGCAGCAGTTGTTTTCCGTTTCCACCGCTTGTGATCTTTCCGTCGGCAGCCACTTACTCAGCACCTTTTGCAGCTAGCCGTGCAGCAGCTATTTATTATTTCAGCCTTCTTTACCTCCATGCTCTAAACATTTTTAGAGGCTGTTTGCGTCGTTTTTAAATCACAACTAGTGATCTTGTGTTTAAAAATATTCTTATTTTCCGTGATAATTACCAGTCCTTTACTTACAGTGAATATCAGAATGATGCTTAACTATAACAAGAAAAATATGCCTGCTCTAAATGTATGCAACTTTGTGCCAGTACTCGATACATATTATTCCTATTAGAAAATTTGCATATTTGTCAACCTTTAATTAGTTGATTTGACGACGAGCTATGGAAAGAAGATTGATAGGTGTAACTTTAAGGGATAAGAAACAGCAGATTGGGTGAGGGAACAAACGAGAGTTAATGACATCTTAGTTGAAATCAAGAAAAAGAAATGGGCATGGTCAGGACATGTAATGAGGAAAGAAGATAAGCGATGATCATTAATGGTTACAGACTGGATCCCAAGGGAAGCGAAACGTAGCAGGGGACGGCAGAATGTTAGGAGGGCGTATGAGATTGAGAACTTTGCAGGGACAACATGGACACAATTAGTACATGACCGGGGTAGTTGGAGAAGTATGGGAGAGGCCTTTGCCCTGCAGTGGGCGCAACCAGGCTGATGATGATGATGAATATTTATTTGAATAAAGTAGTGCAGGCCTATCAGATTTCGTCGAAAAAGGCATGTCTAATTGTTTAAATTTGTACGCCACCATAGAGATTAAAAGTAGAATATGGTTAAACAGGGCGTTTGTTCACAATAGCTGTGAACGATGCTCTCATGAGAGAGCAAAAACATCCTATTTTTTGGTGTTTCGCGTCGAATTACCAACCGCTTGCTATTATTATTTGCATTCATCTATTTATAATGAAGAGGCAGTATATTTACCGTACATCTCTTTGCATTTTCTTTCTATTGCTGAGGGATTTTTATTGCTACTTCATCCACCACATAGGTGCAACTCATGCATTTTCATTCTTTTAAGGACTTCTCCATATTCCAGGGTATTGTTCTGCACTTACATGGCAATATTCAGAAATTTCAAGTAAATATATAGTGTCCACAAACAGTACCGAAATAATTTTAACCTAAATCGTTATTCATTAACAGTGTAGGCTCAATAGATCTGTGACACCACTCGGTCTTGGCAAACTTGTGAGGTAACAAAATTCGCGCATTCAGTGCTCCCACCATGTTTGTTTCCATGAAGGCGTATCCTATGGTGCCAGTCAGGATCTACCCCTGTTTTCTGTGATTACCGCCACAGGCTTCAAGGGAGAGCCCATCAGGAAAACTTTTCATGTAGAGACCTGGTTGTTTCACCCTTTTTCTCACAAAGGCTGATATTAAAATCCAGCGTACATTGTAAAACAATTCGCCGTAGTATACAGGCAATGTGCTGGTAATGTCTGACCGAACGTTTTTCCGAAAATAAAGCACGGCCATTACCGTAGAATGGACAGCTATAATAGCGAGACTGTAATACAAAATAGGAGTGCTTTTGTATCTAAAGTACGAAACACTATGTATGCTGAATCTGCACTATAACCCTTAAAGCACAGGTGCTTCTCGTATTGAGAAAATGGAACAAACCGTCTGCTGAACCTGCACTATAACCGTTAAAATACAGGTACTTGCCATATTCAGAAAACGAAAGGTTCCGTATCCTGAATATGTACTATATCCGGTAAAGTACAGGTGCTTCCCGTATTGTGTTTTGCAGAGCTTATCCATTGTTTCGAGAATGTACCATGGGCGACAAAATTGCCCAGGTTGGGCGATAGTCGACCGAATTTTATTGGTGCGCTATTTGCTGGGACCAGCCGCGCTAACATCTGCGTTCGGAATGTACATGCGTTACCCACTGTTTGCAGCGGTATTAAACGCAGGATGCAAGTGGGTCGACGCTCGCGCTTCCAGGGTACTTTTGTCTACGATAGTAGATCTGCTTTATAGCAAAGCTCATGAAGGCAGCTCATAGCCGAAGCAGCAGGTTACCATTGAGAAAACTGTATTGCCAACAGAGCGGCATGGTTGCAGAGATAAAACACGTTGCACTTTGTGATATGAATTCACTGCGTAGCATACATAGACAAAGGTGCAAAACTTTAGTCGTCAAGTTGTTAGATCACAGAAGCAACTTTATTTTCTTCAATTACTCGTCTAGCACTTTTTGCTGGTGAATATTGTTCTTGACGCCAGAAGCCTTGCAAGGGTAAAGTTCCTGCTGTTAGGAGAAACAAATAGTATTCCTGAATTTCCATCCAAAAGAAAGCGGCATAAAGGATAACAACAGAGCACAACAAAGCAGTAACTTCTGTGTTTGAAAAACATGTGCGTACACCAACATTGTTAGAAGAAGTAATGTTGCTGTAGCCGACATTTCTACATAGATGCTTGTCATCAGGGTAGCAAACGTTTTCCTTTGCAGTGTTTTTGTGCATAGCTCACTGGCCCCTAGCCTCAGTGTAGGAGATGAAGCTGGTACATATAATCGGTCAAGTGAAGCCAAACTGTTAAAATAAAGGCCGAAAGGGTGTGCTTAGGAGTGCTGACTGTGATGGAGTGCGTATGAACACTGCTGTCACTTCTTGAAAAGAGTAGCGGTGACCAAAACAGAAAACAATGTACACATGTAAGCAGTCATTAATCCAGCATACTTATTCTTTCCAGAAGTCAAAACAGGTAATAAAGCAGCATGCGTATTAGGAAAAAGGCAACGAAGAATTAAGGAAAACAAATTTTGTATCAAGATGCATCTGGATAAGATCAGTGTAAATGGTAAATGAAGGCACATTATGAATATATATTTTGTTAAAAGCCGATGAGGAAAAATATATTGACAAAATATTAAAAATTAAGGACATTAAAATTAAACTGGGTATCACATAAAACACCCTGTGGAAAAATATGGCATGGGCACTATGATAACCAGGTGCAAGATTGCGAAACGTTGAGCTCTGTTTATATTCATGCTGCTGTTGACGTCTTCAAGTTTCTGTCTTCCTGTGGAACGTTTGTCTTGGTTCATCAAGGACATGGGTCATTTCTTAAACAAGAGTAAGCTCAAATACTGTTCAAAGCTTCAGCAATATTGGAACGAAGATAATAACTTTCATTCACCATTAATTTCCGCAGGTCTACGCTCGAAATTTAATGTTTTAAATGGTCCTTAGCACCAGGCAAACCATTATCTGGTCTTTTTTTCAACACAGATGCTTACACATTATATATGTGGGCACGAGCACTAGCCACCTACATTATACTTGTTGCCACAACCAAAGTGATGTTTGGTAACAGTGAGCGAAAGAAACAAACGGCATTCGACAGTACAGCTTCAAGTAATCTGAAAAAGTTGCTGAAGTTATTGTACACCCCCCACCCCACCATACATACAATTAAACACCACAATGACTCTCATGCTGTCAACCATACTATCATAACACTAGGCATTAAGTGAAGGGAATTAGAGGATAAGAGATTTGTTAGAACATCAAATGTGCTTTACATTATTGCTACGTTCCAACTAACAAAGGAGCAGCCCGTTTGCGAGACAGTGACCAATGCACACGAAATTTCACGAAATTCTATAAAGTAGAACGTTGCCGATGAGATTTTATGCACACAAGTGCACGCTTTCACACAAAAGGACGTCCTGCAGTCAAACCTTGTCCCAAAATTGCAGTTTGAAAAACACCACAGTGGAAGGCCAAGAGTGCTAATTGTGTTGAAAATTAACAAACAGTAAGCATAATGTATAATCGAAAAGGTTTTAGTAAATATTCACATTGTTTCAAACATCACTTACTGTGCATACATAAACAAGAGACCAAAAGAACGACGAATACACGCGCTGTATTCGTTCTTTTCGTCCCTTATTTATTTATGCGCAGTAAGTTATATTTGGAACAATGGAATACCAAATAGCCCGTACCAAAACCTTGCTTTGAAGATTCGCAGACTGTTCTCTACGGGTGCTGTAAATCGTCACCCTGCTTTTACAGTTGTAGCAACAACGATGTGTGGGACCGACAAGGAGAAATGTTTATGAAGTTTATGCAAGAGTATACCCTACCAATTACACCCCATTTCACATTTCAATCTGGTAGAGGAGGAAAAAGAAAAAAAAACTTTTTTTTCTGGTGGAGGATGCATATTCTAGAATAGAAGAATCTATTGCACCCTAACTATTGCCGATGCCTGTGCACTAGCAGTTACATATAATATGGCAGTTACAATTCTTTTTCCACAAGCACTTCAAGCTGCTGCCAGTTTACCAGTACACAGCTGTAATACATTTAGGGCAAGTTATTGCTCGCTGATGAGTTTTTCCCATACGACACAATTGAAATGCAATTTCCTGCAAATAATTGAACCGCCATGTTGCATCGCAAATAATGAAACACCTTTGAAGAAACGGAATGACCACCTGTGCCGTGACGAGGTAAAGAGTCTGTTCTGAGTAAACTAGCGCCCCTGTATACCCTAAAGCTGTGGAGAATGCATTTACTATTAGTTGTGAAGGTTTGTAACTTAAACTGCACACCGTAAAAACTCCATGCAGTTTTGCAAAAAGCTAACCCCCTACCGTTATGTCGTTTAAAGGTAATGACCGGTAGGGCCATAACATGTACACTTTTGACTCCATTTCCAAACAATCAAATCAAATAGCACCATCCTAAGTGTTACGTGCCTTCTGTCTCACATTTTCTGTGAAAACCTGTTACTTTCGGATGCTGCGATTGGCAGAGAAACTGATTTCCTGAGCAATATAAAGTAAGAGGTACTGTAATCTCAGTTCTGTCACTGCTGTTTAAGAATTATTAGATCTTAAAGTAAAAAAAGAGGAATAAAAACAACATGTATATTTCACATTGCAACTCTCACGAGGTAGTAAGTAATCGGAATTCGAAAGGATTCGAGATTTACAACGCAAGATAGATTTTGTGCCACTCAAAGAGTGTTATCACGCCAATGACTCTTCCATTTGGTACTATATTTTTTGCATTAATTTCAGTTAGAATGCGTGTGAATTGTCAGCGATATCTCTTGACATGTTTTAGATTTACTGTTTTCCCAATTTAGGCAAATTCTTATTCGCAAATGACCTTGCATATGACAGCAAGAACTTGCTTAGCAGGAGTATTTCTAACATTTGTAAGATACAAGGCTCCTGAATGGATATCTAAGCCTGAGGTGCATGTGGCCCTCCAATCTCATCCGCAAGTTTCTGGAAATCACCTATAAGGTTTCTTATGATGAATGTAAATTTGTTTTCATGGGAGAAAAACAAAATATAAATTGAATTGAATATAAAAGCGAATTAGGCAGCAAAATAATGATGTCAGCAAGAAGCAGTATCGCTCAATGCCCATAAACTACCAAACACAAGAATTATTTGAGATGATTTAAAATGCAGGCAGTGGAATGAACTATGTCCTTAAATCTATATCTAAACTCTGATTATTCACTCTACTACTACTACCTTCACCAGAAACGTTCATAACCATTATTATATCTATTCCAAGTCATCCTGGCCAATATTCAAACCTCACTGGCTGCTTTTTACTGTCAATTTTCTGCCGGAACGAGGTATCCGTATTTAGACCATAGCACGCACTTATTTCCAGTTTTTTGGATAATTGATAAGGGAAATATTTCACCCTTAAAATGCATTGAGCTTGAGCAAGTACTATGTTTGAAGCTGTTGATTCTTATTCCTTTTGCCACCTGGTTAGCTAAGTTGACAGAAAAGCTCCAGGAGAAACGTGGTGGTGCCAAATTAAACTTGTGCCCTAGGGGACCTTTTCATGGTCACTGGAGCAACTGCCTGTCGTCTTGGCTTCTGCAGTCAACTGCTGTGACCTCGGCATCTTTCTTGAGGACCATGGCCATGTCTAAGAAACCTTGTTTTCACAGTCTGTACAAGGAAAGATAATTTTCTGAGCTAAGTCTTTTTTTAAAGAACCCATTTAAGTTCTATTTGTTGCTTTAAAGCACAAAAAAGCCACGTGACTGGCCACTCAAGGCACTTTACGTGTATTCGCAGGCTTTTTCTTGGAAAAACACTTCGATATAGCACACAATGAGTAACAGAAAATTATATCGGGAGGCTTTCAACATGCTCTAGAACTTTATTTACACTTTGCATAATAATTATTTCAGAAGTTTTTTGCCTAATTAAGAATTATTATGAAATTAGGCAGAATGCAAAGAAATAATCTCAGTTTCTCCAAGCAATGGCAAATAACATTGCCTTCGTTCTGTCTAGGTACACCGCATTTACATATTTATAAATCTCGGTGCATGATGGTTAGGACACCCTTTAGGTCAAAAAGCAATATTATAAATTTTATGATCATCCCTGCCGTGTTATTGGTGGCTATGGCTGCTTCAAGTGATTCTTTCAGTAAAGTACAAGCACTTTTGAAGTCAAATTCTTTTGCATCAAGGGCATGTAATCTAGAAAATCAAGCAAAAGGTCAAGTTGTGTTCACTATTCAGATGTTTAACTAAGAAGCTGTAGGAAAAGAAAACAGGACACAACACCTAATAAAAAATGCAAAATTTGAAAATCTCAACTGAACAAGAAACCAGTTTTTGAAAATGCCGAAAGAAATTCCACCAGCTTACATCGAGTAAGCCCTTGCTATGCATTCCAAGTGAAGTTGTTAGCGTAATGCTTCGGCGCCTTATGAATCAACAACTTTCAGCAGAATATTAACCCCACTAATTGAACTGAGCTTTGAAGATTCTCTATCTGAAATCCCCAACGACTTGTTCTAGCGTTTAATCTGTTGAGCTCATTTTGTATTCTTCAGAAGCTGGCTCTCGGCCATAATTTCTCTAAACGCAACATCAGCTTAAGTCGCAATATAGGGTTGACCTGTAGATAAAGTGGATAATTCATGGCGAACATCATCGACACTCTTACATGTTAGCCAGTGGGTTCACTCATGCAACCATGAACTTATGTGATGCAGACAAATGATATGCTGAAGCTGGTTTTGTGAAGCGTTTGATGCTTCCAAGGCTTCTTCTCCAGTTGTGAAAGCTCTCTGCCCTATCCAAATAAGCGATTACAATAAAAAAAGAACTTCAACATGCTAAGAATACGTTGGCCATTTGCAAGTAACCAGCAGTCATTTTGGCTCCTATGTTGCTTGGTGCAAATCTACTATGCCACAGTACTTGCGTTACCCAGTACCAGCCACTTGAGAATGCAGTCTGTTCAGAGCCCTTTCCCTCTAATTTTCTGCTTTGTAAACAGTTTACCATGTATTCAGTTGGTGTCAAGAGAGGGGGGCGAAAACACTGTGCACCACTGATTTCTAATATGCTGGATGCAGCACGCTGCAACGGATGCAGGTGAAGCCAGTGGAAATGTGGTGTCGTGCAGTGGCTTGTCTTGGAAGCAGTGCGTATGGTGGACTAACTAGTGCGTGCAATCCGATAATATTGCTGCCGCAAACATTTGACTATGTGGTTTTTCACATTGTAGGAGATTTTCTCTCTACACGTCTGGTATGGGTTTTTATGTGAATCTGAACCTGTACACGGTAGTGTATTCCGACAAATATTTTCTCATTTGCCAATATTTTCGTTGCGTGTCACTGATGTTAGCGACAGTCTGGACACATCAATAGATAAATTCTGGACTCCTCGAAACACTGCTTGGGTAGTTTATGGCAAATCAGGAAGGTATTTTGGGGGAAGAAATGCCACACACCCTTACAGACAAAGTGCTGCTGCAAAGTTCTGAAGCACCTATTTCCGGGACAAAGTTGGCTTCAGTCGAGGGCGCTCGATGTGCTGTTCATCCCCTATAGTAGATATCAGTGCTGTGGACTTTTTTATACTGGCTTCCCTTCTGATCGGAACCTTGGTGAGAGCTTATACCTTACGTTTTTGAACCTGCAACATGTTCAGAGAAAGTCACATCACTGTTCGTTGATTCTATGGCTTTATTTTTCTACACATTCTATGAAATCATTCAAAATACAGTTCGCACATTTTTACTTCTGTATATAGAGAGGCTAGTTGCTAAATATGTAAAACATTACCAACATTACTGCAAGAATGCAACAATAAAAGTGTTCACTGAAAAGCTACACTGCATTTTAAACTTCCCCGACACCATATGGACATACAGTATGTATACTATATGCTCTAGTCCTGTGTCAAGCAAAAGTTAATTTGTCAATACTTTATGGTGTATTTCTACTTATTCTGAGTCCTAAAACTGTACACGCAGTGTTCCAAGGTTTCACATTGTTGGCTTTTGATTGTCTATGTGATCCGGTTCCTAGTTTCACATGCCGTAATCCCACTGCTATAAGTAAAAAAAAGAGCTAGAAAAGGAAATGCCGTGATTTTCTTCCTCATTTGCTGAGGGCAGGAGCAATGGCAAATCTTTCTTTCTTTATCTATTAATACTGTTAACCCTCGCTTGAGGGTTGTTACAGGGAGGGAAAATAGTAGAACACAAGCAAATTTGACATTTCATTGCATCAGGTTGGGTGCTCACGGTACAAAATATCAATCAAGCATTCAAATTTGTGCACATCCGTGTGATCTACGACAACATGAGGTGGTTGGCATGTGGTTCAAGCTATACAGGTATTCAGTTTTCACACAGCTTAATTGTTCAGCAAATAAGAGGTGCGCTGTGCACCTCTGCATGACCAACAGTTTATAGGAATTGATATTTCTCGAATTAAAAGCAAACCGTGAGCTGTTTTTTCATACATATACAAATACGGAGACACAATATTGTTTCAGAAATAAAAATTTTGCAAAGAATAAAACGAGAACTAGATACGGTATGCAATTATTAAAATGGCAAATTCCGAACCTAGTGAATTGTCATTCATCGTTTTTAGATACAATGGAGGGTTCTCCCTCCTTGCTTGCCTTCAGAAAACTAACTAAAATGTATTTCCTCCAACAGTTGTAATTCTGTTGTACATTTGTTTTGTTCTCTTCTAATCCAATTGTAGTCCGTTGGCCTTAATAGTTATGTGTCTTGTTAATAAAGAATGTGTTGACGACTAATTCTGTCATTCTTCCTTGTCTTGCTTTTTCGTGTTTGATGCTCTGTACATGCATATTTATTTGTATGTGTTTGATATTTTGCAGTGTGTTTTGAAGTATGTTGCGCTCACGTTGTGTGATGCGCGTGCTGTCTGGTCTCAAAGGCCTAGTCAGCTAGTACACACAGTACTATCACGCTACTGGGCCCTTCATCTTGAGTCACCTTCCCGTAGTTTGCACGCATGTCGACGCATGTCAGCCTCTTTATTTCGCCGTACAAGAACGTGCGCGCTTACCGGTCTTGTTTCAAGATGAAGCGATAAATCTTTGCGATTACATCTCGGCGCAAGAATTACGACATGAACAGGGAAAATTATGCGTAATCGATGCCTATCAGTGAATGGGCAGTTATGGACAGAGACGAGATATTTCCTAGATATTAAGGGAATGTGTTAAACCAACTACATTGCAGTTCAGCAAAGCCCTTTCACACTTGGGTTAATTGCTTCCTGCATTCGAAAATTTCATCCGACCGTTGTAATTGGATCTATAGGCCTCCCGTTCCCTTCGAAACAATTTGTTGCTAAGTGTAAACACAGTTACGACCAGTATACCACTCCCTGAGTTTCTGTACTAATTTATAGTGCACACAACTTTTGTCGGAGAGCGCCAATATCATTCCCAGTGCACCAGCACCTGAGTGCCGCAAGTTCATTTACGTAGGCACGTATGCCTACGGCTCCTACTTCACTTAAACATATATGCTGTATTATTAACTAAAAAGCGCTTAATTTGAGAACATTGCAAAGGCAAGCATATATTCGGGCATATGATCAGCGTTACAAGGCGCGAACGCGCGCCAAACTGCCAATGGAATAGAGGATGCGTATATATATTTATATGATCTCTTATTGCAGCTCTTGGTAGAAGGCTAGCTCTCACATTTTGTACGTATCTTCATAATACATACAGTTTTCGTGTTCAGTAAAATATTGTTAGCTGGAACTTTGTGAGTACGGGCGCTCACTCAGACAGTTTAAATTTCCTCGTCGTAATACGGAAGTTCGCATAACAAAAATACGGAATTTTGTATGTTTCGTACAAAACAGCGAAGAGCCGCTGTATTACTACAGTGAAATCTCCGTAAACCTTAACACGGAGAGAACTCTCCGTATATTAAAGGTAGCTTTTACCGTATTTGATGAATTGGTGTATGCGCCCAACTTCAATTCACATACGGCCTATGGATGCCTCGAAGTGGAAATTCTAATATAGAGGCACCCGTTATAGTTTGGTACAGGATTTGATGTTGCGCTGCTACGCCCGAAGACGTGGAATCAAATCCTGGCTGCGCCAGCCGCTTTTAGATGAGGGCGAAATGAAAAACAACTGTGTACCGTTTGTTAGGTGCACAGTAAATTACTCCAGGTGGTCAAAACTATTAGGGACTCCCCAATACGGCGTTCCTCATATGAACCACAGGGTTTACGCACCTAAAGCGCCCGAATTTAGGTAAATAGTCTTGAATTTAGTTTATTGGTACCGGCGTTATTTAGTATCGGCGTCTGCTAAGTACTCCTGAGGGAAAATTTTGGTATATGTTTAGGTACATGTATAGGCCACGCCTTGTTGTATGCTATATTTTTTTCTCTCTCTCGCTCTCTGTTTTTATAACAGTTCATTCTTCACAAACTGTTTAACTTGAAGGTATACAAGTGTGCACTTGAATGGTGTGTATATATGTCATGTGCGTGCGTAAATGTGAATGTATATGTAGGTGTACATATATGTATATGTATACATAAGGGCGTATGCGCGCCACTTCTACGGGTGTTTGCGTGTGTACATGTGAATATAACAAGTCAGTGTACAATATAGTTTTGCATTGGTGTATGTAAATACTTTTTTTCTCGTTCTTCACAGCTTGGTGTGAACAGTTTCTTTCTTTCTTTTCTTTTGTTTCTTTTTCGTGTTGCTTTTTTTCTTCACCTTATGCGGGTGTACGACATACACTGCTGTTTTGCCGCTGTGGCGCCTGCCTTTAGGGCCCCAGGCCTCGTAAAGCTGCGCAATGAGCAGCTTTCTGCCTGGGTCCCATTTTTCCTTGACTCGGATTCTGATTCTGACATGCGGTATATGCGGGACGTAACGCCGCACCATCCTATCACCAAAGTTGCTCAGACCGTGTCTTACATTTCTACATGGTTATTCCTCAGAATTTTCTGCAAACAAATGTTCTACAGATTCTGGATGGTGGTCGCTGAATTCGAATTTTCAACATGCGTTCGAACTCTGCTCGGACAATTTTGAGTTTGTCCGGGACGAGCGGTCGTTGGCGCTCAAAAACAGGTGTACCAGTTGTTAGGATGTAATGCCGAACGTTATATTGCACGGGTTTTGGTCGGTTGGCTGGTCGCGTGAGGTTAAGCAAGGTTTGAAGGAGGCAAGTAGAAGAATTACCAGCAACTACTGTAATTGGAATGACTATAGGTGGGTCACATAAAAACGATCACATGGAAAGATAGCAACGTAGCATCGTGTAGCAGGCGTCGGCGTTTGACGTCGACTAGCAGTCTATGGTGGTTCAGGAATTAAGCGCCCATGAGAGCACGGCGAAAGTCAGGGACGAGGAAATCCCAAAGGAACACGTGGCACAGGCCGAAGTTCAGGGCGTGGGACCATGACTTGTACACAGATATCCTGCTTTCGTTGATAGCATGAAGGTCAGAGTAGAACGGCACCGTTCGCCAGAAACTCTGCGCAGGACAGACCGTTGCTTCCGCTCTAGTGCCCACCATGTATTTGTGGCCTGTGGTTCTCCATGATGTCCATGATATAAAATAGATGACTTTTGCTTTGGCCCTGACGATTTGTCGCCATTAATGGTCGGCCACCTGGTTTGTCTGCCACTCGCAAGGGCGGTGGCAGTGGTACGTGTACAGCCAGAAGCGGTTGTGATAAAAGCATAATTGTGGTGGCGTCTGAGAAGGGGAACATTTTTCTATAGTAGGCCTTGCGATGACACGTAGCAACCGAGAACGGTATGGATGTCGTAGACTCTATTGCGTTGCGGCGATATAGTCGGTGATATCACGAAATCATTCGCCTTCCTCTGCGCGGCGCGCGCATTGGTGGCAAACCCTTGTAGTCCCATGTTGCGGTATGGTCACCGCTTTCATAAGTGGCCCAATGCGCGGCAGGGTTTGCAGAGTGGACGGCGGTCAAGAGCGCGCCACACGCCTGTCGTCCTCAAGTCATGGTGCGGGCTTACAGGCCGATGGGCTAGTGGCGGCTGTGGAGGGTGCCGACGGAATTACCGCGTTACCGGGCCTTGGCGCCGGCGTGCAGGAGAGAATCGACATCAAGCGTTGGCTCCGTAAATCGTTCCTTCATGATGAGTTGATTCTGTAGCTCCTAGCAACAGTTAACTTTCTTGCAGGAAGCCATGAGCAATCGATGCAACCTGTAGCTATGGCACTTGAAACATTCTTCGCGTTTCTTTGCGCACAAATGCTATTACGTTCTCCCGCAGATCGTGGGAGCAGAGTGCGTGAACTTCTGCGCCATCTGACCTCGAGTTGCAATTGTGTTGTGTAGTTTGCATTTCCAGCGTTTTTCAGGGATTGTGGCCACTATAGGAAATTCAGCTATGTAGTACGGTAGCTCTTGTTTTAACGAACTTTCTTCCTTGAAAGGGGTTGGGACACCAAATTTTGAGGCTATAAAAAGCTTGTTGTAGGCTGCTTCCGTATGCAAGGACAGCCAGAACGAGTTATTGGACGCTGCAAACATTTCAAAATAATTTTAATTCAGCTCCAAAGAGTCATTAAAAACTCCTCGTAGTAGAGACCCATCGCTAGCGCGGCAGTTACTACGTCACAGAGGAGGAACGAAAATATTGACGCCATAGCACACCGGCACAAAAACGTGACGTATGATGAGTAGCCATGAAATGCCGATTACGGAGCCTGCTGAGCCGAGCAACCGAGCATAGCCTCCACTATGACCGAGCTACAGGCATATAGAAATCCTTTCTTAATGCAAAGAAGGGGTAAGGCGTGCAGACACGGACACAAGAGGAGAGAAGTGGACAACACGAACGCCGCACGCCGGCCCGCGAACGGCAAACTGCGTGCGGCGAGTTGCCCTGCGGACGGGCCTTTACACGTTTGAGTGTAATACTAGCCGGCCGACTCCGAAAGGGACCAGGATATGCGGCGTTCGTGTTGTCTGCTTCTCTCCTCGCATAGTCGCATAGTTCGGCAGCTCGGAGCGGACTCTCCTTCGCTTGGCCTTTCAACGTTACCGGCCCGTCCACGTTACTGGCACGGAAACTCGCCGCACGCCGTTTGACGTTCGCGGGCCCCCGTGCGACGGCGGTTTTGCTCGCGAACGGCGAGATTTCCATGCCGTAGAGAGGACGAGCCCGGGACCCATTTGTGCGGCAGCCGTTCGGCGAAGCGGCCAATTAGCGACCCAGGAGTGGTCACTCTGGCATCGACGGCAGCTTCACCGCCTCTGATCGTTCGGCGCCGCCGATATCGTCGCTAGGCCTTTTCCGGTTGAATTTAAAGCTAAAGCTTACGGCGCTTCGAAATGAATCACCGACTCTCACAAGCCGCAGTATTTTCTTACCGTTGTTGTCGCCCTTCGCAATAATTATAATAATCGCGACATGCACTTTGAATCGCCAGCGGTTGACCTCTGCTGGCAGAGCACGCGTATGCGCGAGCAGACGACGCAGCATAGTTTTACGTCACTATTTCTTGTGGGCCACGTGACCAAGCCATGTTGCGTTTCCTCCTCTGTGACGTCATAGCATCCCGCGGAGCCCAGAAACCGAAACCAAAAACGCTTGGTATATTATTACTATTATTAAATTATTTATCGGATATATATGAATCCAGCTGTGTGTATCGTGCTCCCTGAAGCATGACGCAACGTTTGAATCAACAAACGCATGAACGAAAATTTTGATGTCTCCACCCCTTTAAGATATGCCGGGGTCAACGTGACGGTACAGGCGAATAATCTTCTTGATGAACGTGGCTGTTCTTCTCAGGCAGCTGCATGCCAGCTTCTAGCAAAACTGTTTGTGCATGAGTCTCGCGAACACATGTAGGATACCGCTGTAGAATAAGTCCCACGTTGTTAAGGTGGTTTTTCTATTGTTAAACCCTGTCGTGGTGGCGTCTTCCAACGAGAAAAAAGTGTGGCGTAGCTTGTCGTCCGTCTTCCATTCGTTAAATGTTGCAACCCTGTCATACCTCTCCAGCCACTTTTCCGGATCATCAAATGTGGATGCGCGGACCACCGATTGCTGTTGCACACTGCTGCAACACAATCGGTGTTGGTGACACTCGGGCTGTCATTGTTGCTGCTGTTGAGTTCGTGCAATTCCTGGTATTTTCAGATGGAACGTCCGTGCTCCGGGAGCAGGTTTACAAGCATGCGGCTTGTTTGATGGCCTCGGTCAACCCAGGTGTTGCCTTCGGGCTGCGGCTTTGACGGGGGCAACCATTACATAAGCACGATGCACCTTCACCTGATGTGAGGAGTAGCTACGGTGAAAAAGGACTAATTGTCAAAACTGCGAGCTACAAAATTATCTATTTGGGCACATTTTCGCCCAGCGAAACAAGTAATATTCTAATATTCAGTAGCAACGATTCTGGCGAGAAAAGTCGGCGATGCTCGAAAATCTGATCTGCGAGTAAAGCGCATCTGCTTTTATGCATGATTCGTCGAAAGTTCCAGGGTGATCATTAGTGTCAGCTCGCCTTCCAGAAACTACTACACAATTTGTGCGGCGCATGCTATCTGATTATGTCAGGTAAAGTGAGTACATACGCAACGGAAAGAATTAATGGTAACATTCGTATAAGGAACAAATCATGCTGGTGGGCGTTGCGCTAAGCGAAAACGTTTAAGACCTCGTAGTCGGTGCAAAGCGTGCACCGCCGAGACATAGACAAGTACACGTGTAAATATTATACTGAGCAGCACAAACTTTCAGATCGAGGACGCCAGCATTGTGCTATTGTACCGACTCATCCCAACTAATGCGCCAAGTCTGTGAGATTTCATTGCAGGCCACTTGACTGCGTCTGCTATGTAACCTAGATATCGTAGTACCTTGAAAATGATCTGCGATGGGGTCAGGGAGCGCCGATTGCTCAGGCCTTCGGGTGTCTGTGTTCTTGCCGCTTAGTTCGCGTTGAAGCGAGAGGTTGCACGAAGGTGAATTCGCCTCGCTGCTACGGGTCCTATCTTGAACGCAATCGCCCTATGGGGCGGACGGATGCAAAGGCGGAAGGACGATTCTCCTCTTATGGCAAGCATAAACATCTTTACGTTTTTAAAAGCTTAAGTAGCCCATGACTGCAAACGCGCGTACATTCAGTGGCCTCATGAGTACCAATACGCGCACATTCGCTCAAGCAAAAAAAAAAAAGTCGACGGATCCCTTGCAATGTGGGAATCCATGTAAGCAAAAATATGTATGCTCTTTCCCAAGGCTATCGAAAATTAGTCTTGCTGTTGGCGGCAAATCTGTAATTTCTTCAGCCTTCAATCCAATATGAGAATGGTAATTTGATGTTACACATTACCTTGCGGGCACCATTGCTCTTCGTCTGCGTAGTAGACCGAACATACATGGAGATATGTTTGCTTTAGGCGCTGTTGTGCGTAACTGTTCAAATGTCTGAGAGGATTGAGCATTATCATAGCCTCACATGGCACATCGCATTGCGACGGAAGTGTTAAATTTTAATTGAATTATGAACCTGCACGTCTTTCAAATAATACAACTGTATCTATACATTATATACGTGGATTCGCAGTTGAAGATGACGCTCCTGTTCCACGCGACGCTTATTTCGGGCCTAGGTGTCCTCGATGCAGAGTGCACTCTTTGGAGCCATTTAGCTGGTGCGTGTTTACGTGCTCCTTCGGCAACGTGGTAAGCACGCTTTAGAGGTGTCAGCTCCAAGCGCTCTTCATAGGCTGTGGAAAATTGTAGAGTTTATAATATCACAGCCCAGCTTGCGACCTCCACATCCCAGCACTGCATTTTTGTCGCATAGGAGTGGCACACGCATAGCATGTGGCATACGTAGAAGCTGCGCATCTCGGTCCGCGAGGGTGCCAGTGGTGCGTACGAGCACGGCCTGAAATCAGTACATAATACAACTTTACCAAAAAGGCAGCACTCACTGTGCTTTGCGCCGTTCTCCTCATTATCGTGCTTACTCTTTATTTTCCACTTCATTCAAATCTGCGATTGGTACAGTGCTTGCACGTGATGTGCTAAATAGCTAGAGCTAATATTTAGTATATTACAAAGGGTTGAAAACCAGTGCGCGTGCACTAAATGAAGTCCCTAGATAATGTGCTGGCGAAAATATGTAGTGCCTTTAGCGCGAAATTTTTGGTCGGATTTTTGCCGGAACAAAACGCGTAGTCGTAGTGAAAACAAATGATGGTGTTTTAGGGTATGCTGCTTCAGCTGACATTAAAAAAGTGCACATTGCTTTAGTATTCTGCATGAGAAGCTCCTTCCAGCCCTGTGGAAGCTACTGTGGTCTCGCGCAATGAGGGAGGCGAACGCATCAAAACGTATTTTTTCGTGTTTTTTTTTGCCTGTGACCGACGCCTGTAGCCTCCTAAGTATCCGTAGCGCCCATCGTTGCGCAACAATATGAAAATGGTGGTGGTAGCAAACATACGAATTAAATGCACTTTGTGCAAGCACCTGCGTTCCCATATCTCGCAGCCTTGGCTCTGCTAAACACCGCTTAGGAGGTGGAGTATACTTCAATGAAGGCAAGTTCTTTTACAGTGAAACGACGCCCGCGTCGGAGCCCGAAGGCAGTTGAATTACCTAACCAGCCGCCGGTGCGAACACACAGCCGGACGCCGGCGCCAGTGATGCACCACAAACAATTGTTTCGGTGCGGTAAGTATATATACGCCGCTTTTACTTGAATGCTGTAGCTTTGTTTGATTTTCAGTACACTTTTTCTCAGCAGTTCCTTGAGGTTTGCATAGCCGGCAACAGGGGCAAGCGTAATTCTGAATATGCTCACCCAAGCTGCGTCGTCTGCTCGGCCTTCAGTTCGCGTTTGCTCTTGGTCGTCATCGCGTACCGTACAAGACCGGAGCGGAAATTAGTAATGCGATATACCATTAGGCTAGTAAAGAATTTCACATCGTCAACGCATCAGCAGCGTTAAGACTGGGGTGCCACCTGCTAGGGTAAACTCCAACCTCTTTCATACCTCGATATCGCCTATATACGCGTAATTGCGTCAAAACAAAGAGCTGATCTCAATAACAACGACGAATCATACCTAATGCCTTGTCCTCAGCAAGAAGTGAACCTGAGCGATGACTGATTTTATGTTTCAGATTTTATCTTTCGATAGCTGATTTTATTTTTTTGCTGTAGGAGTGGAGAGCAAGTACCAAGCGAGAATTTGGATTGAAGTGGGCGCAAGTGCGGCTTCATTAGAGGTGCCACGGCTAGTGGTGTAAAATGTCAAAGTTGTCCAACGTTGCTGCACTGTAAAAACCTTTAACTGGTTTTACGGCAAATCTGCTGGTAATGTATGACCCAGCGCTTTCCCGTAAATAAAGAACGGTCATTTCGTAGAAGGGCAGCAGTAAAATAGAGACCTTATACAAAATAAGAGTGCTTTTGTATCTAGAAAACGGGATACTCTGTATACTTAATCTGTACTACAACCGTTAAAATACAGGTGCTCCTCATATTCATTAAACCGTACTCACTACGCTGAATCTATACTACAACTGTTAAAAATTGCCCAGGACGCACGAGCGTCCACCGAATTTTATTGGTGCGCTATCTGATGGTGTTAACCGCGCTATCATCTCCTTAATCGCGGCTGTTACCAGTGGTCTTGCACGAAGAGATGCAATTTGGTCGACGCTAGCAGTTCCAGGGTACTTTTGCCCGTGATGGTACATATTCTTTAATGCAAATGTCATGAAGGCAGCTCACAACCGAAGCAGCAGGTCACCATTGAGAAAATTGTCTTGCCAACAGAATGACACAGCTAAAAAAATAAAACACTTCACACTTTGAGAGATAAATGCATTGCATAGCATATACACAAAAACGTGCAAAATTTCAGTTCTAAAGTTTCTTACATCCTAATGTTACATTCCAACTCACAAAGGAGCACCTGGTTTATGAAATGGTGGCAGATGCATACGAAAGCTCATGATATTCTGTGCAGCAGGACGTTGCCGACGAGGTGTTACGGGCACAAGTGCACTCTTCCGTGCAAAATTATATCCTGCAGTCAAACTTTGTACAGACGTGCCAACCTCAGAGTTTGAAAAACTGCGCTGTGGAAGGCAAAGCATGCTAAATTTATTAAAGATAACTAAAAATTATTCGCTTATGCATTAGGTTTGCTGTTCTTGAAAGATTCAGACTGTTCTCTATGGGTACTGTAAACAGGCACCCTGCTTTTACAGTAGTAGCAACAATGATCTGTGGCGCAGACAAGGAACAATGCTTAAGAAGTTTAGAAGAACTTGTTGTTGGGCGAGTTGGTAGATATTAGCGAACATTTTTTAACTGCGCGAACAAACGAACCGCAAAGACATCGAGGGACAAGGACGGGCGCAGACTTGCAGCTAAAGTTTATTCCACAACGTCCGGTCATGAAGGAAGTAAAGATTTTGGGCCGCTGCCGAGATAGCCGAGCCAGAGAGCTACTCGAGGCGCACCATGTTAGAAAGAAGGGCAAGAATGTTTCAGTGACACCTCAGTTTATTTACATAAGAGTGAGATGAGGTTTGTTGACGATCGTAGGTAGGTCGCGTTTTGCTTATGCAAGGTTTTACTTTTCTTTTATGTTGCCTTCTTTCGCGCACGCGCAGTGGTGTATGTCGGGGGTGTACTTATATGTGGACGTTGTGGAATAAACTTTAGTTACAAGTCTGCGCCCGTCCTTGTCCCTCGCTGTCTTTGCAGTTCGTTCGTTCGCGCAGTTAAAGAATGTTCGCTAATGCTTAAGAAGTTTGTGCACGAGTATGCCCTAGAAATTACACCCCACTTCACATTCCAAGATGGTATATGAGGAGGAGGAAAAAACTTTATTTTCTGGTTGAGGATGCATACTGCAAAGTAAAAGACACTAGTGTACCCTAACCATTGCTGCTGACAATAACTGTGCACTAGCACTTTCACATAAAAATCTATGGGCACTTTGCTGAGCTCAACTGCGATAAGCGAAAACCTATGACTGCCTCTGTTGTTGTTGCTGTTGTCTGAACTGTTCTGCGAACAGACACCGCCATGGCCGCAAGGATGGGATGTTATCACAGCCGTATGGCTGCAAGTTTTGACACCGATGTCCGCGTTCTCCCACGTGCTCACTCGCACAGCGCTACTGGCATGGCGCCTCCTCTCTTTGCTCCCCTCGCCGGTGATAAGCACTTTCCTGCCTCAACCACGGACTGAGCCCAGACGCTCATGAGCCACTAAAGGCTTACGCCTTAATGTGGCACTTCCAATTATTTTTCCACAAGCGGTCGTTACTGCAAAGCTGCTGCCAGTTCTCCGGTACATAGCTGTTATACATTTAAGGCAAGTTAAAACACTCGAATGAATTTCTCTCATACGACACGATTGGAATTGAATAATCTGCAAATATGTGAAGCGTTATGTGCCATCCCACACAATGAAACGCCTTTGAAGAACTGAATCGCCACCTGGGCCGTGACGAGGTGAAAAGTGTGTTCTGTGTAAACTAGAACACTTATGTAGCCTAAAGCTGTTCAGAGTGCATTTAGTAAGAATAGTGCACGTTTCTAATTTAAACTGCACACAGTAAACTACCTCCCTGCAGTTTTCCAAAATGCAAAACCCGCCTTGTGTTGTTTAACGGTAATGATAGAAGGACATGTACACTGTGATCTTCGTTCCCAAACAATCAAAGCGAATAGTATCACCCTAAGTGTTATTTTCCTTTTATCTCACATTTGCTGCCAAGAATTGTCAGTGTGGGATGCTGCGGCAGGCAGAGTAACCGATTTCTGGATCAATAGGAACTATTATGTACTGTGATCTCAGTTCTTTCACTGCTGTTTAAGCATCACCCGGTCCTATAGTAAAAGAGAAGAATAAATGCAATATGTTTGTTTCTCCTCGCAACACTAACGAGGTATTTAGTAGTCTGAATTAGGAAGAATTCCAGGTTTAGATCCGAAGACAGATTTTATTCCTATGAAAGAATGATATCATGCCAATGATTCTTGCATTTGGTGCTATACTTATTTCATTTACTTCAATTGGAATGTGTATGCAATGTCATTGATATCACTTGAGATGTTTTAGATTGACCATCTTCCAAATTTAGGCCAGTTCATATTCCCATATACCCTTGTGGATGATACCAAGAACTTGCTTACCAGGAGTAAATCTTCAACATTTGCAAGATATGAGGCTCTTGAATGCATATGTAATCCTGGGGAGCATGCTGCCCTACAATCTCATCAGCAAGTTTCCGGAAATCATCTACAAGGTTTTTTATGATGAATATAAACTTGCTTGTAT